>NC_138183.1:49068265-49668265 GCF_964194105.1 Spermophilus citellus | reverse complement strand
GCCAGAAACAGCTGCCCAGGTCTGTGACGGTGGAGATCTGTCTGGGTCGCGGCCCAGACTCGCGGAAGGCTCGCCGCGCGCTCGCGCGCCCCCTGCCGGCGGGGCCCCGGGGCCCCAGCTACCTGGATCGGGCGCCTCCCGAAGCGGTTGACTCCATTGGGATCTGCACCGGCTTCCAGGAGCTGCCGCACCTTCTCCAATTGTCCCCGTGCCGCGGCGTTGGCCAGGCCCGCATCGCTGCTGCTACCACCGAGCATGGCCTTGTCCTCCTCTCGCATTCCTCAGCCTCCAGACACCGAGCGGTTCGGATAATCCACCGCTGGCCGTGAGTTTAGCGACCCTCCACGGCGTTCCACACTGCTGCGGCGCACTCCACCCTCCTCAGGAGAGCAAGGCTTAGCTTCAGCCCCCTGTCGCTGTCCTCAAGTTTGCGGCCGGTGCAATGATCGAGTGGCTGGTGGTTAGATCTGAGTTTTTTTCTGGAGCCGGAGAACCAGCCGACGCTCGTGGCTTGCTCCTGGGAAAAAGCGTCTGGCGCGACCGCAGCCTGACTCTGGCAGTGTGGGGAGCCAGCTGCGACTGAATTCGGTTTCCAGCTGGGCGGCGGGGCCCGGCTCTCCCCGCCCCCCTAGGCTCCGCCTCCAGTCGGGCAGGCCAGCGCTGGCGCGTCCCTGGGGTTGGGGGAGTCATCCAGAGGCTGGTCGATGGCGTCATAGGCGATGGGGACGGTGGTTTAGGGCTGGTGGGGGGTGGCGGAGGGAGGCGGGCAGCAGGCGCAGAAGATCCTACGATTGCCGAGCCAGAGATCCTGTGAAGGCACCTCCTGGAACCCTCGCCGCTCTGCTGGCTCGGTGTCCGGTAAAGTGAAGGCTAAGTGTTTGGAAATATTGACCCACAGCGCTCAGCTCCTAATCCCCAGCAGGCGGAGCAGTGGACTTCCATTCCTTTAGTCATAGGCCAACCGGTCTGGAGGCATTAGTGGCTGCATTGCAATGGAGTGGCTGAGAGAAAACCTTTGAAAATAACTCCTACTTTCTTAAGATGCCTGACGGTGACAGCTCTGCACCTGTCATGGAGGGTGAATTCATCCCCAGGCAGTATTTGAACTTCACGAGTTTCACATCGTGCAGTAACCTTAGCAATTTTCTTATGGGTGTGTCTATTTGAATTAGTCATCCAGAAAAATAGTGAAGAATTCTGAGAATCCTGTTCTGCGCGTGCTTTTAATTTTTTTAATCTTTGAATTGTTAATATGGTTCTGAAATAAATAATTTTCTTTTTAGAAAAGAGATCAAGACTAGAAACCTGGCATAGGTAACATATATACAGATGCATTTTAAGAATCCGAAACTCCTGCTGACGCTTGCCCGAAGTTCCAGCTACTCAGGAGGCTGGGACAGGAGGATCACTTGAGTCCCAGAGTGCCAGGTGCACCTGAGCAACGTAGAATGACCCCATCTCAAACAACCACGGAACACCTAAGATCTGTTTCATGATATTTGTGAGATATATCTTTGCCCTCAAACCTATTTAAACCCACCTCAGCGTGTGTTTGATTTTTATTTACCATGACTAATAAGGACATTTATGCAGTAATAATGAAACATAATAAAACATGGGTGTGGTACTGGGCCTGTCATTAAACTGGCTGAACCTGTCATTAAATCCACTTTTGAAGATATAAAGATCACTTCTTCCTAATCTTCATAAGTGAGTTTGAACCAATACACTTATTGCTTTGACAACTTAAAATAGTACAAGTGATACTACATTGAAATAGGAAGATAATCACAAGTTATGCATCTGTAGTCAAAAACTCTGGTGAGGAACTACTTGGCAGGGGATTTCTCCTAACACCAAGAAGTTATTTACAAAATAAGTTCAGAGTCCTGAGGAAGATGAGTCTCAAAGAGAGGTCTTTTGCTTTCTTATTCAAAAAACAAGAGACTTCAGAACACATTTCTTCTAGCTTGGACTTCCCCTTTAAAAATCAGGGAAAGCTATTTCTTTGAGACAGAGGGGCACAGAAGTGGCATTTGGGGAGGAAGATCTATTGACTCAAAGGGGCTAAAATTCACCTTTGACACAGTAGGGCAAGAGATACAGTTATAATTTCTCTCTGTCCTACCCCATTTCTTAGTTTCTGGGTTCCTCTACCTCTCTCTTTTGTTTGAACTTCCATATTTATCTGGAGAAAATGCCCTTTTATTTGTTTATGGCCATCCCATTATTAGGTTTGGACAGAAGAATAGACATCTACCTCTGGGTGAAAAACATGGATGCACTCTTTTTGTCTTACTTGAGAACCAGTGCCCATGGACAGAGTATTGAGAATTACAGGTGTGTAGGTAGACAGGAGAAGGAAGAAGAAAGATGGGTAGTTGGAAGTCAGAGCATTTGAGATGAATGGCATTGGTATTTTGTCAGTAATCTGAGAGGCTGACTCTCCAGACTTATGTTAATGAACTTAGTCCAGGATATTTTCATCAGAAAATCCAAGCTACTCCATAATTCAGTGCACATTCATGTGTAACATAGGCTGACTTTTAAGAAATGTTATTGGGATCTTCTCTCTAATGGAGTCAAGAATTAAGTTTAGTTCAACAAAATTTAGTTCAACATGTCCTATGTTCTACGACGTGTCCAGAGTTGAGTAAGATATAGGACCCTAGTTTTTAAGAAAATCTCTGTAGTGGCACTTGGAACTGATAGAGAATTTCTATTTAATATGAAAATTTTACTGAGATATATCAATAGGGTACTTGAAGACTAAGGTTGAAGGAAGCAACTCAGGGTGAAGGAACTTTTAGAGGAGGAGCCAACTGAAGAGATTCTTTCAAGGATGCATCAGAAATAACTGTTTCCTCTCACCGTACTTTGAGCTCTGGATTTCTCTGCAGTTCATCAAAAAAGACCAGGAAATGATAATCTGAACCAACTTCTTAAGTGGTAGGCATGGCCAATGCATCTGAGGGAAAAGCCATTTGAATTTGATAAGAAAGTGGAACAGATTTGTTTGTGTTTGACAGGGATAGAAGAAAAGCATGGTAAGGCGAGGTGGGGGAGTTTTTTCCGAGTTAGATATTTAAGTTTTCCTAAACAAATTGACCCAAAAGAAATTTGGGTGGGGGAAATGTTGCTAGCACCACGGACAGCGCCTCCCCTGTTCGTACTTCTGGGTGGTCCTAAACAGCTCCAAATGGGGAATTCTAGAAGCTTCAAATTTGATCCTTCAATGCCTTTCCCCCCTCCCTTCAAATAAAAAGGAAGCCACAAAAAAGGTCAATGGACACTTTTTTTTTTTAAACCAAACCAATCTGCCCAACCTGGTTTCCAAATATTATTGAGTTACCTAATATTCTTTCTAAGGTTTAATAAACATTTTCTATACTTAAGAGAGGAAAAATCACACTTGTTGTATGCCTCATATCCAGCACCTTAGAAGTGCTATTTTATTAAAGTAGTATTTTAAAAAGTTCTATTTTATTTAAAACTATGCAGTATGCATTAGTACCATAATTTTACAGATAGCACCTAAGGACCAGAGAAGTTACGAAACTTGTAGAGTACCTAACTGTGAATTCAAAGCCTCTGTTCTTTACATTAAATAGTGTACAGCAGCAGTCTTGCTAGGGTAAACTGGGGGGAGGGTGACAATAAACTCTTATAATTATTTTCTCCTCTATGTTTTCCAGATGGCTCACCTCACAGCACACCCTTAGTAGACTTCAGTGATGACATTTCACACGTAATACAATAGCATATTTGTATTATACAATAGAGTGAGATAATGAAACATTGTACCTCTCCCTGAAGCCCAGCTGTTTCTATGATGAAGCACAACCTGTCGTTAATGCTTGAAACACATTTAGGAGATTAAATGGATGGGAACACAGTTGAAACTTATAATTGTCACAGCTGTGCCTTTTAATAGGGTGGAGAATTTTCAAATGAGAAGAGAAAGTAAATGGTAAGCTGACTTTGAATTTTAAAGTAAGAGGAAATGAATAGAATCAGTTCTAATATTGTACAAATGCAGATTACTTGAGATGATGTTTATGTTCTAGTTTGTGACACTAGATATGAACTCATATAGAAGTATGAATAGAGTTAGTTAAGTGGCCAAGAGAATTAGTGACATTGTTATGCTCTCATTTGAGTGTTCTGTCATGTGTGGTTGGGCAATTCAGAATTACTTTGGGTTTTTTTCAAATTATATATGACCCATCTCCTTTCCAAGAGGCATGATTCTCTCCATTTTATCAGTTGAAAATTATTGCCCCATCATCTTCTCTAGCAATTAGAGAAATGCAAGTCAAAACTACTCTAAGATATCATCTCACTCCAGTCAGAATGGCAGCTATTATGAAGACAAACAACATTAAGTGTTGACAAGGATGTGGGGAAAAGGTACACTCATACACTGCTGGTGGGACTGCAAGTCAGTACAGCCAATATGGAAAGCAGGATGGAGATTCCTTGGAAATCTGGGAATGGAAACACCATTTGACCCAGCTATCCCTCTCGGACTATACCCAAAGGACTTAAAAACAGCATACTACAGGGACACAGCCACATCAATGTTTATAGCAGCACAATTCATAATAGCTAAACTGTGGAACCAACCTAGATGCCCTTCAGTGGATGAATGGATAAAAAAATGTGGCATATATACACAATGGAATTTTACTCAGCAATAAAAGAGAATAAAATCATGGCATTTGCAGGTAAATTGATGGCATTGGAGAAGATAATGCTAAGTAAAGTTAGCCAATCCCCCCAAAACAAATGCCAAATGTTTTCTCTGACTCATAATGGGGTAGGGAGGGGGATCATGGGAGGAATAGATGAATTCTAGATAGGGGAGAGGGGTAGGAGGGAAAGGGAGGGGGCAAGGGATTAGCAAGGATGGTGGTGGAATGTGATAAACATCATCATCCAAAGTACATGTATGAAGACACAAATTGGGTGTCAACATACTTTATATACAGAGATATGAAAAATTGTGGTATATATGTGTAATAAGAATTATAATGTATTCCACTCTCATTTTTTTCCATTTACAACTAAAAATATTTTTATTTTATTTATTTATTTAATTTTTATTTAATTAATTTATTTTTATTTTTTTTTTATTATTAGTTGTTCAAAACATTACATAGCTCTTGACATATCATATTTCATACATTTGATTCAAGTGGGTTATGAACTCCCATTTTTACCCTGTATACAGATTGCAGAATCACATCGGTTACACATCCATGTTTTTACATACTGCCATACTAGTGTCTGTTGTATTCTGCTGCCTTTCCTATCCTCTACTATCCACCCTCCCCTCCCCTCTCCTCCCATCTTCTCTCTCTACCCCATCTACTGTAATTCATTTCTCTCCCTTGTTTTTTCCCCTTTCCCCTCACTTCCTCTTATATGTAATTTTGTATAATGATGGGGGTCTCCTTCCATTTCCATGCAATTTCCCTTCTCTCTCCCTTTCCCTCCCACCTCTCGTCCCTGTTTAATGTTAATCTTCTTTTCATGCTCTTCCTCCCTGCTCTGTTCTTAGTTGCTCTTCTTATACCAAAAAAGACATTTGGCATTTGTTTTTTAGGGATTGGCTAGCTTCACTTAGCATAATCTGTTCTCGTGCCATCAATTTCCCTGCAAATGCCATGATTTTGTTATTTTTTAGTGCTGATTAATATCCCATTGTGTATAAATGCCACATTTTTTTATCCATTCATCTATTGAAGGGCATCTGGGTTGGTTCCACAGTCTAGCTATTGTGAATTGTGCTGCTATGAACATTGATGTAGCTGTGTCCCTGTTGTATGCTCTTTTAAGGTCTTTTGGGTATAGTCCAAGAAGGGGAATAGCTGGGTCAAATGGTGGTTCCATTCCCAGCTTTCCAAGGAATCTCAATACTGCTTTCCAAATTGGCTGCACCAATTTGCAGTCCCACCAGCAATGTACAAGTGTTCCCTTTTCCCCACATCCTCGCCAGCACTTGTTGTTGTTTGACTTCATAATGGCTGCCAATCTTACTGGAGTGAGATGGTATCTTAGAGTGATTTTAATTTGCATTTCTCTGATTGCTAGAGATGGAGAGCATTTTTTCATGTACTTGTTGATTGATTGTATATCCTCCTCTGAGAAGTGTCTGTTCAGATCCTTGGCCCATTTGTTGATTGGGTTATTTGTTATCTTATTGTCTAATTGTTTGAGTTCTTTGTATACTCTGGAGATTAGAGCTCTATCTGAAGTGTGAGGGGTAAATATTTGTTCCCAGGATGTAGGCTCCCTATTTACCTCTCTTATTGTTTCTCTTGCTGAGAAAAAAACTTTTTAGTTTGAATATGTCCCATTTGTTGATTTTTGATTTCAACTCTTGTGCTATAGCTGTCCTATTAAGGAATTTGGAGCCCGACCCTACGAGATGGAGATTAGGGCCAACTTTTTCTTCCATTAGACACAGAGTTTCTGGTTTGATTCCTAGCTCCTTGATCCATTTTGAGTTAACTTTTGTGCAAGGTGAGAGAAGGGATTCAATTTCATTTTGTTGCATATGGATTTCCAGTTCTTCCAGCACCATTTGTTGAAGATGCTATCCTTTCTCCATTGCATGGTTTTGGCAATTTTGTCTAATATAAGGTAGTTGTAATTTTGTGGATTGGTCTCTGTGTCCTCTATTCTGTACCATTGTTCCACCCGCCTGTTTTGATACTGGTACCGTGCTGTTTTTTTTTGTTACTATTGCTCTGTAGTATAGTTTAAAATCTGGTATCACTGTACCACCAGTTTCACTCTTCCTGCTTAGAATTGCTTTTGCTATTCTGGGTCTTTTATTTTTCCAGCTGACTTTCATGATTGCTTTTTCTATTTATGTGAGGAATGCTGTTGGGATTTTGATTGGCATTGCATTAAACCTGTAGAGTACTTTTGGTAATATGGCCATTTTAATGACATTAGTTCTGCCTATTCATGAACAAGGTATATCTTTCCATCTTCTAAGGTCTTCTTCTATTTTTCTCTTTAGGGTTCTGAAGTTTTCATTGTATAGTTCTTTCACCTCTTTTGTTAGGTTGATTCCCAAGTATTTTTTTTTGAAGATATTGTGAATGGAGTGGTTGTTCTCATTATCATTTCAGAGGATTCGTCACTGATATACAGGAATGCCTTTGATTTATGCGTGTTGATTTTATATCCTGCCACTTTGCTGAATTCATTTACTAGCTCTAGAAGTTTCTTGGTGGTTTTTTGGTACTGGGAATTGAAGAACCCAGGGGAGATTTACCACTAATCTACATCCCCAGCCTTTTTACTTTTTATTTTGAGACAGGGTCTTGCTAAGTTGCATAGGATCTGCTGAGTTGCCCAGCCTGGCCTTTGTTTTTTTTTTTTTTTTTAATTTTCTATTCCCATATTAGATGAATACTCAAAATTCAGCAATGAAAAACTAGGTATGGTTATAAACAAGACATAGTTGAAGTGAAAGTTTTCAAAAAGTATCATAAATCAAAATTTAGTATCATAATGATGAGTTTTAAGATTTTAATTTTGACACCATAATCTTTGATGTGGTTATAAAGTTAGGCAATACTAAAGTGAAAGTTTCAAAACAAAACAAAGAGTTGACAGAAACATTAGTATTTGAAATTAAGTAGTTAGGAAGTATTGGATATGTTTTTGTTGTTGTTGTTGCTGTAGAAGGACAGAATACCTTTATTTTGTTTGTTTTATTTTTATGTGGTGCTGAGGATTGAACCCAGTGCTTCATTCACGCTAAGCAAACACTCTGCCATTAAGCTACAGCCCCAGCCCCAAGTATTGGAGATGTTTTATAAGACAGTTTTGCTGATTTTTTTGGGGGGGGATACTGGGGATTGAGCTCAGGGGCACTCAATCACTGAGCCACATCCCCAGTCGTATTTTATATTTTATTTAGAGCCAGGGTCTCACTGAGGTGCTTAGCACCTAGCTTTTGCTGAGGCTGGTTTTGAATTCATGATCCTCCTGCCTCAGCCTCCTAAGGCACTGGGATTACAGGCATGTGCCACCATGCCTAGCATTTTTGCTGATTTTGATGTATGGTAGATGAAACAGTTTGTACTCAGTGTCCTTTCCATGATAAACTTGAACCAATTAATGATATCTAGTCTTCTCTTGATGTGATTCAAAAAATTGATAAAAGATAATAATGGCAATGATAAATATTAGGCAGTATTAATATACACCTATGAGATTCTTGCAGAGTATTTGATTATGGCATAATGAAATTTAATGTCATATTTTTCAAAATGAACTTTTTTCTCTAAATGACTTAATTTGAACATAATTTAAAAAGATGATGTAATTTAAACTACCCTATAAAAATAATCCAAGGGGAGAGGGAAAGTTTTCTTTCTAGAAGAATGGCAGCTAATACAGACAGATTCTTTGAACTGGAAAATCACCACATTGTGAATCCCCCAAAGGTGTGACAAAACCACTGATAGATGGCAGTTGGGGAACAGAATGGTCTCATGACTTCATTTCACACTTATTTATGAATTTAAAAAAGGAAAAATTCAGAGAGGGAGAGGGAGAAACTGATTATCACCTCAACCAAATAGGAGAATCTGACCATATGCAGTTTGGAATTCATCTATATGAAGTTCTTGATGGAATTCTATGTGTGAGTGTGTGTATGTGTGTGTGTGTGTGTGTGTGTGTAATCTGCACATTATCAGAAAGTATTCAAGACCTGTTTTCAGATATTATAATTTTTAAAATTTTCATGCTGTTTCCAATTTATTTTACCTAGTATTTGTGATCACCAAATTCCAAGTATTGTGATTAAGATTACATTGTTCAAATGAGCAAAAACTTGCTTTCTTTTACAAAATGGATAGTGGATAATTGAGCAAAGAAAGCAAATTCTTTCTGAATTTTGATTTCTACTAGTAATAAAATTTCTTTATTTGTTTCTTTTTTGGTACTGGGAATTGAAGAACCCAGGGGAGATTTACCACTAATCTACATCCCCAGCCTTTTTACTTTTTATTTTGAAACAGGGTCTTGCTAAATTGCATAGGATCTGCTGAGTTGCCCAGCCTGGCCTCAACTTGTCCTCCTTCTGCCTCAGCCTCCCTAGTGGCTGGGATTACAGGCATGCACCATTGCACCAGGCATAGTAACTTTTCTCAAAATAGATTTTAAGGTATATTTTTTTAGTTCTACAGACATAAATCTCAAGGCATTTTTTGAATGGAAATTAAACACGTTTCAGTAACTTTTACCAGTTGTAATATCTGGTGTCAAGATTTACACATTATTCTGAAAAAGCTGAAGGGATCTTTTCTTAAGGAGAGACCTTTGTTGCATTTACACAGCTCACCAAGTGTTTAGAGCCCATCAGTGGATCCCTTCTCCTTTGCTGGTAGAACAATCATTGACAGTGAGGTCATACAGGGGAAGTAGTGAGAGATGCAGTCAACACCCCACCTTAACTGCCCTGGAGGAACCCTATAAAGTGTTTAAATTTATCTTTCTATTTGCTCCTCACCCCTTGGGACTGGGTGAGGTGAAAGAGTTTGGGTTAGGAAGTAGTTGTTTTTCTCTTTCTATTTAGTTTGCATGTCATGTCTGGGGATTTGGTAATAAATAACTCATTCTCTGATCTTGTTTTTAATACCCTGGTTTTGATATATTTCCTCACATTCCAGAGGAAAAAAGCATTACAATACCATAGTGTAGAAGTGCAAGAAGCAGGAATAAAAGTGAATGGAAGTTTGGTCCTTTCAAACTTTTTTGGCAGAGTAGAATTTACATAGGCTTTACAGTCTACCTGAGTTTAACTTCTAGCTCCTCTACTTACCATCTGAGTGACTTTAGTCATGTAGTTTAACCTTTTAAAGATAATATAATCTTCATTATTGGGTAAGTATTAAATGAAACAAAGTGCATATGCATTCTAGCATATAGAAAGCTCCTGATAAATGGAAATTATCATTAATACATTGTTCAGAAAAGAAAATACATCAGTGAACAAATGGTATATTTTATGAACAATACAGGGAAGATTGTGAACAAAAACTTTAGGAATGAATTTTTAAATGGTCATTTATTTTGCCAAGTGTTATTAGGTTTCCCATGCAAATACATACGCACACACACATCTACATATACATATAGATAAATAAATATATACATGTACATATGTAAGACATATATTTACTTATCTAGTTAACATTCTTAAGCCATCATCATGAAGCATAAGTTAATGAACGGGACTCAATTTTTTTCCTTTTTTTTATTGTTGGTTGTTCAAAACATTACATAGTTCTTGATATATCATATTTCACACTTTGATTCAAGTGGGTTATGAACTCCCGTTTTTACCCTGTATACAGATTGCAGAATCATATCAGTTACACCTCCACTGATTTACATATTGCCATACTAGTGTCTGTTGTATTCTGCTGCCTTTCCTATCCTCTACTATCCCCCCTCCCCTCCCCTCCCCTCCCCTCTTCTCTCTCTACCCCCTCTACTGTAATTCATTTCTCCTCCTTGTATTATTTTTCCCTTACCCCTCACTTCCTCTTATATGTAATTTTGTATAACCCTGAGGGTCTCCTTCCATTTCCATGCAATTTCCCTTCTCTCTCCCTTTCCCTCCCACCTCTCATCCCTGTTTAATGTTAATCTTCTTCTCATGCTCTTTGTCCCTACTCTGTTCTTAGTTACTCTCCTTATATCAAAGAAGACATTTGGCATTTGTTTTTTAGGGATTGGCTAGCTTCACTTAGCATAATCTGCTGTAATGCCATCCATTTCCCTACAAATTCTATGATTTTGTCATTTTTTAATGCAGAGTAATACTCCATTGTGTATAAATGCCACATTTTTTTTATCCACTCGTCTATTGAAGGGCATCTAGATTGATTCCACAGTCTTGCTATTGTGAATTGTGCTGCTATGAACATCGATGTAGCAGTGTCCCTGTAGCATGCTTTTTTTAGGTCTTTAGGGAATAGACCGAGAAGGGGAATAGCTGGGTCAAATGGTGGTTCCACTCCCAGCTTTCCAAGAAATGTCCATACTGCTTTCCAAATTGGCTGCACCAATTTGCAGTCCCACCAACAATGAACAAGTGTACCCTTTTCCCCACATCCTCGCCAGCACTTGTTGTTTGACTTCATAGTGGCTGCCAATCTTACTGGAGTGAGATGGTATCTTAGGGTGGTTTTGATTTGCATTTCTCTGACTGCTAGAGATGGTGAGCATTTTTTCATGTACTTGTTGATTGATTGTATATCCTCCTCTGAGAAGTGTCTGTTCAGGTCCTTGGCCCATTTGTTGATTGGGTTATTTGTTATCTTATTGTCTAATTTTTTGAGTTCTTTGTATACTCTGGATATTAGGGCTCTATCTGAAGTGTGAGGAGTAAAAATTTGTTCCCAGGATGTAGGCTCCCTATTTACCTCTCTTATTGTTTCTCTTGCTGAGAAAAAAATTTTTAGTTTGAGTAAGTCCCATTTGTTGATTCTCGTTATTAACTCTTGTGCTATGGGTGTCCTATTGAGGAATTTGGAGCCCAACCCCACAATGTGTAGATCGTAGCCAACTTTTTCTTCTATCAGACACCGTGTCTCTGATTTGATATCAAGCTCCTTGATCCATTTTGAGTTAACTTTTATACATGGCAAGAGAAAGGGATTCAGTTTCATTTTGTTGCATATGGATTTCCAGTTTTCCCAGCACCATTTGTTGAAGATGCTATCCTTCCTCCATTGCATGCTGTTAGCCGAACGGGACTCAATTTATTTGTGGAACCATTTATACAATCATTGCCTATCACCTTCACAATGTTTGTTAACATTCTTGGACCACTAACCATATTATTTTCTTAATATTTTTATTCAAATTGACTTATCTTTTAATTATTTACATTTTAATTTTTGCAGTGGTAGGGATTGAACCTGGAGCCTGTGCTCACTATGCAAGTGCTCTTCCCACCTAGGTATATCCTCAGTCCTTGATTCATCTTTTAAAGCCTTATTGAAATCTTATTTAAGCAACATTATTTGTAAATCATGGGTTTGTTGTGCAAGTGATATTTTTTTAATGCACGCTAAAAGAAATACTTAAAAAATACTTAAAAATATATGTACCACTTATAACCATCTGAAGTACCTCCACTGTTACCGTGTTTTGGAAAATACTGATTTACCGTATCCCCCTCGGTCCTCATAAAAGTTATATGGGGTAAATAGAGAAGGCATAATTAACCCATCTCAAAGATGAGAAAATCAGGTTTGTGGATAAAATCTTACAGTCAGTGAATGTCCAGCATTGGTCTTGATATCATTCTTTCTCTATACAAGTCCAGTGCTCCTACTGTAACACCCATTTCTCTAAAAAGTGTTAACCTTAAACTGGGCTCATGTATGCACAACTGTAATCCCAGTGGCTGGAGAGGTTGAGGCAGGAGGATTGTGAATTCAAAGCCAGCCTCAACAACTTAGCGAGGCCCTAAGCAACTCAGTGAGACCCTGAATATTTTGGAATTTTGTGGTAATTGGAATGCAGATCAACAGAAAATTAGCAGAGAGCAGACTGCCAAATTGCTCCAGATTATCTTGGTGTCCTAGTATTCAAGGCCTTGTGTAATCCCCTTCACTGAGGTAACTTGCTTCTCTAATAGAACATGGCAACCTTGAAAAGATATAACTTCACTGATAAGTTTGCAAAGGATTGTGATTTCCATCTTGCTTGAAGACTATCTTGTTGATTTTGACAAAGCAAGCTGCTGTAGAATTGAGACTCCAGTGGAAAGAGCCTGAGGGTAGTCTCTGGCCAACAGTGAGCAGCAAATAAAATCCTTTAGTTCAACATTTATGAAGGAAATTGGTCCTGTCAGCAATCTTGAATTTTAAGCTTGAAAGTAGGTCTGTCCCAAGGATAGTCTTCAGATGAGTCCACAGCCTGGGTGGACATTTTTTTTTTTTTATAAATAGTTAAGCTTTTTAGTTATAGACAGATGCAATATCTTTATTTTGTTTATTCATTTTTATGTGGTGCTGAGGATCAAACCCAGTGCCTCACATGTGCAAGGCAAGCACTCTGCCACTGAGCCACAAGCCCAGCCCTGTGGGTGGACATCTTGAATGAAGCAAGGCACCCAAGTAAGCAAGCCCTTCCTGATTCCTGATCCATAGGTGTTTTAAGCTGTTAGGTTTGTTTGTTTGTTTGTTTTTAGGTGAAGAAAGAAGCAGTTTGTTATTTGGCAACACAAGGTAGTTTGTTATCTATAACACAAGCCCACAGAGTCATTTCCAGAAAGATTCAGTAGAGGTGGAATAGACTTGACCACTGCTGGCAATGGGCCCTAGACACATTCAAACTAATAGACTGTGATGTCTAATACTGCAAATCTCATTCTTTCTTCTCTTACCTTTTCTTGTCCCTCCTTGCTCTTATTCATTTTACTTTTTCCTGTTGGAAACTCAAAGGTAATAGCAATGCAAAAGAAAACTCCCATGTTTACAAAATGTTGTCATTTGTATGTTGTATCTGAGCCCACAGGAACATAATCATCTCTCACACATGAATCCTGCCCAGAGCTCATGTGTGAGAGGTGGATATGCAGGTGGTGCTCAGCCAAGTTTTGGCCGTTGGTGTTATTGAATCATCATGGAGTTGCTTCACTGCTGTTCATGTCATTTTGAGTTTTCATTTTTCTGCAGATGGGAGTGTTATTGTTCTTTTTAAAAGCTGTGAACTCATGTTTTCTCTCATCTACCCCGCAGGCAATATATAGCACTGATCCTGCTAGTGCCACTTGCTTACTTAAATGTAAAGATGATTTTTCCTATGTGTATTCCTTATACAAAATTAAAAACATTAGCCACGTGGACATAACATATAGGCTTCACACTGTCTTTAAAAGACTTCCCCTAGTTTTTCTAACCACTAGGTTACCTAAAATTTTTAATTTTTGCTGCAGGTTTGCTTTTATTTCACATGCACAAGTATCTAAAGCAAGCCCTTTGATCCATGGAGGGATAGAATAAGTGGTAGGGGAATATATATTTGAATGACTTTAAATCACAAATCCCTTACTGTATGACAGCAAAATTTAATAATAGCACTCTTAAACACAGACACATACATATGCAAATGAGTCACACTATAAAAACTTCTAACAAGTGCTGGCAAGTCGAATGGCAGAATTACCCTGAAACCTGCCTCCCCAATAAAAACCTTATAATTAAAAACAAGGTTGTCCATAAAGCATAACATATAATAACAATTATTTGCAACTGGTACAAGACTTGATTAGAAAGTTTAACGTACATTTTCACAGGTAAAAATTCTTTATCTCCACAGTGTGCAGCCAGAGGGTTACCATCATTTTATACTTGAACAGTGAGACACTATTTACTCCAACAATCAATACCTGCTTACTTTGATCCAACCAGAGACTGAAGGGATGCAGTTTTACCTGTCTTGTGAGAACAATGTTAGTGTTTGCTATGTATTGATTGAGTGTCCACTGTGTATCAGATACTTTGGTTAGGCACAGAATGTGCTGTTGTATAGTTCATCCTCTTTTTAATCTGGCAACAACTATGTTTTATTTATAGTAGACTGAGGCTTAAAGTGGTTTACTGGATTTTCTAATGTCTTTCAAGTAGTAAAGTGGCCATAACAGAGTTTGAACCCAAGTCCCTTAACTTTCTGAATAGTGCTCTTTTTTATCATAGCCTTAATAAAGGATGTGAAAATAATGAATACATGGAAGCCAGTGAATAGGATACAGTTGTGGCCTTAAGCCAGATCCTGTTGAACATGTGGTAGAAAGGAAATGAGGAGGTTCTTTGTTGTTTTCTTATTCTCAGTTGGTTATCCCTTGGTATTTATTCCATATTCAAATTCTATTTTTCTAGTCCATACATTCATCCATCCAAACTCCTATCAATCTATCGATCTAACAAGCATACATTAATTAAACTCTAGGAATTGTCAAGTCTTCCTTCAGAGTGCCCCTGTGACAGGGGATCAGGGACTTGAAAATGGAATGGAAGTTCCCTGTAGTGATGGTACCACTTTTCCAATGTGTTCCTCCACGACTTTGCCTCTTAGGTACCTACTTTTGTGAGACATCCTGTGCAGACTGAGGTGAGGAAAAGCTGAAAATAGGATTGGGGAGGAGATGGGAGAATTTGTCAATACATTTTAGATTCTTATGTTCTGAAATGCAAATATTCTTTCTCTAGTTCAGTTTTTGAAGAGTGCATAGGTAGAATGTCTTAGGGTAGCTGTTAGCAAAGAAATAGATTGCAGTGTACTCCCATTTCTCAGAATTTCATATTTTTCTGAAAGTAATTATTAAAATTGACAATTTTTTTTTGCAGTACAGGGGATCGAACCTAGGGGTTCTCTGCCACTGAGCTACAACCCCAGCAACCCCTACCCCAACCCCCTCCATTGTTTGGTGACAGGTTCTCGATAAGTTTCTCAGGCTGGCCTTGAACTTGTGATCCTTCTGCTTCAGTCTTCCAAATCACTGGCATTACAGGCATGCACCACCAGGCCTTGTTTATTCTTGACTTTTAAAAAATCCTATGCAAAAAATTCTTAATGGCATACTGCAGTGCATCTGTTTTCATTAGAGGGCAAGATAGTAAATTTTTTTAGCCTTTGTGGGCATATGGTTTCTGTCACAATGACTCTGCTGCTGTAGCACCAAAGCAACCACAGACAACACAATAAATGAGTGTCTGTGTCTCAGAGAAACTTTATGTACAAAATCAGGCAGCAGGACAGATTTGACAGAATAATAATAGTTTGTAGACTGCTGATATAGTGGAAAGAGTTCAAATGGAGTTTGATTCTGGCTTTGCTATTCTAGCGGAGTATGTGTGGGAAAAATGCTTTATTTAGATTTGATGTAGTTTTTTTTTCTGTAAAATAGTAATAGTAAAACCTACTTCACATGAAGACTTATCTATGAAGCTAAATGTGGCAAGCTATCTGGCACCTCATAGGTACCTAATAAATCATAACTATAGTAATTATCATTATTACAGTATTATTACTTTAATTTCTTAAGTTTTTTTGGGGATGTTTGCTGTCTAACTCGTGTATTTACAGTAAACTAATAAGTGCTGTTGAGGGAAGCAGAATTGTTTTGCTGGTTCATCATGGAAGTTTCTTTTACTAGACCTAGAAAGCCACTTGAGAGCTTTTTTGGTACTTATTTCATATCATTGAATGAATACCACTCTCTTTCAGTTCTACTTTCTCCATTTCAAGTCTTGTTTGAAAGAATTGTGTAGATATGGGTGCATGCGTTTGCTTTTCTCCTTTATTTTCTTTGTTGGGTAATTGTGCACATGTTGATTGGCTTCAAGTATGGCTTTCACTATCCCCATGACAATAAGCTTCTATTGACTTGAATTTGGACCAGCCCTTGTTGCTCTGTGAGTGGGATCATCTGGGTGTGTCAGGCTTCTCTGTGGTGGCAGGAGGGGGTGGCTGCACCTGTTTTACTTGTGGAGCGTTGGCACCAACGTTGCAAGTGCTTTTCTATGTATTTGTTTTTTTCTTCTTTGTGAAAGGTCACTAGCTGATTTGAGTGACTGAGCTGAGTCCCACATCCTGAGTATGCCACACTGGCTTTCTTTCTGTGGCATTCTGCCTCATTTCTAGAGATGAGTTTGGTTCATAGAGTGAAACTCTGTTTTTTATTTTTATGATTTCTCCTAGAAGGAGAGAAGGTCATGATTACCCCTGAGTGTCGAAAATCATTAAAGACACGAATTTAAAGTGCATTTTGTGACTAAAGAAGAAAAGTGTACTTTATCATGATGAAAAGCAGCCACAGAATAGGGTCCAGGTTGTTGGCTTAACCACAATGTAACTGATACAGTTAATACACAGCTTTCAATTCCTGCTGGTGGAAGGGATGGTCAGTCCTTTCCTTCTCCTTTTTCTTGAATCCCTTTCCTACTTTTGCTTCTTCCTCTCTTTTCCTAAAACGAAGAGTAAAGACAAATTATAGCAGATCTGTGTTGGGTTGGTATAGGGCAGGAAATCTATTTAATAATAAAAATTGTGTCAAATTCACTTTTCTATTTTGAATTGAAATTATAATGTACATGGACTAATTAGATTGAAGACTCTAAACATGAAGATAATGTTCATGAAGTATCTATTAAGAAAAGGCTTGAAATGATACCATGTAGGTACAACATTAAAAATCTTCATACACTGCACATTTGCATACAAGAAGGCAATTTTTTTTTGGTAGGTAAAATGAACACTCCAAGCACATAGAAAAGAAAAATTATAAAAAATTCAATTTCAGTCAATATAATTCTGGAGGTATAATATAGCACTTAAGATTGGTCTATAGTTTAAATTATTTTTTCTGATTGTTTTCTTTTACTTCTACACATATGGAGATGTTTCCATGCTAAAGCTACTTTATTCTATAAAATGATGAGATAGTCTATAATTTATTTTCACTCCATTGCTAATGTATGTTTAGCTTTATTCTTGGTGTACTTAAAAGAGTTTATAGTTGCTTCTTCATGATAGTTAGGAGTCAGACATCCACATAATGGATGACGTTTTCTTCCATATCTCCTCTGGCATCATGCATGCTGTTAAGAATAATATTTTGAAGTAAGCCTAAAATACCTTTGGAGAAGTATCATAGATGTTCCTATCTACCCAGGGTCTGTTTCCATGACTTAACTGTATTACAGACCCAGTTGTATAGGTATAATTTGAAATTTAGCAAAGAAAGAAAGAAAGATACAATAACAACAAAACAAATAGTATGGTTGGATTCTGATGAGATAAATTACCATTAATATAGCTGTGTGATGGGATTTAAAGATGGCTCTTCCACACCCTCACATCGATTCATCCATTTGGATGTAGCTTCTCTCTCTCTGCCCCTTCCCTTTTATTATTCTCATGTAATTATTTGTGTACATGTCTGGCTTCCTCATTCCTCTGAGGGAAGGGACTATGCCTTTTTCATCTTTGTAGTATTCATGGCTTCTACTGCAGAACCCAGACCATAAAGGTTACTCAAGAAATGTGTTAGGGCTGGGCACCGTGGCCCATGCCTGTAATTCTAGCAGCTGGGGAGGCTGAGACAGGAAGATCGAGAATTAAGCAACTCAGTGAGATCTTGTCTCTACATAAAATACAAAATAGGGTTGGGGATGTGGCTCAGTAGTCAAGTGCCCCTGAGTTCAATTCCTGGAACCAAAAAACAAAACAAAACAAAAAAACAAAAAAACAAAGAAATGTGTTTAGGAAAGTAAATATACATAAGCTAGAAATGAGTGTTAGATCCTTGAATCTGAACAACACACTTTGCACTTTTCAGGTGGGACAAAGAAGAAATAGAAGGTTTTGGCATATGCTATACTTTTACATGGAAGTTAATAACTGCCACACAATTTCATAATCTTCTGTGGTATTAACCTCACTTCTATCACTAGCCATGCCTAGTGCTAGGTGACTCTTAGCCTGGCATGTTTTGGCAGGACTTTACCTGGTTTGCGTAATCTACATTGACTTCTAGTTTCAACAAGAATTGTTTACATGCATTTAATTTTAGCTCTTGGGCTATATAACATGTCATTGTTCTTTTTACTTATCTCCTCCCCTTACTTTTGGAAACAGGACAGGCATCTTCAATACTGGCTGTTCCCGTTTGGTGTGCTCTTAGATTGATTTTAGCTTGCTCTTCGGCTTTCATATTTTCCAGCCATATTTCCTGTATAAGAAAATAGAGACTATGTTGCCAGAGAGAAAAATGGAGATTGGTGGGGACATTATTCAATCATTCAGAGAACTGATATTCTGGTTTGAAAGGAAATTAAAGCAAGGTATTTGGATTAAGTGATACTATTTGATTTTCTTATATTCAATTTACAGGGCAGTGCATTCAGCTTTTAATTAATTTTACCTGCTTCTCTTACAGTGAATCTAATAAACACACATATATTGGGGCTTACTTAAAAAATAAGACAATAGAACTATTTTTTTTATATTTGAGTGAAATGAATACTGTAGGAGAATAATAATAAATTTTGAGCAAAACATTGTTTTTCTAAGAACAGACCATGGAAATTGAAAGTAATCAACAGTCTTACACAAGTGTTTTGAAATTCTCTTGCACAATTCTATTTTTTATGGTACTTATACAATCATTTCTTAATGACTTTCTATAAGCATTTTTTGAGAAGATTAAAAAGGTAAAATTAAAGTAAGAACTTTAGAAAAAATAGGCTTTTTATGATTGCTTACTTCTGCACCACAATATACATAAAACCACAGATTTTTTCAGTGCAGTTTTCATATGTACATTCTAGAACAGACAGGAAATGCAGTACACTGTAGGAGGTATGAGTTTGCCACCTAGAGGAGAGATGTGAAATTCAACTTTCTCCAAATTCAGTAGAATTCATTAATTTATTTCCTTCAGCTAATTATCTACTCATTTAAATATTCAAAAAGAAAGTATCTACAAATCTTATTCATTGTGCCAATGCAGATTTATTAAATTTATTCAAGATAGAGCTCAGCTACGAACTCAAAGAATTCACAAAGTGTATCTGACTTTAATTGCTCAGCTACCTGTCTTAAAATTTTTTTAAAGAGAATATAACCCAACTATCTGGAAAATCTAAATATCTATATTTGGGATGAATATTACTTTTACTTTGGGGGCTAGAGTAAAATTCTATTTTTTCATTCATCCTATCCCTTTACTTTTTCTTTTTTAACCTTTTTTTTTTTTTTTTTTGCATTGGGGACTGCATGCTAGTAAGTGCACTACTACTAAGTTACATCCCCACCCTTATTTTTGTTATTATTTTAGTTGTAAAAGATTGTATTTTGAAACAGTGGCTAAAATTTCCCGACTAGCCTTGAACTTATGATCCTCCCACCTCAGCCTCCCAAGTAGCTGGGATTACAGGCACGTGTCATCACACCCAGCTCTTTTTTAACCTTGTAAATTTGATATGGACATGTGTAATTCCTTCTTGTTTTATATGACCAGGATAACATTTCTTCTATTAAGGAACTAACAGTAGATTGGAACTAAAAGTAGATTGGTGACAGAGACCAACAATTCTGGTATATTTTATCTATTTATTTATTTATAGGGGGGGTGTTGCAAATGCTAGGCAAGTACTCTATTTTCCTAGAGTGCTATGCTGCAAGTCCAATTCTGGTATATTTTAAATGATAAAGATAATATCTAGGATAAATCCACCAGTTGGTAAAGATTAAGTGTATTATAGTATTTATCTATATGTTAATGATTTATAAAGTTAAAAAAAGAATTGTTCCTCTAGGTTTTATTACAAGCAGTACCTGGCATATTGTTTGCATACTAAGTATTAAAGAAATAGTGATTTTATTGTTGACTTGAATATTTTAGAGTGAAACTTGCCTTAGAAGAAATTCAGATATTCATATATCTGAGAAAATTTCCAATAAGGACATGAATAATTTTTCCTTGTCAATATTTATTCACCATGTGATTTAGAAATTTCCTTGCCAAGTAACTCATAGGAAAATACACTAAAAACATTCTAAATGACAAAAACTTACAACCACACCTAATTTGTTAAGGTGAAGAAAGAGGATCCAGCCCGGCCAGTGGCACACACTTGTAATCCCAGCGGCTTGGGAGGCTGAGACAGGAGAATCTTGAGTTCAAAGCCAACCTCAACAATGGTGAGGCACTAAATAACTACCTGAGACCCTGTTTCTAAATAAAATACAAAATAGGCTGGAGATGTGGCTCAGTGGTAGAGACGCTGAGTTCAATCCCTGGTACTCACCACCCTTCTTCCACAAAAAAGAGGATCCAAATCTTTAGACTTTGTTGCTCAATGGAATGAGGATCATAAATGGCTCACCCTGCATGGGCCATGTCATCTTTGCAGTGTAATTTCTTCTGAGGTTCTGGTGTTCTCTCTTTGAAAGGACCACCTCACATACCTCCAATAGGCTTCTCTTTAAGGACCCAATATGATTTCTCTTTCAGTTCTTGTCCTGCTCACTTGCATGTGGCAACAAGATTTAACTCTCCTTACAACACACCTTCCATTACTATTTTGGTTGCATTTTAGTCATACAACATCTGTTTAATCCATATTAACATCTGTTTAATCCATATTTTAACATCTCCTCCATGTTAGCAGTAATGTCATAATCTTTTGATTGTAAGTTTCTTGGAGGTAGAAGCCAGCATAATTTTCTCCCCTTTTTGAATAAAGAAATACAAGTCATAATAATCAAAATGAGTGGCAGATTACAGTGTATATATGAATAATTCACATGATCTTTTTTTTAAAAAAACAATGATTACATAAAGAAATGGCCGAGCAATTAGATATGGCACAGTACATAGTTTCTTCGAGCTCTCAACTCCTAAAAGAAATTTACCAAATCTTTAGGTCCTCACATTTTTTTCCCACTTCATTAGTTATAGGTTGAATTGTGTCTCTGACAAATTGCTATGTTGAAACCCTTAACCTGAATACTTCAGAATATGATCTTTTTTGGAATGGAGTCATTGAGATGTAATTGGTTAAGATGTTGTATATGGAGTAGGATTAGCTGCTAATCCAATATGACTAATGTCCTTATAAAAAGGAGAGTTTTGGCCATAGAGACATGCAAGTGGAGAACACTTTCTGAAGACTGGAGTTATGCAGCTACAAGTCAAGAAATTACCAGAAACCAGGAGAGAGACCTGGAACAGATCCTTCCTGAGAAACTTGAGAGGGTGCATATTTCTCCTGACTACTAGATATCAGAACTGTGAGACAATAAACTTCTGATCATTTAGCCCTTAGTTTGTAGTCCTATGTTGTGAGAGCCTTAGAAAACTACTACATCATTTTAACTGTGAACAATAAGGCAAGAATTCTGTAACCATGCCATCATCTCTTTTATTCCTTATCAGCATCCTACAGTATAGATATTAGTGACTTCTCTATTCAACTTAGGAAATGGAGCCTCAGAGAAATCAAATGACAAGTTCAAGGTGTTGTGGCTATTACATTATAGTGTCAGTTTTTGAAACCACGTCCATCGGACTCCAAGGTGTCATCACTTCATTCAATTCTAGTGCAGTCCTGATGCTCACAACCAGGCTGCAGCAGTAGAGAGGGTGGTGCTTGTGTGCTGAAAAGTTCATGGCCAACAGCATGCTGAATGACCCAGGCAGCTACATGAAAAATGATGGGATTGTACTCTGAAGAATGACATCCTAAATATACCAAAGTTAGTCCACTCCAGGCAAGAGGAAGTGAAGGTTGGAGACAGTGGACCTGCCTGAATGCCTCCAATGTAGCTGAGTGTCTAACCTCTCCAATATCCATATGCATACGAACACAGAGATATACAATCTACAGATTAATGCAACCTAAACTCCCATGTAGTCTGATTTAACTTTATTAACAATTTTCTCAGGTAACAGGGGCAGGGTTAGCATCTTAATTATGTATATGAAGAAGCAAAAATATTCAAGAGGTTCCCTGATTTCCCAGACCACGAGGTAAATAAGCCTTGGTACCAGCCTGATCCTCTGGTTTTCTGATTTCAGTTCAGCATTCTTTCTATTATTTCTCACTGCATGAAGAGTCAGTTTTGCTTCCTCTGACTTTTCTTAGTCATTTCTGTGGTTTCATACCACTCCCTCTCTTTCACTCAATAACTGTGCCAAGCAAAAACTCCCATGAAAACAGAAAACAAACAAAGCAAGAGAGGTTGATGGTAGAGAAGATAAAATTAAAAAGTATCCTATAAAAGAAAAAAAGTTATATTGGGAAGAAAAGAAAAGAAAGACACTCTGAGGTGGTGAGGAGAATAAAAGTTGCACTTGAACCGATTCAGCAACTGTGGTCCTGGAGAGCTGGGGTGAGAAGAACAAAAGGAAATTCACTGCGAAGTCTGTGTAGCTGCTGAGATCCTGCTGTGAACCATTTTTCAAAGTAAAGAAAATTCCAATCAATCCCTTGATGGTTTGTGGAGAAGACTTTGCCCCACTCTACCCAAATGCTCGACACAAGCATTGTAACCCTGAGACATTTTTAGTTTACCAGGAAAAAAAACAACAACAACGTTGTGTAGTTTTTTTTTCATTAACATAGGATAATGTTCATGATGACCTATATTGTAAATGGGAGTTTCTTTCTCTGAATCCACTGTCAAAGGGTGAAAGATAACCCCTTCTTGGGACTTTGAACTTCTTCAGTTGAAATCTGACTGAAGAAGATCACACTGGGAGACTGTATCTTATTTATGTTGTATCTTTCTCTGCACCTAACATTTTGTTTTTTGAAACTAGTAAATAATGCTGTATTTTATTTAGATTCCAGATATTTGTATTTAATACATTTAAACTTATTTTAAAAAGCTATTTGAAGACCCTATTTACATTAAAAACCAGATTCAATTTGACTAGTATTTTCCTCTAGTTGAGAAGAAAATTCACAGATTGCAAACCAACTTTTCATTTTGGGAGGAAAAAAAATCACCCAGAAGCAACAGGGAGTGGCCTTGATTCCTGTGATTTTATTTATGGGCGGCTGAAGTTCAAATTTCTCAACATACTATAATCTCAGTGTAACTGGCCAAATTCCACAGTGGATAATGAGGTCCAGCTTACCAGGGCAGATTTGTTCTGGGAATCTGTTAGCCAAGTTTGCTGCTTTACATGAGCTGTCAGACTCACCACACTTGCTGGCAGGCCTGGCCCAGCAGGTTTTACAGGTGAGATGGTTGCTGGGCCTGGTAGGTAAAAGGAACAGAGAAATAAATGCTTTGTCTTTGGGTATCAGAAGTTCTCTTTCCTATTTCCTCTTCCATACTCCTCCTTCTACAATCTTTCTAGAGTTGAAACATGAATTTAAAAATTAACTCAATTGCTGTTTTAGTTAGTGTCTTGTGTTTCTTTTTTTAATTAGTGTCTTATCCTTCTCTGTGTTTCTATAATTGGTGTTACCATCATAAGATCTATAATGAGGACTTGTGTTTATATATGTTACTGAGTTTTGCTGCCAGTATATAGTGGACTCCAAGCACAAATCATGCCTTATTTACTTCTCATCTTGCATCTTTCTTAGTAGAGTGTCTTGAAATACACAGGACTTGAAATTCTCTCTGCTTGTTTAAATTTCTAAGCGGATGATGGGAAGATTCACTGTGTTATATTCATAAATGTACATGGGAAATTAGGTCCGGTCATTCTACTGTCTTTCCCAAGCCCATCCTTCCTTCCTCCTCTTCATTCCCCTTTGTCTACTCCACTGATCTTTCTTGTACTTTTCTTATCCCCTCCCCTCTTATTTTGGATTAGCTTCCTCATATCAGAGAAAACATTTGAACTTTGACTTTTTGGGACTGGCTTATTTCACTTAGCATGATAGTCTCCAGTTCCCTCCATCTACATGCATATAGCAAAAAGAATAGTGGAGGGAAGGGAACATGGGGAGGGAGGAAGAAAGGGAAAGCAAAAGTATTGGGGATTGAATACGAACAAATTATATTTCATGCTTTTATAATTATGTCACAATGAATGCCAATGTTATATATAACTAAAACAAACTAATAAAAATAATTTAAAAATTCATTTATTCAGAAAATGTTTACCAAATACCACCCAATGTTTCAGGCACTAACCAGGGTCCTAGGAATATAATAATGAAGTAGACATTTCCTGCTTTCAAGGGTGTTTAAACAAATAATTACAATACTCAATGAAAAATGTTACAATTCACAGAGCTCGGTTATTCAAATCCTTACTACTTGTGAGAAAAGGCAGAAAGTATTCAAATACTCTCTTGGATACAGAAATGGATTTATGTATTTCAACACATAAAATTAAAGAAAATTAATGAATACTTAAAGACTGGTTCACTTGTTTTGTGGTGAGTTGAGTGAACCCTTCCCATTGTATCCAATCTCCATCTTGCCCATGGCCTAAACTGTAGCACTACGGAAGCACCACTGTGGCTAGCCTTGTGCCATGCTGTCTCTGGGAGTCTTCAGAATGTTCTCATAAGTACTTAAAATTAATAGTAAGGTGTTTAAAAAAAAAGAAAAAAGAAAGTAAGTAAGAAAGAAAGAAAAAAGTGGCCATAATATTAACCTTGGCCTTGTCGTATTAAAGAAAGCAAATCAGATATCACTGCATTTATTTCGTAAAAAGTCCTTATGTTTCTGCAAAAGTAGCCTGAATTCTCTCTCTTTCTCTCTCTTTATACAATCAAACAAGAATGGCTGCGTTTAAACTCTCCTGATTGATTATGTCCATAGTATACACAATGGGGTAGTGCATTGCCATGGCTATGAAAGGTGTATATGCTTTGAAAATCTCTTCACAATGGTTTTGTGACATTCCTATTAGTAGGCTGTCATTGCAACACTATTATAACACTGTTTACACAGGACTTGAAATTCTATCTGCTTGTTTAAATTTTTAAGCTCCTTTTCTCTCCTAGAATTGCAAGGAGCTATCAGGTTTATATTTTATTTGGATATGAAGCTGTTTATTACTTGTAGGTATAATACCCATATAATCACTAAAAAAATTTGAGTGCTGCTCTATGCTTGGTCTTTTGCTGTGTTGTGAAGGGGGTTTGGTGAAAGTTTTCCCACATTTATTAGTGATTTAAGAATCTTTTTTACTCCATGAATTCTAATCACTGTTGCAGGCTTTTTCATATTCGTAGATTTTTTTCTCTATGATAAGAAAATGCATATTGAATAGTTTAAGGCTTTTCCATATGGCTGCCTTTATATGATTTTTTTCTTCATGAAAAATTATCTAAATAAGGGGAATGTTCTGATTGAAGAATGTGTTTGTGTGTGTTTTAGTGTGTGCTGTTTGGATTTTCTTCAAATCTATGCAGCATTCGGTTGTTGAAAACACTAACGTGCTGATCTAGGTAGAGACTTTGCCCTCAAAGAATTTATAATTCAGTAGGTGAGAGATTTGCCTCTTTCAAAATATGTCACCACTTTCTCAATCCTTAGTTTGTGAAAGCAGCTTTTTGTGCTTTATTTCATTGTATCCTCAACTTCAGCATTCATGAACCATCCTTATGATTTCCACTATATTCACAGACCATCTGTACTATTAGGTTTCTGAAATATATATTATTATTTTTATTTTTTAACACAAGCACACAACAATGACTGCATTTAAACTATCCTAATCAATTATGTCCATAGTATACATAATAGGATAATGCATTACTATGGCTATGAAAGGTGTATATGCTTTGAAAATCTCTTCACAATGGTTTTGTGACATTCCTATTAGTAGGCTGTCATTGTAACACTATTATAACACTGTTTACACAGGACTTGAAATTCTATCTGCCTGTCTTAATTTTTAAGCTCCTTTTCTCTCCTAGAAATGTAAGGGGCTATCAAATTTCTTTGATAATAGAAATAATAATGTTAAATCACTCAGTCAATGTGCTAGTTATATAAATTTCAAATATATTTTAATACTATTATGTCTACTAAATTAAATGCTTTTGTCTGTATACATCCCCAAATCTTGCCCTCAGGACTACATGCATATACTTGGGGAGGGTCTACCTGTAAGACCCACTTTTTTTTAAAATTTTTTAATTTTTTATTTTTTTTAAATTTTTTTTTATTATTATTTTTTATTTTATTGTTGGTTGTTCAAAACATTACATAGTTCTTAATATACCATATTTCACAGATTGATTCAAGTGGGTTATGAACTCTCATTTTTACCTCGTATACAGATTGCTGTGTCACATCAGTTACATTTCCATTGATTTACAAATTGCCTTTCTAGTGACTGATGTATTCTGCTGTCTATCCCATTCTCCACTATCCCCCCTCCCCTCCCCTCCCCTCCCCACCCCTTCTCTCTCTCCACCCCCTCTACTATAAATCGTTTCTTCCACTTGTATAATTTTTCTCCTACCCCTCCTTTCCTCTTATATGTAATTGTGTATAACCCTGAGGCTCACCTTCCAATTCCATGCAATTTCCCTTCTCTCTCCCTTTCCCTCCCGCCTATCATCCCTGTTTAATGTTAATCTTCTTCTCAAGCTCTTCGTCTCTACCCTGTCCTTGGTTACTCCCCTTATATCAAAGAAGATATTTGGCATTTGTTTTTTAAGGATTGGCTAGCTTCACTTAGCATAATCTGCTGTAATGGCATCCATTTCCCTCCAAATTCTATGATTTTGTCATTTCTTATTGCAGAGTAATACTCCATTGTGTATAAATGCCACATTTTTTAATCCATTCATCTATTGAAGGGCTTCTAGGTTGGTTCCACAATCTTGCTATCGTGAATTGTGCTGCTATGAACATCGATGTAGCAGTGTCCCTGTAGCATGCTCTTGTTAGGTCTTTAGGGAATAGACCGAGAAGGGGAATAGCTGGGTCAAATGGTGGTTCCATTCCCAGCTTTCCAAGAAATCTCCATACTGCTTTCCAAATTGGCTGCACCAATTTGCAGTCCCACCAACAATGAACAAGTGTACCCATTTCCCCGCATCCTCGCCAGCACTTGTTGTTGTTGGACTTCATAGTGGCTGCCAATCTTACTGGAGTGAGATGGTATCTTAGGGTGGTTTTGATTTGCATTTCTCTGACTGCTAGCAATGGTGAGCATTTTTTCATGTACTTGTTAATTGATTGTATGTCCTCCTCTGAGAAGTGTCTGTTCAGGTCCTTGGCCCATTTGTTGATTGAGTTATTTGTTATCTTATTATCTAATTTTTTGAGTTCTTTGTATACTCTGGATATTAGGGCTCTATCTGAAGTGTGTGGAGTAAAGATTTGTTCCCAGGATGTAGGCTCCCTGTTTATCTCTCTTATTGTTTCTTTTGTTGAGAGAAAACTTTTTAGTTTGAGTAAGTCCCATTTGTTGATTCTAGTTGTTAACTCTTGCGCTATGGGTGTCCTATTGAGGAATTTGGAGCCCGACCCCACAGTATATAGATCATAGCCGACTTTTTCTTCTATCAGACGCCGTGTCTCTGATTTAATATCGAGCTCCTTGATCCATTTTGAGTTAACTTTTGTGCATGGCGAGAGAAAGGGATTCAGTTTCATTTTGATGCAAATGGATTTCCAGTTTTCCCAGCACCATTTGTTGAAGATGCTATCCTTCCTCCATTGCATGCTTTTAGCCCCTTTATCAAATATAAGATAGTTGTAGTTTTGTGGATTGGTTACTGTGTCTTCTATTCTGTACCATTGTGTAAGACCCACTTTTGAGAGTGAGACTTGCTGTGGAAAAATGAAAAAAAAAAATAACGATAACCACAGCAATGGTAACAAGAGCTATTATTTATGGAGGACTTCACATGTGCCCCTTAACTTTATCTTATTTCATTTTCATAGTAACAATCACAGTCATGTATATCACAGAAGAAGAGGCAAAGTGTAGGAGAGAGGCGACAGTGGAAGTAAAACTTCATTTTGCCTGTGGCAGCCATAACCAACATGTGATGTGATATTTTAGTATTTGTACTTTCTCTTTAGTCAGTTGAGATTTCACACCTGATTATTATATAAAAATTGGAGTGTGGTGGGGGTGGCAGAATAAACATTTTCTTCATATATTTGCTGTTATCTTTGTTATGCTGAACCAAGGCATTTGCTCAAAAGTCTTTGCTTTCTCTGGGAATAGTGCCTAATTAATTTATTATAATCTTCCAGCTCTTTGTTCAGAAATAGTAAAAATATTTTTATAAACAAGTTATCATAAAATATTAGAGGTATTAATATTAAGTTTTCTCACTTTACAGAGGAAAAAAAAATTGAAACCAAGCAAAAACTTGGAGAATTTCTCTGTTTCTGTAATTGGTGTCACCATCATGAGATCTATAATGTGGACTTGTGTCTATATATGTTACTGAGTTTTGCTGCCAGTATATAGTGGACTTCAAGTACAAATCATGCCTTATTTATTTCTCATCTTGCATCTTTCTTAGCAGAGTGTCTTGTACTTAGTTGGTGCTGAATAATCATTTTTTGACTGAATGGAACAAACAAACTCTATAAACCTGCTTTACAATTCTTTTCATGAACTTTTTAGGTATGTAAATTTCATTTAGCATTCTATTATTTACTTTCCCTGCAAAAGTTTTTTAAAAATTTTTATTAGTTATTGATGGACCTTTATTAACTTATTTGTTTATATGTTGTGCTGAGAATCGAACCCTGTGCCTCACACATGCTAGGCAAGCACTCTACCACAACCCCAGCCCTATCTACAAAAGCTTTTATAAAAAATTTTTATTTATGTATATGTGGTGCTGAGAATCTAACCCAGTGCCTCACACATGTTAGGCAAGCGCTTACCACTGAGCCACCACCCTAGCCCCCCTACAAAGGTTTTAAAGATAGTTTATTTCAGAGATACTTCAGTAAATAATAAAGACTTAGAGAACTGGAACAGTATGTTGTCTACTATCATTTTTATGTGTGTTGGGAAAAGACAATGTATTTTAGAATGATCAAAATAAGAAAGATCAAAAATCAAAAGGCACGGGGCTGGGGTTGTGGCTCAGTGGTAGTGCACTTGCCTAGCATGCGTGAGGCACCCGGTTCTATTCTCAGCACCATGTATAAATAAATCAAATATAGTCTATCAACAAATCAAAAATATTAAAAAAAAATCAAAAGGCACATAGACTGTTAATTAAATATTTTCATCACATGTTTACATAAATATAGGATCTAAAAATAATGAATTTATTTTTAACAATTATTATAAAACAAATCAGCTAAAGATTATAAAATGCTTGAAAAAGATGAAAATATGCTTGGTTCTTCCTATAATTAAGTTATCAAACAATTTCTCTGCTTATTTTTCACAGTAATCTAATTAAGTTGTAGATAGTTAGTATACTTTAATGTAAACGCTTTGGGGAGTTTTACACTTGGCTTTTCTGTGTGAGTTGATATATATGTTTTGTTATATTCCACATATAACTGGATTATTGCACAGTAATCCTGTATAACATCACTTTAGCTATTAATGCTATTTAGGGTGAGGTTTGCTTTAAGAAATATTGCATTTCAAGAGCCTGACTTCTACCTGTGAAGGTCAATGCATGCTCCTTTTTAATTCTCTGGCTTTTTTTTTTAATAGCTTGATGAAATAGGACATGCTTCTCCTACCTCCCCCTCCTTCCTGTGCCTCTTTCCCAAGAAGTTTTTTCTATTCCTCTTGGCATCTGGACTTCTTTTTCTGCCAAATGAGTCAGTTAGAGAGGAAATGTTTAACCCACATTTTTCATCTTGGCTGGGAAAAGGTTTGAAGGCAAAGGTGCCTGATTATGTTTCATTCAGGATCCTGATCCTGGGATTTTCCTGATCCTCTCCTGAGAACACAACTCTACCTTCAAGTTAAAAAGTGCTAAATGATTCACTTTTTATCATGCATATGCTTCACCAGATCATGACTGATTTTAGACCTTTTTTTTCTTTAAGGAAAAATATATTATATTTACTTTGGAAACTATTTATATGTTTCTGGTATGTGTGTGTGTGTGTGTGTGTGTGTGTTGTGTGTGTATGTGTGTGTGTGTGTGTGTGTGTGTGTTTTCTTAATATGTAGTCTTCTTCCACGTAGGATTTGTTTTATAAACGCAAAAAATACACTAACATTAAGTATATAAAACTTACTGAGTAAAATTATAAAGTGAAAGTTAGTTGTATTCTAGCATAAAATGGCAACTGTTAATGTTTATCCTATATCAGACATTTAACACTAATCAAAACATCTAATGAGATAGTCTTTGTTTCAAATCTCTTAGATTTTGTAGATGTAGAAACTAAGCCTTAGGTTAGTTCATTCACCTCCACCCTGCTATTTAGTGGTGGAAGTAGAATTTGAATCTTTGGTTGTCTTATCAGAGATGCAACACCTACAACCCCTTTAGCTTATCTTTTGACACAGGCATTTATTATGAATGGTGACACACAACATTGTATCAGCAAATGTTCAAGTAGCTTAGCTTCGCTAGTCAATGTTTTTCTCAACTGTCGGTGCTTAGGAAGCAGAGTAGGTTGGGGGAGCGCAAAAACTGTTGGGTCTTGGTGGTACTTGTGGTACTGATAGAGGAAGTGGTGAGAGACACAGGCTGTCCATGCTCTTTGCCACAATGCAGGTCAAAAAGTAGATCATTCAAAGTATAAAGTTTTCCTTGGGGGTTATATTCTTTACCAAGAACTTGTTGTTAAATAAACCATACAGACTTAGAAATATGTCATAAAAGTGAAGAAGATACTATAAAATTGTACCTTAATATAAACTGCTCAAAATTTTAGTCTGAGCTTTTTGAAATGCTCATCAATAAATGTGCACATTTATTAAACAATGTTTTATGCTATAATAATATAATGCCTTGTTATATTTTGATATAAAAAATATCACAAATTGGACCTAAAATTAATTCATATACTATATTAAGTATTACATAGTCAACAATTTTATTTGTATTAGACTTAGAAGACAGGAACAAGGGCTGGGGATATAGCTCAGTTAGTAGAGTGCTTGCCTCACATGCACAAGACCCTGGGTTCAATCCGTAGCACCACTAAAAAAAAATAAAGAAAGAAAGAAAGAAAAGAAAAGACAGGAACAAAATTTGGACAACCCAAATAACTTACATTTTTTGAGGAAACTCTCAGCTTCTTTGAATAATTTGTTTTCCTTCAAATAAATGTTCCTGTAGCAAAAAGGAAATTATCAGAAGATTGATTCCCCAGACCTTAAGGGTATCTTAAAGTTCTGCAGTTTATGTACTTGATAGTTTACTGAGGTAGATCATAGCAATAATTCAATAAAAATGCACTGATTCTCATTATGTCTTAGACACTATGCTAAGAACTTTATGCATATGATTTTGTTTGGTTTAATAACAACTCTATGAAATAAATCATAATAACAAATGACCATTTTAGAGGTTGAAAAATGACATAAAAATTAAAGAAAGGACATAATTTGCTCTTCCAAAGTCACATTTTTGATGGTGGCAGAATTGAACTCATGTACTTAGCCACTGGACTGACAGCCTGTCCCTCAAGGAAATGCTAAGGCTGTCACAGAGCCTTGACTGTGTATAAATAGTTGCTTCAAGAGAGGAAAAAGGCAGGAGAACCTGATGTATCAGTTTAAACTAATCATCAGTTCTGGAGTTGAAAAGTTGAACTACTGTATTCTATTTACTGCATGCAGGTATATCATATTCAATGTGTTTATTCTGCACATTTTCCAGAGTGACAAAAAATCTATTATGGAGAATTAGAACATATTTATTATATGTAGGTCATAGTCAAATTCCAACATTAACATCTGTCTCTCTTCTCTCCTATAACCAATCTCCCTCTTGATGTGAACTACCATAATTCTGACTCAATGGCACAAATCAAAGAGAAGACTTGTGTCTTCTTGACACCATATATATGCTATCTGCACTCAAATAATTGAGAAGCACACATCAGAAAACCATTCCTTCGGAAAAAGAGGTGATGCAAAGCTATGAAAGAGAATGAGGTGTTAAAAAATCACAGAGACTTAGGAACAAGCTCTAGGATTGACACATAGTATATTGTCTACTTCTTTGAGCCCTTGTTTATTTTTATGAAAAATGAGAGTGATTAAAAGTATGCCCACCAGGCTGGGGTTGTAGCTCAAGGATAGAGCACTTGTCTTGCACATGTGAGGCACTGGGTTTGATCCTCAGCATGACATAAAAATAAATAAAATAAAGGCATGCTGCCCATCAAAAACTACAAAAATAAATAAGTAAATAAACAAAAATAAAGTATGCCCACCAAAGGAACTGAAAAGATACTTCACAGAACAAAAAATACAAATGGTCAACAAATATATGAAAAAATGTTCAACATCACTACAATTAGAGAAGTGCAAATTAAAACTATGCTGAGATTTCATCTCACTCCAGTCAGAATGGCAATTGTCAAGAACACAAGTAACGATAAATGTTGGCGAGGATGTGGGGGAAAAGGTACACTCATACATTGCTGGTGCGACTGCAAATTGGTTCAACTTCTCTGGAAAGCTGTATGGAGATTCCTCAGAAAACTTGGAATGGAACCGTCATTTGACCCAGTTATCCCACTCGTTGGCATATACACAAAGGATTTAAAAGCAGCATACTATACTGACGCAGCCACACCAATATTCATAGCAGCTCAATTCATATTAGCTAAGCTATGGAACCAACCTAGGTGCAGAGTTGAAAAGTGCCTTTCAATAGACAAATGGATAAAGAAAATGTGGCACATACATACAGTGGGATATTACTCAGCCTTAAAGAATGAAATTATGGCATTTGCTGGTAAATGGATGTAACTGAAGACTATCATGCTAAGTGAAATAAGCCAATCCCCAAACACCAAAGGCTTAATGTTCTCTCTGATATGCGTATGCTGACTCACAATATGAGGAGGTATGGTGGTGGTGGTAGTAGTAGGGAGGAGTAGAGGTTCACAAGATTGAAGGAGGGTGATGGGGGAAGGGAGATGGGAATGGGAAAGACAGTAGAATGAATTGGACATAACTTTACTATGTTCATATATGAATACATGACCTGTGTAGCACCACATCATGTACAATCACAAAAATGGAAAGTTATACTCCATGTATATAAGATATGTCAAAATACATTCTACTGTCATGTATAACTAAACATAACAAAAAATATGCCCAGAGTTATAATAAAGATATAAGGCAGGTAAACCAACAGGCACAAAACAAACAAGGACTATCTTTCCTGTCTTTGCCCATGTTCTGATCTTCCCTTGACACCTCTCCCTTTTCTTTCCTTCCCCTTTTCTTCTATCTTTTTTATTGTTCTGTACCCCACAATTTCCCCCAAGCCCTAGAGCTCTGTACACTTAATTCTGCAGCATCTGTGTTTAAAGAAGATGCTGATTCTTTGCATCCATTTACATAGTTATATAAGCATTTTGTCCTCACAAGTCTTAGAAGGAAAGGGTAGAGACTGGTGAACTGATGAGAAAGAAGCAGTTATTGTTACAATGATTTTAGACCTGAGCATTGAGGAGACACCTTTCCCTACTGTTGACAATTACATACTGCCAAGAGCAGATGAGCTGAATAATTTAGCACTTGTGATGGATTAATCAGATAAAAAGTATGAAGTGACTAATTTATAACACTGTGCTACACCAAAAATGCTAAAGTGTGTTATGACGATTATTATCAAGTGTATTATGACGACTATTATTCTTTATTATGTTTTTTATAACTCAATTTTATATTTTTGTACAAAGTTCCTTATATCATTGTATAATGGTGGTGGTGGTGGTGGTGTGTGTGTGTGTGTGTGTGTGTAGTTAGTTAATGATAAAGATTATAGACTCAAGGGCCTACTATAATTCCTTTCTAAATATTTTTTCTTTAAGTATTTTTGGATCCAGTTTTAGACATGGTGGATGAGCAAACATTCATTTGGAGACCTAAAAATGATGCAGTTGAGTATTTTATTTTATTTTAATTTTTTCGTGAAAAACCAGCTCACATTTAATTGTGACATTTTAAAATTATGCAACTATCTTGATGCTTGCTCCCTCCAGCCCATATTTAGTCTCTTAAAATGACAGGAAAACATCACCAATCACAGGTTTAATAAGTTTACACCTTTAGCTCCTGTTTGCAGCACCCAATATTCCTTGGAGAAACCAGTCAGACCCAGCAGTAACCAACAGTTAATTTCCACCCGCCAGAGTTGAAAAGTGCCATTCTCTGAGCATTCTGTGTTACGGTGGCATTTGTCTAAATCTAGTGCCTCCCCAAAGGTGGAAGCCTTTAAATGTACCAGTGAGAAATACTTTGCTTCTTTGGCGCTGATGCTGAGTAAAGGAGAGAGGAGAGAGAAGAGGCTTCCTCTGACATTGTATGAGAACTGCATTGCTATGAGGAACGCCAAGGGCAAACCAAACCCAAAGTAGTAAGGCCAGTTCCTTTCTAGGTTTGACAATCATTGGTGCCTTTCAATTCCATTATTGAGCCAAAGACATTCAAACAGTACAGAGAGTAGAGAAGGAACATAAGCTGCAAAGTAACCAGCTGACCAACAAGATGGATGGGAAAGAAACTCACAAACACCTCCTGGAGAGGAAAAGAGCCTGCAGCAAAAGGTTGAAGAGCATGTCAGCAATTATCTTACTGACATGTGGGAATGGATGAGGCTTCCTCCCTGGTACCTCAAATGCTAGGTCAGCAATATATTGAAACCAAATGACATTCACAACTTTGTTAAGCACAAACCGGTGGAGCGTGCCTAGAGCACTGACAATTAATTGATTTGAGGAAGAATTCCAGCCACAGCCAAACATCTCCATGTAGTGATGATCACCAGTAATTCAGGCTGTTACTGACTGAAGCACAGGAATAAACACACGATAAAACAAGAGGAGACTGAACCGGAATCCTCCATCATTCCAAGCACAGCAATGGAAAATTTGACAAACAATACATGACTCACTCCTGGTCTTGCTTCCGCTTTACACTTTGGTCTCTCCTCTGCACCAGGACACTACTTGCCCTTCTTCCAGGTTGCTCCTCTCTCTTTATCTGGATTCGAGTGTCTAGATTTGAGATGGTACAAACGTTCCCAGTGGAGTCTTTGATTCCCCTGCTAAGGTCCTGGAGAAAGGTTTTGACACTGTCAGCCATCTCTCCAACACCCAGACTATAAACTACACAGAGGAGAGAGAAGCACCCCCAAATGTGTTCTTGCCCACTGTGGGCTATCTCTCTACATGCCTAGCTGCCCCTCCCTGGGGCACTCCCTGACTGACTACATTTTAGACTTAGATTTTATCCACTAGCTTGCCACTGTACTGTAAATGTCTGCAATTGCCCAGGCAGTCAGCAGCAGTGTTTGCCTCTAAGATTGATGCTGGTGTGAAGTCTTTTAGGTTCTGGGAAGGACAGAGCCAGCCGAAATGCTCATACCAAACAAAGCTCCCCATCATGCTGGCCTACCTCTCCCAATCTTCCATCTCTCCACAAAATCTCTTTTTTTCCTTTTCTTTTGCATAACTCCAGTGGAACAATTTCCACTGAAATGCATTAATCTGTTCATGGTGCTAGTCTGGCAGTTGAGGCTCTCCATTGGATTTTTATGTTGTGTCATTAATTTCATACATTTACATATATACTTTTCTTGGAGTCATAGTTCATTCTTTGGCTCTTTTAAGTTAAATATCTTCCATTGATTTTTAAAAGATCTTACTCTTATTTTTTTCTGGTTAATTTCATGAGATATAACCCATTACCAACCTGTGGCAGAAAGCAGTACAACTGATAGTAGATTTTGGAACCACCTTGGACAGTAGAATAAGAACATGAAGAAGTGAGGAGGTTGGGAGGGATGGACATGTAAAAATGTTCCATTTCTCTTATCTCAGGTTTACCCTCCTTTGTAATTTTGGTGGCCTGCCTTTATTTATTTATTTATTTATTTATTTATTTATTTATTTTTTATTTTTTATTTTTTATTGATTGTTCAAAACATTACAGAGCTCATGATATATCATCTTTCATACATTAGACTCAATTGGGTTTTGAACTTCCATTTTTACCCCAAATACAGATTGCAGAATCACAACTGTTACATATTCACATTATTACATAATGGCATATTAGTGACTGTTGTATTCTGCTACCTTTCCTATCCCCTACTATCCCCCCTCCCCTCCCCTCCCCTCCCATCTTCCCTCTCTACCTCCCCTGCTGTTGTTCAATTCTCTCCCCTTTTTCCCCCTCCCCCTTTCCCCTCATAACCTCTTATAATTTTGTGTATCATTGAAGATTGGTGGCCATTTTGATAATGAAAAATATGTGATGGCAAACTTAGTCTTCTGATTGGAGAATGAAAACCGCAACTTACCCCATGGGATATCATAAGATTTGCATGAAATAATTCATGTAAGAGGTATAGCACTATGCTTGTCAACTGTAAGGGCTCAACAAATATTAGCTATACACCAATTATTATTAATCTCAATTCTAAAATTGCATTATTAAACCTTCCCCAGTGGTGTTTCTAAATAATACCTAATAATTAGGTTGTTTTGCTCTGTGGTTTTTCTAGGGTTCAAGTATTAAGGTTAAGCACATTAAAAAGCTTCTCTAGTAGTGCTTTCTAAGACAATATTGGAGATACATATTTGGGGTTTATCTAATTCCAAATAAACTACCTAGGGTAACAGGTGGGTGACAGACAGAAAGCAACAACCTTTCAGACACGAATGCTAGATAAATAAAAATTCCCAATTTATTTTCACATATGAAGAATAGTTGTAGTGTGAGGGGAATGGCTGAAGAGTTTAGGAAAAGTCCTTTCCTGTTCTGTCTTAATACATACCTCTTTGGCATTAACCAAAGAAATGCAACCCTTTGAAATGGGTGTAATCCCAAAGGTGCCTTTCTCATGATCATGCTTTTGTTCTCTGCTTTTGGAACCCTTCCCTCACACTTCTCCCTCTGTGTCACCCTCCAGTAACCATCTGCCATCTGAAACAAGGGGCCACACAGAGACTGGCTCACACACCAGCCACATGGCCAGCTCTTAACAGCAAGGCAAAATGTCAAGCCTGGAGAAGGGGCAGAAAAGAAATGTGGCTTCCTCATTGAATAGCACATGCTTCACAGGATCATAATGAAGGAAGCAAAATAATACCTATGAAGTTCTGTGTAGATGGGCTAGCATCTGGCAAACACATAATAACTGGTAGTTATTATTTTTTTGAAAACATTTTCTCTAATTTTTCAGTGATCATGAAAGTCAGTCATACATACAGACTCCAAGACTAAGACTTGGAGAAGAAAAATGGTATCAAAGATTTGGACACACTCTTTTTATTTTTTGGTACCAGGGATTGAACTCAGGGGCACTTGAACACTAAGCCATATTTCCAGTCCTTTTCTCCATTTTATTTAGAGACAGAGTCTCACTGGGCTGTTTAGCACCTTGCCATTGCTGAGGCTGGCTTTGAACTCGAAATCCTCGTGCCTCAGCCTCCTGAGCCACTGGGATTACAGGCATGCACAACCGTGCCCAGCTAGACACATTCTTTGTCTTTCCCCCTCAAACCAAAGAAGAAATTGTTCTAAAATATTCAGTGTTATAACCAGATAATAGTCAAATGTACACTTCACTTTTTTGAAATTAGAGAACTTTAAAAATGTGCACATATCCACATACAGTGTGCATGTACGTGCACAATAGAACTTGGCTGTCAAAAAGTTCCAGCTGACAAGTAACCAAAGAATAAAAGTATTTGGAAGCAGAATGGCTAGAATCCAGGTAAAAGTTAAAATCCTGTTGGGCAATTTCTCCTTAAGGACAATAGAAATCACTGTCACTGCCCTGTCTAGCCACTTTGTAAATAGCAGGGATGCTAGCAAGAGCTCCTGGTGGATGCTTCCTCAGGGAGCACTGATTGCTTTGGCTGGAGTCTGCTGTAGCAATTTTCTGGTGGTGAAGAGCATGTAGCCAGATAATTGAAGGTGGTAACCATTTTCTAATAACCACCTCAGGCTTTTGGCACCAAATTTCCTGGCACTGTCTAGGGAAGCTACTTCCTGTTACTTGCCAAGTCCACCTGCAGGTCTAATTTTGCTGAGAATTCTGGTGCCACCCATGAAACTGCTCACCATAGTAGGATCCAGTGTGTGCCCTGAAAAATCTTCAAAGAGAGGTCTGATGGGTGGCACCAGACAAGCAAAAACGAAAACAAAACAAAACAAACAAACAAACAAAAAAAAAAAACAGAAAGATACTGAAAAGTGGGCTGCTTTTTGCAGATTTTCTATTCACGGTTCCATTCTGTTGGAAATCATAATGTGGTCTTGAGTTAAGGACTCCAGGAAACACTTGGTTGCTCATACTGCCTTCTTGGTTTTCTTGAACCTCAGATGCACTGGCTTCATCCTGTTTCGGAGTCCATAGTGCTGTGTTTTCCTCTCCATTTCCTGTGCAGTCCTTCCTCTGGTTTGTGGGCTGTGCACTTCATATTGCTCCTTTAGGGGGCACATCAAGTTGAGGGTGAAAGAGGTTTTCTGTGGCTTCTGCTATACTTATTATCCAATCCATTTCAGGTTTTCTTTCCCTTTTTTTTTAAAGTCCTGAAGTAACTCTTTTCCAATTGTCTAGAGCTTTATCTTTCAACTCACCCAATTACGCAAGAGTTAGGCTCCCTTTCCAAACCTTGATTTTGTAATGCCTTGATTGTTAAAGAATTATGTGTATTAAGACTAACATAGGGCTGGGGATGTGGCTCAAGCGGTAGCGCGCTCGCCTGGCATGCGTGCGGCCCGGGTTCGATCCTCAGCACCACATACCAACAAAGATGTTGTGTCCGCTGAAAACTAAAAAAATAAATATTAAAAAATTAAAAAAAAAAAAGACTAACATAAATATGCTACACTTTGTATTGATTTGATAATTTCATCAATCCCAGATAACTCCACAGTTTGTAGGTTTTTGTGAAAGGGCTTGCTGAAAATCTCTGTTAATCTGCCTGAATTTCCTGTAAAGGCAGTTATATGCAAGGCCTCTTAACACTAATTCTCTGAATTTGCAGTTGGTAGCCTCCTACTGGAATACTGGAGAGATAATAAGTCATGGAGATTATGTCTTCATATTGCAAGTATATAAGTCCCATCTAGGTAAACCCTACTTAAGACTGCATTTCAAGAAAGGTTGGAGAGTTATAAGGAGATCCATAAAATGCTCTTTTATGGGCTACATCTCTAGGTTATATTATACTCACATTAAAACATCCCAGGGATTTTGTTTTCAACCTGCATATACCATATATGTTTGTCATCTGGATAGATAATAAACCATCTATCCAGGTAGATAGTGCTGCTGGAAGGTTTTTCATGAATTAGTTAGGATCCTGTCAAGCAGCCCTTCACATTTTGCTAGCTTCATTTTGTAATAAACTTTACTTTAGTCTGGGGTTAAATGTGACTACAGTCCTCATAGCATTCGGGGTACTGGTGTCTAGATAAAGGGAAATCCTTTATTCTTATTTCTGACTTTGTTATAAACTTACATTGTGGCATAAATTGAAAGAAGTGTTGCATCTCTTAATAAATTGCAAATTGTATTAGTTTCTTTCAGCCAAGAAATAAAATTGTAATCATTTTATTACTCTTTCCAGTGTTCCTGAAATTAAGGCTGCTCTGAGATCTTCCTGAGAGCACAGATTATTCCTGATTGATTGAGTCACTGTTTTATCCACAGAGCCTTGCATGGTCCCTAGAGCAGAGTAGTGGATGAAATTGAAATGAATGAACAAATGAATGAAAAGATAGAAATAGTGTTACATTTTTAGTGGGCTAACTGTGTATTTTCAAGGTAATGTAGTATTTAAAAAGGGACAGTGGTAACACATTTCTAAATGTGGAGAGATGACAAATAATAGATTTAACACTATGAAGAAGAAATTCAACCTCTCACTTGATCTAGGTTTTCAATCACGGAAGCACTGAGAAATCCTTATGTCTGAATAGGGGTGAATCTTTAAAGTGTTTTGAAGGCCTGGGCTGACCTTGTGGACATCAGTATTCCCACAGAGGACTTTCCATAAAGAAAAGTGTAGGCTTGACATTTTTACATCAGATCTCCTAGAATTTGGCGGACTGCCTGGATTGTCCCAGGATGTTAGTCAGCCCACAAGTCTACCATTTGTTTATTCAGTCCAGAGCAAGTGAATGCTGCCATTCTTCCATCCCCTTTGTTGGTGAGAGCTTTGTTACCCTGAATTGGGTTCTGCAACACAAAATGAAGTGACTAATCTTTTGGGGGTTCTCCCTTCTCAGGTTCTTATGTGAGCAGCTCAATCTATAGACCACACATCCCAAGCTGTCATTTTCCTCATGCTGCCCTTTTTTTCTGATGGTTTCACATTGCACTTAATGAAAACAATACCTTGTTCACTTTAAACTCAATTGCTGTGTTATTCCTGAGGCCCTGCCTGATGTCTTATAGACTGTCATTGCTAATTGTCATAGCCACCAAAGGGAAAAATAAGGATTTTTACCTAACACATAACAAAAGATGAGATGATGACATAGTGACAAAGCACAGGTTTGGAATCAGGCAGCCTTGGATTTCAAAAGCAAGTCAACCCATGACTAGGGATAGTTACTTCCCTCCTTTGAAAAAGGCTCAGGTTCCTAATATGTACAATGGAAATAATAATTATAACATTGATATTTATTGTGCACATACAATATGCTGGTGATCCACTGTTTCCTTTAATCATTAGAGCAATTCTATGAGATGAATACGTTATCATTTCCTATTTATAGACAAAGAAACCAGACTTTAGGGGAGAAGCTAAGTAACTTCCCCAAGATCACACAGCTGGAATATGAACTTAGCAGTTTGATACTAGAGTGCATGTTCTTAGTCACTGTGATACTTATCTATAAATCTAGACCACATAAGGCTCACAGGAGGGGTTCATCAGTAAGTGGTGACTGTTACTAAATAAGACTTTATAAATGATCACTATGCAATGTTTAAATTTTCAATGTTTGTTAGGACTTTTCACAGTATAAAGAGCTGCATCTGATTATGAGCCCAATTTGTGCTGGGTACTTATTTTTAATAGTAATTAGTTGAGTTGTTATTAAAGAGAATTATTCTAATCTTTCTTTTTCTAATAAGGAAACTAAGGCTCAGAAAGGCTAAGAAGTTTGTTCAGTATTACATAAACAGCCACTTCAGATCTGCCCTATGTGAAAGCTCATTATTTTTTCTGCTCTGCTGTTTGAATTCTTTTTTAAAATGCTTATCAGCTCATTATTATGTATCTGATGCTTCTGCCACTTTATTTTCAAGCACTTTAAAAAATTAAGGTATAGTTGACAAAATATTATATGTTTATATGATGTTTTGTTATATGTATGCATTGTGAAATGGTTAAAACAAGCTAATTAAGATATGCATCACCTGAATACTTATTTTATTTAATTTTATTTTTTGTAGTCAGAACATTTACAGGCTTCTCTCTTAGCAATTTTCAAGTATTCTAACCCAAAGTTTGTGTCAGGACAGTCTTGCAGCTTGATAGTTTGGAGTTCAGGGATCATAAAGGTGTTTCATCTATGGGGCTTTTGCTACTTGCTGTATTTTCAAACATGAGATTTGGGCAAAAGATTAGTTTAAATGGTCTTGAAAATAGTCATTAGATTGGAACATAGGCATGTGACAGGACTATGCTTACATTACTGTGTTTTGTCCCTCTCACCAGATAGTCTTTTAAAAAGATGATTTTTAAAAATCTTAAGTTTTTTAAACAAAATTGCTCCAATTATTTTTCTATAGAGGGTCAGGAAAATAGGTAAATAATTCCCAGGCTTGGTGCACATGATCCACAGGCTGGCAAACAGAAATCTGAAGTGTTTAAAGAGTCTTCCTTTTGAAAATCTTTGCCAGCCATGAGAGTTATGCTTTTGGATTTGATTCAATGAAAATCTTTATTGAGCACCCACTGCATGCCAGATATGCTGCTACGTTATGCGGGATTTGGGGACTATAATATATTGCTATTGGGATTCACAAAGGATGCAGAAAGAATATGCAAAAGTAATCCCAATCAAAATCCCAATGAGATTCTTCATATAAATAAAAAAGCAATCATGAAATTAGTCTGGAAAAATAAGAGACCCAGAATAGCCAAAGCAATACTTAGCAAGCAGAATGAAGCAGGGGGCATCACTATACCAGACCTTAAACTATACTACAGACCAATAGTAACAAAAATGGCATGGTATTGGCACCAAAATAGACTTGTAGACCAATGGGACAGAATAGAGGACACAGAGACAAACCCACATAAATATAGTTATCTCATATTAGAGAAGGCACCAAAAACAGATATTGGAGAAAAGATAGCCTCTTCAATAAATCATGCTGGGAAAACCGGAAATCTTTATGTAGCAAAATAAAATTAAGTCCTTATCTCTCACCATGCACAAAACTCAACTCCAAGTGGATCAAGGACCTAGGAATTAAACCAGAGACCCTGTGCCTAATAGAAGAAAAAGTAGGCCCAAATCTTTATCACATCAGATTAGGTCCCGATTTCCTTAATAAGACACCTATAGCACAAGAAATAAAATCAAGAATCAATAAATGGGATAAATTCAAACTAAAAAACTTTTTCTCAGCAAAAGAAACAATCAGTGAGGTGAATAGGAAGCCTACAGAATGGGAACAAATTTTCACCACAAACACATAAGATAGAGCTCTAATCTGAAGGATATATAGAGAACTCAAAAATCTTAGCACACAAAAAAAAACCAGTTCCTGTTCTGGAACTGAACAGACACTTCTCAGAAGATGATATGCAATCAATCAACAAGTATATAAAAAATGTTTAACATCTCTAGCAATTAGAGAAGTGCTCCAGTCAAAATGGCAGCTATTATGAAGACAAACACAGTGTTTGTGAATGAGGATGTGGGGGAAAAGACACACTCATAGATTGCTTGTGGGACTGCAAATTGGTGCAGCCAATATAGAAAACAATGTGAAGATTCCTTGGAAAACTGGGAATGGAACCACCATTTGACCCAGCTATCTCATTCCTCGGTCTATACCAAAGGACTTAAAAATAGCATATTACAGTGATGCAGCCACATCAATGTTTATAGCAGCACAATTCACAATAGCTACACTGTGGAACCAAACTAGATGCCCTTCAGTAGATGAATGGATTAAGAAAATGTGGTGTGTATACACAATGGAATATTACTCAGCATTAAAAGAGAATAAAATTATGGCATGTGCAGGTGAATTGATGGAGTTGGAGAATATTATGCTAAGTAGAGTAAGCCAAACCCAAAAACCAAATGCCAAATGTTTTCTCTGATCTGTGAATGCTGATTCATAATGGGGATGGTAGTGGGGGGCACATGGGAGGAATGGAAGAACTTTAGATAGGACAAAGGGGAGGGAGGGGAAGGGAGTTGGGCATGGCGGGAGGAAAGATGGTGGAATGAGATGGACATCATTACCCTAAGTACATGTATGAAGACATGAATGGTGTGACTCTACTTTGTGTACCACCAGAGGCATGAAAAACTGTGCTCTCTTTGTGTACTATGAATTGAAATGCATTCTGCTGTTATGTATAACAAATTAGAATAAATAAATAAATTTTTAAAAAGAATATGCAAAACTACAGTACAAAGCAGAATAAAATTTGACAGACAGTGATTTGTCAGATACCGTGGAGAGTGAGAGCGTATTTTATTAGTGGAGTCAGGAAATGAAGTAATTACAAAATTGATGGCATTCTTACTGTATCTTGAAGGATAGGATTTGGACAGATGAGAAAGCATTTTAAGGAGTAAAAGCACAGTGCTGAGAACATGGGAGGGAACCGTGAGTGTTGCCATTTCAGGTAGAAGCAGGTAAGTAGTGGTGAATGGAGTGCCACATGGGCACAATTGACTGTCCCTCCTTTTGAACAACTGCTTACTCCAGAGTCACTGTACCCACCTGGCTCTTTTACTGGTCTGCCTGGCCGAAGTTTTGCAGTCTTCTTTCCTAGTTCCTCCTCCTTGGCCTGAAATCTGCATATTGAATGACATCAGCATTGTTTTATTTCCCCCTCCCCCCAATTCTGTTCTGCTAAGGTGATATCATTTAAATTTGTTTAATATTATCTGTATGTCAGTGACCTCCAAACTTTGGATAACTTGTCTACAACCTGTGTCTTAAACTCCAGAACATTTATCAAAGTGTCTTTTCAACAATATCAAAATAGTAACTCTTGATTCTTTGCTTTCCCCTCCCCACTGTAAATACTGCTGTTCTAACTGTCCCTCACCCCTTACATCTTAGTCAACGGGCCTGTCATCTACCTAGTTGCTTAAGGTCTTCCAACTGGGAGTCATTCTAGATTTAACCGTTTACCTCTCCCTTGCCATATCATAAGTTATCTTGAGTTCCCTTCTGCCCAACTCCGAATAGGTGACTGCTCTTTTGTTTTAAGGCAACAATGTTTTTTTCCAACTGTATGTGAATTACTTTAATGGAAATAAATATTAAACTAAAAAGATTACTTTTACAGAGATTGTATTCTGACTCCTTTCCAGAAATTAGCTTATAAGTTGTCAAGAAGAGCCATATATTCTTTAGTTTATGTGTAAGAATTTTCTCTCCCCATTTACCAAGAGCCTTTGCATTCTCTTGTCTAGTACATGACCCATGTCCAATAAAATAAATACAGAGTACATGTTCTTACATATCTCTCATATGGTGAAAGTAACAATCATTATTGTCATCTTCCAAACTCATACTTTTAATCAAAATTCATTTGAAATCCTGAGCAACTGAATAGAGATAAATGTCATCTCTAGTGTAGATATTTTGGCTAGTCACACTCAGGAAGACAAAAAAAAATCTCTCTAGAAAGATGATATAGTGCACAAAATAAGTTCTATTTACATCACCTTTCTGGTTCATTGTCTATACTTTCAAGTAGTTTCATTTGGGAGGTGCTGATAAATTGCTATTTCTACTTTTTTTCTTCTTACATTTCTTTCTTCTCAATCCTCCAGTGAACACCTTCACTGACATCAGATGTGTAAAGAGAGAAACCAGGGAGAAGCATGAACTGGAAAAAAGGATGAAAGGAATTGTTAGAGACATTTTCCAGAAGGACATTACTTTTCTTCTGAATTTGATAGTGAAGGTACCACATAAGCCCACATACAAACAGGAAGAGGTCGACTCAGTCAGGATAAACCACATGTTTTAGTCAGCTTTTGTGTGACTGTCACCAAAACACCCTGTAAGAACAGCTTAGAGGAGTAAAAGTTTCTTTTGGCTCATGGTTCCAGAGGTCTAAGTCTATAGACAGGACCAAAATGAGCCAGCACATTGGGGGAAGAAGGACGCTGCCGGGGAAAGCTGCTCAGTCCACGGCCCCATCAAGAAGCAGATAGGTGTGTGTGTGTGGTGGGATGTGGGCATGAAAGGGTCACAGGGAAGAACAACCCTTCCAGAGAACTCCGCAGTGACCCACCTCCTCCAGCCATGTCCCTTCTGTCTATGATTACCACCCAGTCAATTGGTTCAAATTAGGATGGACCAATTAGATTACAGTTCTCATAATCTAATCATTTTAGCTCTGAATATTCTTACATTAAACAGGAGCTTTTGGAGGACACCTCATATCCAAACCATAACACTAAGTTATGCTGTGGTAAAAACCAATCCCCCAAATCTTAGTGTCTTAAAAAACAAAGGATAATTCTCATGCATGGCATGGATCCATCTATGGTCTGCCGGGGGCCCTGTTCCCTGAAGTCACTTGGGAGCTCAGGCTGATGGAGCAGTCACCTTTTAATCATTATACCATGGTGACTAAAAAACAAAAAGATTTGGAGAATCTCATATTATAATTTATGTCTGGTCTGGAAATAAACCAATTATTTTTAAAATTGTTTTTATTTGTTTAATTTTTTGTTTTAATTAGTTATACATGACTGTAGAATGCATTGATATATCATACACAGATGGGACATAATTTCTCATTTTTCTGAGTGTACATGTTGTAGAATCACATTGGTCATACAGTCATATTTATATACATAAAGTCATAATGTCTGTTTTGTTCTACTATCCTTCCTATCCCCTCTTTTCCTCTCCCTTCACTTCCATCTACTTAATATAAGGTAACTCTATTCTTCTTTAGTGCCCCACCCCTTATTGTGAATTAGCATCCGCATATTAGAGAAAACATTCTGCCTTTGGTTTTTGGGGATTGGCTTATTTCACTTAGCATGATACTCTCCAACTCCATCCATTTACTGGCAAATGCCATAATTTCATTCTTTAAAGCTGAGTAATATTCCATTGAATATAAATACCACATTTTCTTTATCCATTCCTCTACTAAGGACACCTAGCTTGGTTCTATAGTTTAGCTATTATGGATTGAGCTGCTATAAACATTGATGTGGCTGCATTACTGTAGCATGCTGATTTTAAGTCCTTTGGGTATAAACTGAGGAGTGGGATAACTGGGTCAAATGGTGGTTCTATTTAAAGTTTTCCAAGCAATCTTACTACTATGGATTGGTCAGTACTAGACATATGGCACCACCCAACAAGTGCTGGGGGAGAACTGAGTTATTTGAAAATCGTACCTATGGTCATTATAGTTGTAGGCTCTGTCTGTAACTCCTTCCAGGCTTCCCATTTCTGGAACTGTGGAAACGACCAATATATCTAAAGACATTCTTTACCAGCCCAATTGGAAAACAATAAAGAAATTAACTCAATTTCCTTTCATTTTTTATCTTAAATCTGAAAAAGGATTCTATGTTTATAAGGAAGCGAGAGCTGAAAATCAAGCCCATTGGGCCACAAACATGGATTGTTAATTAATACATATCTGAGCTGGATGTGATGGTGCACACCTGTGATCTCAATGACTTAGGAGGCTGACGCAGGAGGACTGCAAGTTCAAGAACAGCCTGGGCAACTTAGCAAGGCCCTGTCTCAAAATAGAAAATAAAAGGGGCTGGGGATGTAACTCAGTGGTAGATAGTACCCATGGTTTCAATCCCTAGTACTTAAAAAGTGAAAAATACAAACAAAATACAAACGTAAGTGGAATTATGTTTAAAATGCATAGTCAAGCCTGTTAACTATAAAGATTCATTTGTTAAAAGCATCTACTTATTATCAGATTGGGAATAGTTCTGTGTTTCACAGAGTATTTTATTTGGAAATAAGAATTAAGAATTTTATAATGAATATTTCATACTGTATTTAAAAATTAGATATGTTTACCTGTTTCAAACCTTACAAGGTGTATGACTGTGGTTATTTCCCCTCTGTATACCTCAGTTTTCTCCTAGGTAAAAGGGGGAAAATAGTAGCATCACTTGTATTGTTGTTGGGAAGGCTGAATTTGTTTGTACATATAAAATATTTAGCTTTGACTGGTATGGTAACACCCGCCTGTAATCCCAGTCTTGGGAGGCTGAGACAGGAGGATCATGAGTTCAAAGCCAGCCTCAGCAACTTAGTGAGGCCCTAAGCAACTCAGCAAGACCCTGTCTCTAAATAAAACACAAAATCGGGCTGGGGACGTGGCTCACTGTTTGAGTGCCTTGAGTTCAATTGCTGGTCTTGGTACCAAAAAAAAAAAAAAAAAAAAAGAAAAGAAAAAAGAAAGTAGCCTTGTGCAGACATTTAGTAAGTATTCAAAATTATTAGCTATTATTTTTCTCTCATTATTATGATCCTACATGATATATTCATCAAAGTGAAAGCCCTATAAGAACTCATGAGTTAAATGAAGATAGAGAATAACCCACTAGAGAGAGAATTTTGGAAGAGTTCTTTGAAGTCTCTAGACATTTGCCACAGATGCCCTGGGTGAACAGGCCTGTGGAGGAAGTCTCCAGCAGGCCCTGATAAATCTGTTTTTCTCTCTTTCTCTGTTCCAGAACTGGTTCACATGTTGCCACACCATCCCCAAACAATGAGAATGCATGGGATTCTTGTTAACATAGTAAATGAGTTTCTCTTTGTTCTAGAGACAAAAAGAAGTTTCAAAAGGATCCTTAGATATGGAATTAAAGATACCACATTCTTGAAAAGGATATCTTTACTGCATATAGACCCCAATACTGGTACCTCATTTCTGGGCATAGCTTGATTTGGAGGGTTAGTCTGTGGCCTGTGTGAAGTAAATTTAGGTTGACATCATGTTTGGGTCTGCCTCTGTGGTAATCTTTACTCTCTTCTGGGTCTGTGGACTGTGTCCTTTGTGACTGGGCAGCCCTTACTGGTGTTAGATGAGGAGACCCTTCTTTATGTGGCTCCAGCCCTCTTTCCCTTGGGTTTGTGGTCATCCTGCAGTGACATCATCTCATCTGTGTTTCTGGGAGACATCTTTGGTTCTAATGTCTCCACCAAGTGAGTCTCTGATTTCAAGCATAGAATTTGATGCAAATGGGAGTCTGAGTTGGCTCTGCCACCTACTTGCTGTGTGACATTGTGCATTTTCTCAACTTCTTTCAGCTTTAGGTTCCTCATTTGAATAGGTTCATTTTTCATTATTTAAACAAAGAAAAGGAATTGGACTTAAGAGAAGGTTCGGAGTTAATATTGGTAGACAATGTTGATTAATTGGGCGAGGCAGAGGGAGGGGGAAAGGATGACTCCCGGGTTTCTATCTCAAGCACCTGTGTGGTCATATCTTTTGCTGAGGGGGAGATAGGAGTAGGGGTTTGAGTGTGTGTGTGTGTGTGTGTGTGTGTGTGTGTGTGTTTGTTGCACAAGACAGAGAAAGGCAGAGAAAGGGAGAGATCAATTTTGGATGTGTGGTTTTGAAGTGATTTTTAGAAGATGTGGATATTTTTAGTTGAAGTTTTAAGGGTGCTTGATCTGGACTGGTAATGGAGATTCCAAAGTTCTTTATGTATGTGGGGCAATGTGACCTATAGAAGCACATAAGGTATTTCTCTGAAACCAGGAGAAGGACACAAGGTAAGCTCTGAGAACTTCTTTATTTAGTGATCTCAGATGGGGTAGAGAATTCTTCAGAAACACACACCTGTAATCTTAGCAACTTGGGAAACTGAGGCAGAAGGATCACAACTTCAAGGCTAGCCTTTGCAAATTAGCAAGACCATGTCTCAAAAATTTTCAAAAAAATATATATAAAGGATTGAAGCTATAACTCAGTGGTAAAGTGCTCCTGGATTTGAAAAAAAAAAGTTCACTTTCAAGATCCCATACCCCTCTGACTTTCCTCTTACCTCTGAGGATATCACTTTCTTTTTTAATAAAGAAGAAATTATGTTGTCTGCTTAGAATAAAGGGGGCAACCTTTTGTAGGATTCCTCAAAATATATGTATAGATTAGAAACATCTACCTAAGAGAGAAGAGAATATAGTTGGTGAAGTAAAAGGATTGAGAAGATTTATTGCAGCCCTGAGATTAGAGACTGTATGTTTGTTGTGACAATAATCTGAGTGACTGTAACATTTTCCTTAGGAGTGCTCATCTTTGTAGGTGCCAAAAAACATTGATCCTGTGCTGAGTTTGCCAGGAGCATGCAAGAGAGAAACATTGAATCTAAAGGTGCTAGTGAGTGAGAAGTTCGATGGTCGAATACTTGCAGTGTGTTTTGAAAAAGACTGATGGACTGTGGAGAAACTAGAACTCAGGAGTTGGAGGACTCCATGAGCTTGAAGAGCAGGTGTGGGTCCTGAGAGCCCAGGAGGAAAAGCAGCTGGGTCAGAGAATGGAATATTTGCAGTTATAATTGGGGTGTGGAGCCATTCATGGTGAGAAAAACCTTAGGATGTGTCAATGACACTGTGTGAAGGTGAGATTTGTTACAGTCAAGGAGCCTGGTGGGTCAAAGAAAGGGATTGCGAATGTTGGATGGATTGTGCATAAATACAAGGAAAATTTCTAAAACGATGACAGAAATAGGGGTAGAGAGGAGAGAGGACTGTTAGGTCTGGAAGAATGTGACCAGAGAGTCAATAGGGAATAAAAACACAGATGTGTGGTGGTATAGCCAGGTGGCATGAGTACCATGTGTGGTGGTCCCAAAGTGGCATTAGGGGGCTGGAATGTAGCTCAGTGGTAAAGCATTTGCCTCACATTTGCAAAGCTCTGGCTTTGATCCCGAGTTTCAAAAACGAGAAAAAAAGAACCCCACCAAGAAAGCATTAAGGATCCATAAATTGTTATCTGTTCTATGATACACAAAGTATAGAGCGTCATGTGGAGGAGAAAGTGTTGAGCTTACAGGAAAGTAAAATAAACCTTTATACCAGAGGGCATAAAGGTTTGAAGAGAGGAGAAACCAATGGGAGGAAAGACAGATCAATAAGAGGTTAAGGACAGGGGCCGTGAGTTGACCTGCTTTTGGCAAATGAAGATAGCAGGAATGGACGCCTTAATTAGAATTAGTTGACCACAAATATTCCAGAGACAAAATGAGTCATTTGGTGACAAAGATGTCTGAGGGTCTGAGGTGGGATCCTGGGTGGGCTTGTTGTGGGTAGAATGGAAGGGTCAGGCCTCTTCTCTCTGGGGTGGTCTCAGGATGTGCTGAGTGGCCACATGGAAGACAGTTTTCATTTAACATCTCATTTCTAGTCTCCTGATATTACTGAAAGGTGGACACAACAGTAATGATACAATATCTACTTCTCTTCCATTGTTGGAATTATGAAAAGTCAACACAGTCATCTGTGAGAAAGCACTTTAACAACGGTCAATCACCATACATAAGTTACATTTTGTTGTCACCCACAACTTTGATGCATTCCTCTGTGTGCTCCTCAGTGTATCTGGAACATGTGTCCTGGGATAACGAGGACTTCCCTTTAACAAAGCCAACATGGGCACCTGGGCAGATTCTCTTTTGTGATTATGTGGTCTTGATGTGGACTGGCATCTTTCCCTGGGATTTGAATACGTCTCTCAGCAACTTCTCACGGCCAGAAGCTTCATCTCTGTCTTCATATTACAAAGCCCAGACTTTCTACCCAGACCACCCACCAGGTTTTCTTTCCAGTCCTAAGATGCCTCTCGCGTCTGACTCCTTTGCAGAATGGAGCTGACTGGACGTGCTCTAAGCAGCTTGCCAATGTGGTCTAGTTTTCCAGTTTCCCCTTGATGATTCAACAGGAAGATATCCTCGAGACTTTGAGAAATCCACTTTTACAATGTCCAAAGCCTTTTAGACATTCTTGAAGAGATGTGGGTTGTATTCTAACCATGAAATACAAATTCCTTTATTAATAAACTTTTGAAATTTACTGAGACTGTACTTGAACTTTTGGATGTTAGATTTTCTTGGAAGGAATAAGTTTTTGTTATGGAGTGGACTTTTAAAAATTTTTATCTATTTTTTTTTTTTTACTTTTTAAGAATGGTTCCAAAGCTGTTTCATTATCTTTTTTTCTGTCGTCACTATTTTATTGACAATGATTTTTTTTAAGTTTTTTAAAAATTTTTGTTACATGGCTTGGGCCATAAAGATTGTTCTGCAGAAATCACATCCCTTGGAATAAGTGGGTGAACTTATCTCCATTGTTCTATGCAACACAACACATCTGGTCATATGAAGATGTGCATACATTATTTTTAGTAAAATGTGATTCAATCTTGAGAGAAAAAAACTATGCTGTATGTCATCCATTGTCATTTGATTCACAACATTCTGTGAAGTGTTCTCTTTCTACTCAGCATTTGTGTTCCTGTCTCTTTATTCTGAGCCCAAGAGTCACATTTTTTTGTTTTGTTTTTTAGAGAGAGAGAGAGAGAAAGAATTTTTTAATAATTATTTTTTTAGTTATCGGCAGACACATCTTTGTTTTTATGTGGTGCTGAGGATGGAACCCGGGCCGCACGCATGTCAGGAGAGCGCACTACCGCTTGAGTCACATCCCCAGCCCCCAAGAGTCACTTTTTGGCTTCAGGTAGAAACTTTGCCCCAGGAACATCCCCTGCATACAGAAGTTTTTTGATCTCACACTGATTTTTGTTTGGGGCTTTAAATGCTTCACTAGGAGGCTGGTTCTCCTCACTGCCTTTTTCCACTAATAGCGCATATTGAATTTTCTCCAGTTCTCTAATTTTATCCATTTGAACCACCTGTAAATCTCCTTGTCTAGAATTAGCACCCTCTGGGTGATGAATAGCTGACATTCTTGGTGAACGTTAGCTTGTTTAAAATTCTTGTTCCGCTTACATTTTCTGCCTTGGAATTCTACTTCCTAACTTCTTGAGAATTTCCCAAACCCTGTGTTTATCCTTTATCACATCATTCCAAACACCATGGAGTGTCCTTAAGAAAGCATAGAGATTTGGGCGGAGAAAAGTCTTGTAACCGCCTCCGTCTCCAGAACCAGCTACTGTTAGAAAAACCCCAATTGCAAAAATAAAGAATTTTTTGAAATCACCCTCCTTTTTTATTTTTGGTTGTTCAGTGAAAACTTAAAATATGAGTGTTATTTGTGGAATGGGTTCTTTGGTAGGAAAAACTACATGAGTTCAGATGGAGACTCATGTAGTTTTTCCTACCAAAGAAAACAGATCTAGAATGTTTTATCTTTTATTCAGGAGACTGGACTTACTCACTGTCATCTCAGGACTCAGTGCTGCTGCCAAGATGGTGTGGTCAGGGCTAGGGTGGGATGTCAAATAAGTGAAGCTGTGTAGCATATTAGCGGGGATGAGTCATGTAAGCAATTCTCTCAGTTCTCCTTGCCTAATTCAGCACCAGAATGTATTGTTGAGATGACAGACTACTGACTTAAAGGAGCATAAAAGGATGAACCCAAGCAGCTTTGTGTCTGGGAAGGATGTGGAGAGCTAAGACATGAGGACAGGCTTAGACATCTCTTTGAAAGTACACAGCCTATGGGGGTTAGAACAATGCTGGCCACATAGCACAGCTTTCATAAATGTTCATTGATTGAACTCTCTTTTAAAGAATGTAATGATGTACAAAATAAAGAGCTCAACATGTCTTCATATATCTTAAGAAGTGGTCCTTATGTTCCATTTAAACTGTAAAACACAAATGTAAAAGCAAACACCAGTGTTCAGATAAATAAGGCAAAAGGAATCAATGAAATCTGCAAGTGCTCAAATCCCTTTTCTCCCCACCTTGTTTTTCTCTCATTTCCCTTTTTCTATTTTAGAATCCAAATATTCTCCTGTTCATTACATTTTTGTTCTTTGACTCATGTAAGATTACAACTACATTCATTAAACTGGCAGCCATGTCTTCACAGCCCCCAAACATCATAGTCCAGTGTCTGACACAGAAGAGCAGCTTAATATATATTTAAAAGTTCATTTTATCCATGCATCTTCTTTTATTTCCAGATACTTCCCCTTCTCTATATTTGTATAAGCATAAAGAAGACTTCCTCTTCATTCTTCAAAGTTTAATGAGACTACTCCATACTCCTCCTTCCTTGTTCACAACTGTTAACAAGACAAAAAGGGTCCTGGACTTCATAGACTTTATACTCAATCAGGAAAGGCAAACTTGAAAGAATAACTTCTGATGTGATAAGGAAAAACTCGGGTTTCAAGGGGTACAGCTAAATCAGGAGATCAGGGGATGGTCCCTGGGGAGTTGTAAATGGAAGGAAAAGTAAAGTTTGATTAGGGGAAGTTGAAGGATGCTGGAGGGGAAGGGTATCTCAACAGATAGGACAATATGTACCAAGCCTAAGTTTAAGAGATAACATGATTCACTGAAGGAACCTAAAAAGTAGCAGAAATGCAAGGGTGTTTCTCTTTAGAGATCTGTGTTGAACGGTTTTCCAGTGGTGTCTGTCTGTGATCTCTAAGTGACTTTGTAATGCTAATAACATCAGTATTGCAATGCTGAATTAACTCTTTCAGTTAACATAGACACCTGCTTTCTGAATCTGTTTTATTTCCAAGTTATGGACAATGGATTAAGCAAATATTAGTCTATCAGGGTCCCTGAGCTACAAGAAACTATTCCAGTGTCCCACACTTTGGGGTCTCCTTCTTGCTGGGATCTCTGTGACATCAGATGTGCATTTACACATTGCCGTAACCAAGACAAAGGCAATGCCCTGCTCCTCTTCACTGCATGTTATCTTTCTTTGCCTTTTCTAGGCCTTTTCAGACTCCTCTTTGAAAATTTATTTCCCTTTGTAAAAATAATGAGGTGGGGACAGGTGGAGTACACAAAATGATAACCCCACATCTAAACCCCTGTTTTTCAGCTCCTATAAGTTATCCCTATTCATATGTATATTTATCTTTCTTTATTTATTTCTATTTTTTGTTCCTTTTGCAGTACTAGGGATTGAACTGGGGGCTACCTTACCACTGAGTTACATCCTTTGCCCTTTTAATTGTTTATTTATTTTTAATTTTTCCATATTTTTATTGGTACACTCTAGTTTTACATAACGGTGGGATTTGTTGTTAAATATTCATACATGCACATAATATAACAATATAATTTGGCCAACATCAATCCCTAGTGTTTCCCCTTTCCCTTCTTTTTTCCTTCCCCCTGGTCCCTTTCCTCTTTAATTTTTTATTTTGAGACAGGGTCTTACTAAGTTTTCTAGGTTGGCCTTGAACGTGTAATCCTCCTGCCTTTGCCTACCAAATCACTAGAATTATAGGCATGCACTATCACTGGCTTATAAGTAATATTTTTGATCTTTTACTCTTTCAGCATAATCACCTCTGGCAAAGCCATGAGTAACAGAAGAATAGCAGGAATATTCTGATGAGCTACCAAATTTCCAAGGCATACAGACTTTTCTCAAATTAACCACCATAGTGGAGGAATTTAAATTAGTGACATAAATTGTACACGCATCAAACTCCATTAAAATATGTCCAGAATTCTCACTAAAGACTCCGAGACAATCATTCATCGAGATATATATGATTATACAAGTATTGGAAAGCACATACTCTATGGCTAGGTGCCTCAGATTTAGTGGTAATGAATTCTCACCCCTTTTATGAAAACCAAATAAACACTTTTGTCCTCATGATAATTAGAAAGCAAGATCAATTCTACTCTATGAAAATATAAAAGTGCAAAACCATTCATTATCGCCAGGTAGTTGGAGTGGAGTGTAAGAGGGAGATGCCTTGTTTTAAATTGCATTTTGAGTGGAAGAGTGAAAAGTCAGTCATGTTCTACTTAATAGGAACTGGAGTTCACTGATTACTTAATTGATTTTTTTTCCAAATTTATTGAATGCCTACTGTTTCTGATACTGTATTTGACCCTGGGGATGCAATGTCACACAGCTCCTGCTCTCCAAGTGCCAACAGTCTTTGAGAGAAGACATGTAAATAAATGAATATGACAGAGCATGATATGTAGTCCAGTCAAGGTAGGTAGGAAGGTCTAAGTCCAAGTCAGTGATCAGTTTCACTTGAATGGAGGACTGTAATCAGGGAAGTGATGGTTAGGTCAGCAAGTAATATTTTCCAGAGAGACAAGGAAGGATAAGGACATTCTCGGCAAGAATCAAGAGTGTGTATAACAGGCCTAAAAGCAATGAGACCAAGTAACCATGAACTGAACCTCCAAAACTGTAAGTCAAGATAAACCTTTACTATTTATAAATTGTTTATCTCAGGAATTTTGTCACAGTGATGGAAAGCTGATTGACAAAGTTGTTTTAGCCAGAACCTCTGATGTTTTTTCTTTTGGTCATGTATCTAGTGCTTCAACTCTAATTATAGTTTCCTTCAGGTACTGTGCTATTCCATGTCATTTTGCCTAATATACACTCTTTTTTTCCTAACAAGGAAAAATTTTTTAATGACTTTTTTAAAAAAAATGTTTTTTATATTTTTGGTTCTCCAGAAGGAAAATAGGTGTTTTGTTTTTTTTTTAAAGAAGAAATTATCCAATGACACTTGCTAACCTATTCAGTAGCATCTTAATAAATATAGGAATCACTGCAATGGGTTCTTGCAATAGGTGGAAGAACTCAAGCTCCATTTTGAAAGAACGTGCCAGAGAGGCATGTTTGTTCAGTATAGTAGTTGTGGGTTTGGCCTGTCTCAAAGGACTTGGACTTGGGAGGATGTAGAAAAAACATCTTTGCACAGAGAAGTGCCCAGAGAGGTGTTAAGTTTCCTTAGAACAGTTCAAACATCCTTATAACTTAACACAGACATTAATAGGAACACATAGAATTATTTTTTGCATATGTGGAGAGGCACCTTCGGCCAGGGTAGTAGTGGTGGATTTTGCCTGACTGAAAGGACTTGGACGTGGGAGGATGTAGACCCAGAGAAGCTGGTAGCCATCTGTGACACGTAGGCCCTGAAAGCAGAGCCAGTGTTGAGGAACACAGCTGATAGAAGGAAGATTAGGGCCTGGTGATGTGTTTCAGGCTACTGGTTTTATACCACATTTGAAATGCGTCTATTTATAGACTCTTCAGTTACAAGAGATATGTCAATTTGAATTTTTGGCTGAAGTCAATTTGATTGTTTTTCTTCGGTCAGTTGCAACCTAGCTGATAATATCTGGTCTCTTCATTTTACAGTTTAGGACACGAATACCTAGTAATAGCAAAATGATTACCACCCAGTGGCTAGTTAAACTTTGAGACTAGTCATTGAGACAAACCCAAGTCTCTTGACTCAGAGGCAGACTTAGTATTCAGCATTTTTTAAAGTGTCTTCATGTGAGGGCCTAAATATACAAGTACCTAGAAATGTGTTTTGCAGTAACCACATACTTTTTCACTGTGGATTTTACACACTGCTACATATCTTGAGGAAATCTTTCTTTCGAATTATTTTTCTTTTGTTTTTGGTACCAGGGATTGAATTCAGGGGCACTTATCATTGAATTCAACTTCCTGAAGTATTTACTGAACACCAATTATGGGCTTGGTATTGAAAACATGAATGGTTATTTTTATTTGACTTTTCTTTCTTTTGTATTCTCCAATGCATTTTGATATTGTTTGCAGTTCCAAAGCATTAAATAATGCCTTCTAATTGTCTGATCACAAATAAGAGCAGGACTGGAGTTAGATTGCCACTTTACATCACTCTGAGAGGCAATACTGAAAGGGTTCAACTTCAGGAGAAAAGGATAGGAGCAAAGTTCTAAGAAGTATATAGGTGGATTAGGAACCAAATATGTGCACAAGAGCACATTATTGTCTAAATTGTGTTGGATTTAGATCATAAATCTTCAGAAGATCAGAGACTTTGCTGTTGGATAACTTGTGTCCACGGAGAGTGGGTGCCTCAGGATAACAACTGCTAACAGTTTTCTCTGCATGACCTTATAAGTATTTAATTACTTGATGAGTTCTTCTGGATAATCTTTTGATAATGTAAAAATTAACTTGACTTAGCAAAGTAATTTTCTATCTCATGTAAAGACCAGCTCTGGTCTATTTCTTAGTCTGTTTATGTTTGAGTAGCTCCTTTGTTGGAAAAATGACCCTGGAGTGCTACAATCTCACTTGAAAAGTCTTAGGAAGGGGCAAAGATGCTACCCCAGCACTTTACTAGAACCAGGTCCCACTTCCTCTTTACTCATTTTTACCTGTGTGACCTTTCACATGTAATCTAAGCTCTCAGTACCTTAGTTTTGTCAGGAGTATATTGGGAATAGTGATATCTCCCTTCAAGGACTGCCCAACATAGTGATTATTTATAGCATAAACTATGATATCAGAGAACGTAATCTTAGTAAAATTTTCTTTGTATTGTGTTGATGTATTAGGTTCCAAAGATGCAAAATGTCAGGTGCATGTGACAGGTCTAACTTGTAATGTTGATAGTCAGTATGAAGATGCACCACAGATATATAATTTCAGATGACCAGGTGGAGTGGTAGGATTTGTGCCTGTTAATGGCTGTATTTTTTTGTAATTGGGTAAAAATTAACTTTTCTACACTTATATTTCCTCATGATTAAATTAGGAATACTATTCTTACCTTATTTCATGGAAACTGAAAGGAGAAAATAAATATGAAAATCTTTGTGACAGTAGAAAATACAAGTGTGAAAGTTATGTTAATGTGGTACAATTGACATTAAAAAAATAATATCATTGCAGATAATTTATTTTTTGCGTGGTGTAAATTTATTTTTTTACATGAGCTCTCTTGTTATTATTATTATTATTATTTCTGCCTTACAATTCTTAATACACTTTTATGCCACAATTTATCATATCTCTATATACAAGATATTATATCCACGCTTGCCTCTATAACATATTAAAACATTATTTTTTCTTTTTATTAATTTCTGTGAAATTATACTACCTTGATACTTTGTAAGGGGACCTAGGTAAACAATATTTGTCTACTATTCCAGGAAAAGGAGTAAAAAGTAAGGTATACTATTGAAAATAGCTAGTTTCAAGAGTTTTTTCCTACTAAGAAAATAATTGATTCCCTATAAAGAATTATTAATCTTTAGGGCAATATTTTCACTATTCAGGAAAATTATCTGAACATGTAAAAAACCATTACTTATCTTTGCAAAATATTTCTAAGGTCCTTTGTGTTTCTGGTCTGGGAAAGCATGCAAAAATTAGCAAAAATCCCCTGCCATTTTCACATCAAGCCACATGTAGTTTAATACACCACCTCAAAGAGGAAGATTACCACCCAAGCACTGTTTGGTGATGGCAAACAGAGAAATTTCTAAGAATATATTGGGTGTAATTTTTCTGTTAACTCAAAGTGATTAACAATTCGTGGAAACTGTCTACAAAATCACCAGCTCACAGCACCCTTAGTTTTATTTGCTATGAAGAAAACTACATAACCATTATGCAGTTAAGCTATGTGACTACCAGAAACCCCCTGTTTACCACCCTAATTGCCTAACTCCCTGTGGAAATATTAGGCAAATTCTGTTTATTTGAATTTAGTTTTTTAAACCAGTGTTTATTTAACTGTTTTAAATATTTCAATGTAAAAGTTAGTTGAAATAATATCATTATAAGTGAAAGTACAATGTAATGTAGATCGAAAGGCATTGCACACTGTAAAGGAATGCAAATAGTACTTGAGGTCCTAGAGTATTAAGATTGCATTTACAAAGGAAGGCGTTTCATTTTATTTCATGTGTATGGACAATTGGCAACTTATTATACGGGAAAAAAAATAGTAATCCCAAATAAGAAAGAGGACTTGGAAGTAAAAGCCAAACTGAATTAATTTTATCTGCAGAACTTGGTTTAAGGGGGAGCCTTACGAAACTCTCCCTAAATAAAGTCTTTCATGAAAGGAATGTGTGGAGGTGCAGAGAAGCCCTTCAGAGATGCATCTGGCCACTCTGGGATGCATAACACATTATAATTAAATTTCAAACATCATGTGTCTATTTCCTAGTTAAAATTTTCATCTGGGCCAATAGTCTCAGCATGCTGTTTACATAGATGCCACTGTTTTAGGAGATGGAAGCTGGGAGTACAGTGGGTTGGAGAATGAGTTTCTTGGGACCATTCTGCTTTTTTCTGGACCCAACCAAGCAGAGAAAAGATCTTTGTGACTCAGTAGTTTGTGAGCTTTTGAGTTTTAATTTGATGGGGTGAGGATGAGAAGAACCATCCTACCTATAACTTCATTCCTCAAACAGGCTTGCAAGTGTGTCTCGCTTGATGGTTATTGTTTCCCCTGCAAAGGAAGGAAAGAGCAGTCCCACCCATGGGTAAACAGGAATGGCAAAAGAGGAGGAACACCTAAGGGACCTCCACCTATGAAATAAAGGAGCAGGAATGAGAAGAAATCTGTTTTGCATTGAACATATTCCAGAAATGCCCCATTTTACTGTCGGGTGTGTCTTAGCACCGGCAACCTATGACATGTATTGAGATGTCTTACAGTCTTTTTTTTTTTTTTTTCATACAAATATTTGGCATCCGGTGAGTATTTTCTTAAGCACGAATCAATTAGGACATTGAGTTGTCTGAATAATGTTTAGATTTTATAATATTTGCAGTTGAAAAAGTAGCAACTTTATTTGGATCATAGGGTAGAAGACAATAATCAAAATCATTTTTATAGATCACTCTTAGCCCCTTTTCTTTTTTTCCCCCAATTAAAAAATATTTTATTCTTTTTAGTTATGTAACAGTAGAATTTATTTTGCCATATAATCCATACATACATGGAGTCTAACTTCCCATTCTTGTGGAATACACTGGCCATGTATTCATATATGAACATAGGAAAGTTATGTCTGATTCATTCTACTGTCTTTCCCATTCCCATCCCCCCTTCATTCCCCTTTGTGTAATCCAAAGCACTTCTATTCTTCCCTACCCTAACTCTTATTGTGTGTTAGCATCTGAATATCAGAGAGAACATTTGGCCTTTGGTTTTGGGGGTTTGGCTTGAGAGTCTCTGGTTCCATCCATTTACCAGCAAATTCTTAGCCCCTTTTCTTTCAAGCTGATTACAAAGATAGGAACTGCACAGGAAGCTGTGCGATCAAAGTGCACTGGACAAAGGCACAGAGAGTTTTATCCTACACCATTCTTCATCACTAATTGGCTCTAGGATGTTTTTCTCTCCTGCAATTTGAAGAGAATAAGACTTACTTCTGGGCAGTTTTGGTTTTCTTTCTTTCTTTTTTTTTTTTTTTTTTGGTACCAGGGATTGAACCCAGGGGTGTTAACCACTGAGCGGCATCCCCAGCCCTTTTTACTTGTTATGTTGAGACAGAGTTCTCGAAGTTGCTTAGGTCTTCACTAAGTTGCTAAGGCTGGCTTTGAACTAGCAATCCTCCTGTTTTAGCCTCTCGAGGTACTGGAATAATAGGCGTGCACCACTGTGCCAGGAGGTCCTTTAATTTTGATCAATGGTTTGTAAATGCTTGTCCGAAGACAAATTTTTCCACGTGACACTCCTTTACAGATTTAGGCTTTTGTCATGAACTCTTTTCTCCAATGGGTTTAACCTCTCCAAGCCCTTCAGTTTCTACTCACCCTTGGGGAAGGCATGATTTCAGTTTCACTTTCCTGGGCCTTCTCTACCCAATATGTTCTCCTGTGTTTCTCTTCCCTCTTAATTATGATGTCTTGAAGTGATTGTGATGTCACAGTGTAAGACTGAGTGAGGCAGTCATCTTCCTTGGCCTGCACCGTGCTTCTCTTAATGCAGTCCCTAGCTTTTGTATTTGCTTGCTTTCAGTTTTCTCCCCATTTTGGGGGGTAGGCACGGTCATTTGACAATTTCAAACTGATCAGTGGCTGAAACCCCCATTTACCCTCTTGTTGTACTTTTTGGACTAGTTTTGTGGCACTTTCTGAAATGCTTTTTTTTTTTTTTTTGGCAAAAAAAGAAAAAAGAAAAAAGGCTGGTCCTGGCTCTATACTATTTGGGGCAGTTAGGCCTTTTTCTTATCCTGTGCAACTTTTAAAGCCATATTGCATTCATTTTGAGCAGGAAGAGTAAAAAGGCTTGAAGAATCTTAGTGAAGTGTGTCAAACATTAGCAAGCAGCACTCCACTAGGGATCTGGTTAAAATGCAAATTCTTATTCCATAGGTCCAGGGGACAGACAGTACAATATTTTACATTTTAAACCACTTTCCATTGATTACATTTTGAGTAACAAATTCTCAGTGTATCTAAAATGTTTTCTTATAAATTATTCCACTTCCATGTTTTTAAAATTTTTTTTATAGTTGTAGATGGACAGAATGCCTTGGTTTTGTTTATTTTATTTATTTTTTTATGTGGTACTGAGGATTGAACTCAGTGCCTCATTATGTGCTAGGTAAGTGCTCTGCTACTGAGCTACAACCCCAGCCTCCATGTTTCTTCTTTATCTGGTTTAATGTGTGTTTTCTCACTCTGTAAAACTTGCTCTGAGATCCTTTAAAATCTTAGCTAGGGATTACTTACACAGAATTTTGGGACTCTCATCTTTGGGGAAGGAGCCATGTATCATCTTGTTTTGAGTTTCCCTGTGGTCTACTAAGATTGAAGAGTGTTACTGAATGGTGCTGATTTTGTCTTGCGTTTGTTTTTATATTCTGAGACATCTGGAAAAGACCACAGTTGTGTGAGCCTCATCAGGCAGACAGGGCCAGCCAATTCTGAAGTCCTTGACTATCTCTGAAAAATGTTTTCCCAACTGGTCTTCAATCAGATTTCATTTTCATTTTCTTCAGTTCTGATATATTCATTTTGTTAAAGTTAGAAAGAAACCAGTGAACAACGTATATGTTAGAAGGGTGGGTGGTCACTGTCCTAGGTAAGAAAATTTGTGGAGAAGTGACTTTAGGCCAGCTAGATGGTTTGGGCCCCTCAATAATGTTTGCACCTTCAGATGAAGACCCAAAGTGGAGCAAAAGTGGTTTTGCAGAACAGAAATTTATTCCACATTTTCTTACCCTTCTCTTCATTTCTTTACCATTCCAAAATTTATGATCCTCTTAAATGCCCAGACCCACCTCTACCATTATAGCTTTTTTTCTTCTATTTTTTTTGTGTTCATTTCATCTCCTATTTCATTTGTCACATTTCTTTGAAAACCGACAGTTTGTCAGAGTGTCTTTTTAGTAATTCAGACACCCCTCAACCGATACCTTTGATGTGGTTTCAGTACAGTCATACAGAGCAGCATTGCTTTATGGAAATGAATTCAACTGAATCTGCCTGTTCACCAAAGCAGGGGTAATGGGAGGTGGGAAAAGCCAGGTGCCCACCTTTAGAGTTCTAGTAAAAGGAACCCTCTCGGGCTTCTAGTGCTCACAACATTATCTCACAGGTGGTGCTGAGTGAATTACAGTAGAAGGCATGAGATGTTAAAGCATTTGGCTGGCTCTGTGCGGTCAAATGCAGCTGGCCCTGTTTGTGTGTGAAAGAATTGGGTTTTCCCCAAGCCCTTGGTAATGTTGCAAGAACAGACTTTCCCCTTCTCAGCTCCCTGGAGTAAAATGGCTGCCAATGTATCTTGGAACAGAAATGTAAAAATGTACTGATCCCTGGAAGACAGTAACAAGGGTCCTTTGATACTTCCCATGTTCACTGGGATGGAGCTGGCATCTGTTTCCTTCTTAGGTAGGGATTCTGAGACATCATTGGTGGATGCAAGCTATGACCTGGCCACTTCTGTTGAGGAGACACTGTGGTGGGGGGCATTCTTATTTGGATTGGATGTCCTTAAGCAGCAGTTTGCAGATGATGGGTTTGTGAAGCCCATCAGGGAGAAGAAGGAAACAAACACAACGGGAAATATTTAACAATTAAAATCAGCCCTTGCCTGTGTGGTCCTGGGTTTTACCACATCACTCTATGGAAATGGACTGCTGGGAGGAAATCTGGATTTCTGACAATTTATGGAGCCAACAAACCTGTTAAAGTCTATTTATAAGGTAGTGAGGAAAACGACAAAGCCTTAAACACTTCAGGGAAGTTATTATTTAACAGTTCTGATGACCACAGGCCACCAGACTGCTGGGTCATGGGGTCACAGCTACATGATGAATAACATAGGAGGGTGGGTTGGTCAGACTCAGAGACGATTCCAAAAGGCACTATGACTTTCCAGGAAGCTAATTGTTTTAATATTAAAATTTTTGTATTGAGAATTACACTATGCTCATTAAAAATACCATAAATTGTCAATCAGAAAAACCAATAGTATAATTTCATTCTCACCACCTAGAATCAACTCCCATTCATACTTTCATGCATTCTTTTCTTCTTTTAGTTTTTTCCCCATGCTTCAAATAAAAACAAATCATCTCTATATTGTAGATGTAATTTTGACTCCTTTTAAGACTATCATAGTCCATTTCATGTCATTTCTTAGTTGCTATGTTGGTTTTGTCATGCAAGTTTTAATGGCTGCTTTTGCGGATTTGTGCCCAAAACTATGTATTCATTTCCATGTTGTTAGATATTTCATTGTTTAGCTTTTTTTTCCCTTTGTATTATAACTAATGAAGCAGTGTGTCTTGAGTAATTTGGATTAATTCTCCAAAATTTATTCTTAGGAAAGTTCTTTACTTTTAGGGGATAGAATCTACTGGATTTATGAGTGAACTCCTGTATGACTTGAAGGGATAGGATTATTCAGGCCAGAATCTGAAGTGGTTATATAAACCTAGTGTTGATACTTGAGTCACTTAAGTCCTTGGCTCCAGCTCCATATGTAAGTAGCAGGCCTTAACTCTGCCTGGTCTGAATTGTTTTTTTAAAGAAATGGGAACTAGATGCTACTCTGAGCACAGTGTGCAGACTGATTCAAGTGAGTTCTTGGACATGCCCATGCTCCATGAGCTAAATTACCCCTTTAAGGGCTTTTTCACTGGGCTCCTGCCCGGGGGTTTACTTACTAGCTGTGTAATCTTGGGCAAATTTTCCCAGGCTCAGTTTTCCCACCCAGCACCCAAGCAACCTCTTGTAGTGTTGTGGTGGTTAGAAGAGAAAATATGAAAGGATTATCATAACACCTAATTCATAATTCATACTTAACAAAACCTAGCGATCATCATTATCATTATTGCTGTTGTCTCCTATTAATCTGTTTCCCCAAGAGTTTTACTTTGTTCCTGTCCTCCAAACACCCTAGCCACTAACTGGCATTCTGCTTCAACCAACATATCTTTCTGGAATAAAAATATTTTACCTCTTGATAAAGATATTTATCTTTTATTGAGATGGCCCATCATATCCATCTACCCTGAGAAAATTTCTTCTCTATATACAGTACTAAGGTCTCTTGCTTACTCTAAATATTTCAGTTCACATAATGAATCACCTTCCTTATAGAACGGCCTAACTGTGGGGTTTATTTTTACAGTATGGTCATAGTTTTTGATTATACCTTTCTTAACCAACTGCTCTGCTAGTTACACATCTTGAAAGCAGTGATATATCATGACATATCCATCACCATCATTATTGTTATTTTTATAACAATAGCAGGACAATTGTTTACTGAATGTTTCTTTTGTGCTAGACACACAAGTGTGCTAGGGCTCACTATTCACTTCAATCTCATGAGGAAATATTATTTTCTCCTATGAATAAGATACATGGCCCTCTATGGAGACTCACAGACATCAAGTACCATGTCAAGATCACACATTAGAAAAGTGATAGAGTCAGATTTGGAACCGAATCTAAAATATGTGCATCCAACTGCACTACCAAATTTGTTGAATAGAGGAAAGGATGAACATATCATTATTTTGAATTATAATCTTTTCTTCTGTCTTAGCTTAAACCACTGGTATTGGTAACATGAAGAATCACTCAGAAATTCATTTTTAGGAAGGAATATATAATTATGTGTTTCATACCCCAAGTAAATTGAACACTATACAAAACATGTAGATGATAGTGTTAACTTAATTTAGAATTAGGACACTTGACTAATTAGTTGAGAGTTGGAAAGTCATAATTTGGCAGAAGGTAAACCAACTCACACAAGATATTCCTATTTGGCTAAGCCACATAATCTTGGCAGGCCTTGTGTGTGAGCCATTGAAAGATATCTGAACTGACAGAATCTTAGAGGTTGTTTTGCCACAGCGATTCCCTAGAGATTCGGGCCAGAAAAAGAAAATTGAATCAGAAATGTCTAAATGTGTGATTTGCTCACTGAAATGGAGTCTGGTTGCATAAGGAGGACATGAAACCTAAGAATTATATGATTAGATTTGTGTTAAAGTATGGATTCAAATAAATGGATCTGGTCATCTTGGAAGAAAGGTATGGTAAGGTACCCATTCACAGAGTGATTTTAATGTTCAAGAGAGAGAAATAAAAAAGAGGATCTGAGGTAACAGTACTAGAGCAGGGGAGAGGAAAGTAATTGGGTATTATAAGAAGGTACATCACAACAGCGTCTCCCAAGTCACCATAGACATCCAGTTCTCATGGAGTTTTATTTTTTAATGCAGATTCTATTGGCATACTAAAGGTCTTCCGAATCAGAATCTCTGGGTTATGGCTTGGTGTTTTTACAGAGCACCCTAGGCAATGCTGAAATTCTGCCAGGTTAAGAACTGTGTGGTTCAAGATCATAGCTATTGGTCTTAATTTTGATGTCTATTGGTCTTAATTTTGATGTTTGGGGTTGGAACATGAGATAGAGAGGGAAGACTTTAGGATGGCATCCAGTTTCTGAATTTTGTGACTGAGTGAATAGCAAGCATCCTTTAGTAAGCTAAGAAATATAAAAATAGATGTGGAGGGTAGGATGCTGAGTTGAGTTTTGAGATGTTGAGATGGACTGGTCTTGTGGATAGTTGGATATCAGAGTCTAAATCTTGTAGTAGAAGTTGAGACTGTACATCTAGATATGGAGGATATTGGTATTTGGGATGACTGCTCTATATTTTACATGGAATTTGTGAAGTACTCAAACTTTCAATTTTCTCTCAATCATTAAATAATCACTGCATTTTAAGCAATTCCATTTTTATCTTTGATTCTGTTTATTGCTTTAAAATTTGTTACCATTTCTTTATAGGGCCTTTAGAGTCATGCACTATTATTAGTATGTATTTGGACCATCTTATTATATTCAAACCAACAACTTGTTAAGGTAAAATTTATTATCCCTATTGTTTTAGATGAAAAAATTTGAAGAGGTTGTGTAACTCACTCAATGCAACACAGAATTGAGCCAGGATATGTGTGTGTGTGTGTGTGTGTGTGTGTGTGTGTATGTGTATATTTTTTTTTTCCTGAAGCTGAGGATTAACTTGGGGCTTTGCCCATCCTGAGCAAACACTTTTACCACTGAGCTATTCCCACAGTCCTTGAACCAGGATTTGGACCTGACTCCAAGCTTGAAAATTTTAGGCTATGTCATCATAAATCGGTTCCTAGGTCAGCAGTCAACATTTTATTTCTTTCTATTCTAAAAAAAGCAGTGCAATGAATGGTCAGTACCTTATACAGGGTAATTCCAAATTACTTTTAAATACTGAAAAAAAATTATTTTGAAAATTAGTTCAATGCTTTTTGAAAAATGGGTTGCTTAGTAAATCATATTTAGCAAATGAGTTTATATATATTTCCCAGGGATTTGTAGGGTTGGGCTGATCAAAGAGGTTTTCGGTCTTTGTCCAGCAGCATGTGGAGTGATCTACATTTTCCTTACTTTCAGAGAAAAAGAGTGGGGAGGGGCATGGCATTGGTGTTTTGTCTCTGAAAATTCTCTTGCATGCTTTGGTTTCCCAATATGTTTGCAAGGCATATCCAACTTTGGGTTAGAACTAGAATGTGCTCTTGGTAAACCCAGATTGAGAATATGGCTCAGCAGTTACCCTGATTTTCTTTAAGTGTGGATAAATACATAAATTCCATATCTTCTTGGCATCTCTGAAAAAAATGAAGCCTGGTGAAAAATGTGCTGGTTATTATGAAAACTGGCGACTTAAAATCAATGCACTACAAGAATCTACATTCTTTTTCCTGAGGTGATTCACAGAGCTGAAACTGTGTGGTGTGGTCTAGATCAACAAACAAAGTAGTGATATTTAATCTTCTTAAGTGACAGATACCTAAGATAATGCAGAAACCGAGTTGACAACTCAGATTACACTGGCCCAACTTTAACTATTACCAATCAGCTGTACTTACTAATATTCACGATAAAAAGTAAACTCTATCAGCAAGTAGAAATATTTAGGCTATAATCAAAGAGGAAAAAAAAAGTCTATTGTTAATTAAGAATTAGGTAGCTAGTTTGCTCCAAGATCTATGTCAGTGTGAGGTAAGAGGAAACCTTTCTTGAAAGACAGCCTTACCCTAGAGGTAAAGCTTTCCCCACCCGACCCTGACAAGTACATTCCTTCCTCCTCAGATGTGCGGGATCCCCGTGTCCCAGCCACTCCTATTCCCTATTCTGTCCCCATACAAGGAACATACAAAAAGCCTCCTCTTTAGATTTCAGTGTATCTTGGGGTTACCACTGGTCCCAGACTTCCCCTACCACATCTAGACAGGGATCCATTCTCTAGTCTTGGCACATAATAGTTGCTTAATGTCCAGATTTTGGATTTTTGTTTTTGTATGTGTGGTGCTATGAACTGAACCCAAGCCCGTGTGCATGCTAGGCAAACCTTCTATTATTGAGCTGTATCCCCAGCCTGTGAATTTGATTTGACCCTTGTTTTTCTCTTCTTCCACATCTCTTAGCCCTAGTCCCTTGATTCCACCTCATAACCTCTTGATTTTGCCCTACAGAATTCACTGCACAAACCCTCCAGGATCAGGATTGTTGAATGGAAAGAATATAGGTCGTGGGGCTAGAAAGATCTGAGTTGAAATCTTCACCCCACTAATTATCACCTTTGAAAACTCTGGCAAATTGTTCTGCTTTTTGGTCCTTAATTCTACATCTTTAAAATCATCACAAAAGGCTGGGCATGATGGCACAGGCCTGTAATCCCAGTGGCTTGGGAGGCTGAGGCAAGAGGATCAGGAGTTCAAAGTCAGCCTCAGCAACTTGGTGAGGCCCTAAGCAACTCAGTGAAACCCTGTGGATAAATAAAACATAAAAAAGGGACAGGGATGTGGCTCAATGGTAAAGCACCCCACTGGGTTCAATCCCTGGTACCTCCCCCCAAATCATCACAAAATTCTATTTATCATATCATTTTTATTGTGATTAAAGTCAGAATAGATACAAAGAAATTGGTACCCCTCAAGTGTTCAATCAATAATTGTTTAATGACCCTGTCTCCTCATGCCTCAGAACAGATCCTTCTCAGCTTTTTATTTGAATCTGATCATTCTCAACTGGGAAATAAACCAAGAATTATGCTTAGACCATTGAAAATACAAATAACGTGAGAAGTGAGTTGGAGGTTTATATCCTGTCTCAAAAAAAATTTTTAAGCAAAATTTACATGTCAATGTCAGACTAGAACACAGATTGTTATGTTTGGATCTGAAATGTTCCTCCAAAATTCACATGTTGAAGGCATGGGCCCAAATGCTGCAAGGTTCAGAGGCAAGGTTTTTAGACAATGATTGGATCACGAAGAATTAATCCATTTGATGCAATAATCCATTGATAGCTGGATGGACTACTGGAAAGAGGGAACCAGTAGGAGGAAGTAAGTCGGTGAGACATGCCCTGGGCTTATCTTCTCCCCACTCCCTCCACTCTGCTCCTGGACTGCAATGAGCTGAGCAGCTTTCCTCTGACAAAACCTTTGTCATGATGTTCTTGCTTTTCTTCAGGCCAAAAGCCATGGAGTCTATTGACTGTGGACTGAAACCTCTGAAACTATTAGCGAAGCTAAATCTTTCTTCCTGTAAATTGTTCTTGTCAGGTGTCAAGAGCCATTTATGGGCTATGTGTGAACCACAAATTGGCATCACAGCCAGTGAATAGGAGAAATCTAGTGTCTGGGAACTTCCAGTGGAAATTTTCTCTGGTCAAGACTGCCCTTACACATGTGAGTCCTGTTCAGCTCTGCCCCAGGTCCCACACAGCACTGGAGATGGGGTGACCTGCCAAGATGCCAATCAACCTGCTGACTGCAAGACATTATGAAGCAAGACTCCACCCATAAAAACTTATCCCTGCCTTTGACGCTTCCCCTTCAAATAAACAAATGGAGCCATTTTCTAATATTTCAGCTTCAGCTTCTGTGTGGGCTCAGGTGCTCTGCTTCCGAACTATTTTTCTGGCTCTGCATCTTATTTCTTCACTAATTATTTCTTTTTTAAAAAAATATGTTTTTAGATGTATGGACCTTTATTTTATTCATTTATTTATATGTGGTGCTGAGAATCAAACCCAGTGCCTCACACATGCAAGGCAAGCGCTCTACCACTGAGCCACAGCCTCAGCTCCTTCACTAATTATTTCTGACTTTTCTGGTGCCTAATTCCCTCCTGAGCATGATAAAGGACCCCTGGCAAGGCACTGGTGACCTCTCAATGGTCAGGTATTTTGGTTACAATGATAAAAAGCTAACACCATGTCCCATGCATGAGGTGAGATAAAGATGCCCCTCCAGATATCCCACATGTAAGATGCAAAAATAAATAAATAAATAAATAAATAAAATGTCTAATAAAGTCCTTATTTTTTCTACATAATTAAAAAAAATGATCAAGTTCTCCCCGCCCCCCCCCCTGCTTTGGTAGCAGGCACTTAACCACTGAGTCAAATCCCCAGCCCATTTTATATTTTATTTAGAGACAGGGTCTCACTAAGTTGCTTAGAGCCTTGCTAAGTTGCTGAGGCTGGCTTTGAACTTGTGATTCTTCTGCCTCAGCCTCCTGAGCCTCTGGGATTACAGGCATGTGCTACTCTGCCCAGCAAAAATATCAGATTCTTAAAAGCAACACCTACTATTTTATTGCCCCTGTTTTCCCTGTTGCATCTTTTTTCCTGTTCAGAGGATCTGAGCAAGCACTGCAAATTGCCTATCTAATAGCCATTCCCTTCATACTCTCTTGCCAAGGAACCCTGATATTTCCCTTCATTAAGCTCACCATCTTCACTGGCCCCTGCTTACCCTCAGTAGGTAAATCAAGATTAATCTAAGGCAGTCCTGGTTAACTCCTTCTTTTCTTGGCAAACTTTGATTGAGTTGTTGCTATGCAGTGCAACCTTGTTTATGAAATAGGAGGGAAAGTATGTTAGACTTTTAGGTAAGCTCTCTTTGCTCTTGGAAAGGGGAAAAAAAGTTTTATGAATCAGGACATTGTCATGGGAAGAGTTTGTGCCATGGAAGAAGGAGACCCTGAGATGACATGTCTGTGGATAACGATGACATACTAAGAATGGCAGAAGAAAATATGGCAAGAACCTGGGTCCTTGATGAGGTTGCCTGAATCTATCCTGGAGCCATTGAAAGCAGCCTTTACCATTTATATATAAAAATATATATATATATATATATATATATATATATATATATATATATATATATATATATCTTTTAGAAATGCTTACTAAAAGCTTCTCTTGTTAGTTATATTTGTTCTAAATAAACTGAATTTCCCCAAGACTGTCAACCTCTTTAGAAAAGAAAATGTGCCTTGACTAGTAATTGTTTATTCCGTGTTTCTCAAATTGTTATCATTACAAACCAACTTTTATGATTTTATCATATCCTTATATCATCTGTACTGAATTTTTCCCTTTTTACTTTTAAAAGACCATTTATTTTAAAAAAGAAGCTTTATAAATTGAAATCCTCTATCATTTGCCTTAGAGAGATTGTTAGGAGGAGACTAGGGAGTGTCACAGAAGTGGTAAAATAAACCTTCCACCAGCGGGGTGTATTTCTTTGCCATAATCAGAAGAACTAAAAGAACATGTCAAGGTCAAAGAGGAGATCTTACATCTTGCTACATGAATTTACCTACATATCATGTCCATGCCACCTAAAGTCCCCTCATGTGGCACCTATTTCTCTGATTCCCATGGAACTGACAGACACAGAGAGCCCTCTCCAAGGCCTGGCATCCCAAGCAGTACATACTTAAAGTAATCCTGAGGAGAGGACGCAGACCTGAAAATCAGACCTTGAATGCTGGGATTTATAGGGAGTCATAAGAAGTGAATGTTGAAATGTTTTATTATACTTGATATAAAAGAAACAGTGATGTTTAACTTTTTGGAATCATGTGCCCCTTGAGAATTTCTGGAAAACTAAGATTCCTCTGTTTAGAAGAAAGTACAGTTACACACACACACACACACACACACACACACACACACAGACACACACAATTTTCAGAGAAGTTCAGAAGGTTCCTGGCACTAGGTTGAGATCCAGTGGTCTGTGTGTTTTACATGTGCCCTCCCATGGTTCACAGTGTGATTCAGTTCACCGAAAACTGTGGTTGAGTGCAAAACATGCTTTTTAAATATATCTGTTGATGAGTAAGAGTGGAGTGTTAATTTAAATGTATTAAACTGGAGAACCACTTTCCCCTCAATAGCTGCTTTGAATAGTCATACATTTCACTGATATTGTCTTCCACGAGGCTTTAGGAGATGAGGTCAGACTCTATAAAAAGAAAATCAACCAACCCTATAAAGTCATCTTCGTGAACTTTGAAACACCACTGAGTGTACCTAGTAAAATTGTCCCTGGGTAAGCAGACTCCCAGGCCTGGGTGGAGTTCACATGGGTTCCTCAGCTAAAGTAAACACAAGTGCCTGAGAACTTTGGATTGCCTGTGTCTGCATTTGAATGTCTGGGTGGATCAGCAACTCTAGTACCACACACCAGCTTGTCGAACCAAAGAGAAACCCAAACAGGTTCTTGTTCTTACATTGTCAACTGAGCAAAAAATATCATGATTCCAATTTATGAAGACCCATTAGTCTTCATAAGAACACTCCCTCAAATTTTCCCAGCCAAATGATTTTTCCTTGAAAAGGCATAGGATGAAGTAGTCCATTTTAATCTTTAGTTTTGAAAGGTAGTGTTTAAAAATTCAACTGTAGCACTAACTCATTATATATGTAATTAGACCCAGAATTATTTTTCGAACAAATTTTAACGGACATATGAAATCACAAAGTTGATAAACTTTTTAAATTCCTGCCCTTTAAGCTTATTATTAGGTTAAGCCAATGTTTAATTTTAAACATTTGTAAATGGCTAAATTCAAACATGTTTTTACCAAACGTAGAAAAGAATGCTTGAATTAAAAGTAGTTGATCAACGTAATGTTGAAAGGAGACCTTAAACTGGTGATGTTTGTGTGATATAAATCCCTATATAACAAAACTTAGAAGAATACTAGAAAAATTGCATAGAAGGACAGATGTTCCTTATTTTCACATGAAGATACTTGTTTTATATAAGAAGCATCCACCATTTTCCTCTGGTTTTTAGTTTTTCATGGCTTGGCCTGAGATATCTCAAATTATCAAATGTCTCAAAAATGCTTTTTTAAGCCTAGTAATGATGAAGTTATCTGCTGTACTGGGTTGTGTGCTTAAATTTGTCTCTGGAAGTGTTTTTAGATTTTTTAAAAATAATATCACAAAGCCATAGTACCACAATATAATATGAACATTTCAATTTTTTTTTAATCTTTGAAAAGTCTTGGGCTGGGGTTTTGCCTAGCATGTGCGAGGCCCTGGGTTTGATCCTCAGCACCACATTTTAAAAAAATGAATAAAGTAAAGGCATTTTGTCTAACTACAACTAAAAATTTTATATTTTATATAAATAAATATATATAAAAAGAAAAGTCTTTTCTCCAAACACACACACAAAAAACAATGAACCAAATTTAGTTGATGAGAGGCATTTTCTAGTGATTTGGACACAGAATCAGTTTGATGGCAGTTAAGTTATGGTGACTTCCTTTGTGGCATGTAAAAACTCTTTCCTCTCCAGCTTAACCTGTGAACTGGGACCATCCTGTGGAGTGGGACCTTCCAGGTGATATCCATTGGGTGAACTTTGTGAAGTACATTAAAACATTCCTGAAGAATATGTGAGGAATACAGTTTGAATAAAACAAGATTAGTTTTTCTGGGTTATTGAAATACAAATTCATTATGCTTTATAAAATAATTGGTAAATATTTGATGTGATCAAGCAGAGACTAAAATTAAAAATAGGCTATGTGAGATCATGAAAATAGGTGGAAAGTTCTTTTATGGAAATTTCCAGCTACTGAGATTAACATTTTCTTGTGTAGATGTATCTATCTCTTTCTTTCTTTTTTTTTATTGTTGGTCGCTCAAAACATTACATAGTTCTTAATATATCATATTTCACAGTTTGATTCAAGTGGGTTATGAACTCCCATTTTTACCCTGTATACAGATTGCTGTATCACATCAGTTACACTTCCATTGATTTACATATTGCCATTCTAGTGTCTGATGTATTCTGCTGTCTATCCTATTCTCTACTATCCCCCCTCCCCTCCCCTCCCCTCCCCATTTCTCTCTCTACCCCCTCTACTGTAAATCATCTCTTCCACTTGTATTATTCTTCTCTTACCCCTCATTTCCTCTTATATGTAATTTTGTAAAACCCTGAGGATCACCTTTCATTTCCATGCGATTTCCCTTCTCACTCCCTTTCCCTCCCACCTCTCATCCCTGTTTAATGTTAATCTTCTTCTCAAGCTCTTCGTCCCTACCCTGTCCTTGGTTACTCCCCTTATATCAAAGCAGTCATTTGGCATTTGTTTTTTAAGGATTGGCTAGCTTCACTTAGCATAATCTGCTGTAATGCCATCCATTTCCCTCCAAATTCTATGATTTTGTCATTTTTTAATGCAGAATAATACTCCATTGTGTATAAATGCCACATTTTTTTATCCATTCAACTATTGAAGGGCATCTAGGTTGGTTCCACAATCTTGCTATCATGAATTGTGCTGCTATGAACATCGATGTAGCAGTGTCCCTGTAGCATGCTCTTATTAGGTCTTTAGGGAATAGACCGAGAAGGGGAATAGCTGGGTCAAATGGTGGTTCCATTCCCAGCTTTCCAAGAAATCTCCATACTGTTTTCCAAATTGGCTGTACCAATTTGCAGTCCCACCAACAATGAACAAGTGTGCCCTTTTCCCCGCATCCTCTCCAGCACTTGTTGTTGTTGGACTTCATAATGGCTGCCAATCTTACTGGAGTGAGATGGTATCTTAGGGTGGTTTTGATTTGCATTTCTCTGACTGCTAGCAATGGTGAGCATTTTTTCATGTACTTATTAATTGATTGTATGTCCTCCTCTGAGAAGTGTCTGTTCAGGTCCTTGGCCCATTTGTTGATTGGGTTATTTGTTATCTTATTGTCTAATTTTTTGAGTTCTTTATATACTCTGGATATTAGGGCTCTATCTGAAGTGTGTGGAGTAAAGATTTGTGCCCAGGATGTAGGCTCCCTGTTTACCTCTCTTATTGTTTCTTTTGCTGAGAAAAAACTTTTTAGTTTGAGTAAGTCCCATTTGTTGATTCTAGTTGTTAACTCTTGTGCTATGGGTGTCCTATTGAGGAATTTAGAGCCCGACCCCACAGTATGTAGATCATAGCCAACTTTTTCTTCTATCAGACTCCGTGTCTCTGATTTAATATCAAGCTCCTTGATCCATTTTGAGTTAACTTTTTGTGCATGGCGAGAGAAAGGGATTCAGTTTCATTTTGATGCAAATGGATTTCCAGTTTTCCCAGCACCATTTGTTGAAGATGCTATCCTTCCTCCATTGCATGCTTTTAGCCCCTTTATCAAATATAAGATAGTTGTAGTTTCGTGGATTGGTTACTGTGTCCTCTATTCTGTACCATTGGTCTACCCACCTGTTTTGGTACCAGTACCATGCTGTTTTTGTTACTATTGCTCTGTAGTATAGTTTGAAGTCTGGTATCGCTATACTGCCTGATTCACACTTCCTGCTTAGCATTGTTTTTGCTATTCTGGGTCTTTTATTATTCCATATGAATTTCATGATTGTTTTATCTATTTCTACAAGAAATGCTGTTGGGATTTTGATTGGCATTGCATTGAACTTATAGAGAACTTTTGGTAATATCGCCATTTTGATGATGTTACTTCTGCCTATCCATGAAAGGGTATATTTTTCCATCTTCTAAGGTCTTCTTCTATATCTCTCTTTAGGGTTCTGTAGTTTTCATTGTATAAGTATTTCACCTCTTTTGTTAGGTTGATTCCCAAGTATTTCATTTTTGGGGGGGATATTGTGAATGGAGTAGTTGTCCTCATTTCCGTTTCAGAGGATTTGTTGCTGATATACAGGAATGCATTTGATTTATGCGTGTTGATTTTATATCCTGCCACTTTGCTGAATTCATTTATTAGCTCTAATAGTTTCTTTGTAGACCCTTTTGGGTCTGCTAGATATAGAATCATGTCATCTGCAAATAGTGATAATTTAAGTTCTTCTTTTCCTATTTTTATGCCTTTAATTTCTTTCGTCTGTCTAATTGCTCTGGCCAGTGTTTCGAGGACTATGTTGAACAGAAGTGGTGAGAGAGGGCATCCCTGTCTTGTACCAGATCTTAGAGGGAATGCCTTCAATTTTTCTCCATTCAGAATGATGCTGGCCTGTGGCTTATCATAGATTGCTTTTACAATGTTGAGGTATGATCCTGTTATCCCTAATTTTTCTAGAGTTTTGAACATAAAGGGATGCTGTACTTTGTCGAATGCTTTTTCTGCATCTATCGAGATGATCATATGGTTCTTATTTTTAAGTCTATTGATGTGGTGAATAACATTTATTGATTTCCGTATATTGAACCAGCCTTGCATCCCAGGGATGAATCCTACTTGATCATGGTGTATAATTTTTTTGATATGTTTTTGAATCCGATTCGCCAGAATTTTATTGAGGATTTTTGCATCTAGGTTCATTAGAGATATTGGTCTGTAGTTTTCTTTCTTTGAAGTGTCTTTGTCTGGTTTAGGCATCAGGGTGATGTTGGCCTCGTAGAATGTATTTGGAAGTTCTCCCTCTTTTTCTACTTCCTGAAATAGCTTGAAAAGTATTGGTGTTAGTTCCTCTTTAAAGGTTTTGTAAAACTCTGCTGTATACCCTCTGGTCCTGGGCTTTTCTTAGTTGGTAGTCTTTTGATGGTTTCTTCTATTTCCTCTATTGTTATTGGTCTGTTTAGGTTGTCTATATCCTCCTGACTCAATCTGGGCAGATCATATGACTTAAGAAATTTATCTATGCCTTCACTATCTTCTATTTTATTGGAGTATAAGGATTCAAAATAATTTCTGATAATCTTCTGTATTTCTGAAGTGTCTGTTGTGATATTGCCTTTTTCATCCTGTATGCTAGTAATTTGAGTTCTCTCTCTTCTTCTCTTCATTAGCATGGCTAAGGGTCTGTCGATTTTATTTATTTTTTCAAAGAACCAAGTTTTAGTTTTGTCAATTTTTTCAATTGTTTCTTTTGTTTCAATTTCATTAATTTCAGCTCTGATTTTAATTATTTCTTGCCTTCTACTTCTTTGGCTGTTATTTTGCTCTTCTTTTTCTAGGATTTTGAGATGAAGTATGAGGTTATTTATTTGTTGGTTTTTTCTTTTTTTAAGGAATGAACTCCAAGCAATGAATTTTCCTCTTAGAACTGCTTTCAATGTGTCCCATAGATTCCGATATGTTGTGTCTGTGTTTTCATTTAACTCTAAGAAGTTTTTAATTTCATCCTTGATGTCTTCTAAAACCTATTGATCATTCAGTAACCTATTGTTCATTCTCCAAGTGATGCATGATTTTTCCTTCCTTCTTTTATCGTTGATTTTCAGTTTCATTCCATTATGATCAGATAGGATGCATGGTATTATCTCTACTCCTTTATATTGTCTAAGAGTTGCCCTGTGACATAATATATGATCTATTTTTGAGAAGGATCCATGTGCTGCTGAGAAAAAAGTGTAACTGCTTGATGTTGGGTGGTATATTCTATATATGTCAATTAAGTCTAGGTTGTTAATTGTGTTATTGAGTTCTATAGTTTCCTTATTTAACTTTTGTTTGGAAGATCTGTCCAGTGGTGAGAGAGGTGTGTTGAAGTCTCCCATGATTATTGTATGGTGGTCTATTAGACTCTTGAACTTGAGAAGAGTTTGCTTGACGAACATAGCTGCACCATTGTTTGGGGCATATATATTTATGATTGTTATGTCTTGTTGGTATATGGTTCCCTTGAGCAGTATGCAGTGTCCCTATTTATCCCTTTTGATTAACTTTGGCTTGAAATCTATTTTATTAGATATGAGTATGGACACTCCTGCTTGTTTCCGCAGTCCATATGAGTGGTATGATTTTTCCCAACCTCTCACCTTCAGTCTATGTATATCCTTTCCTATCAAATGCGTCTCCTGTAGGCAGCATATTGTTGGGTCTTGTTTTGTGATCCATTCAACTAGCCTGTGTCTCTTAATTGGTGAGTTTAAGCCATTAACATTTAGGGTTATTATTGAGATATGGTTTGTTCTTCCAGCCATATTTGTTTATTAATGTTACTAAACCTGATTTGTTTTCCTCTTTGATTACTTTCCCCCCTTTACTGTCCTACCTCCCACTGTTGGTTTTCATTGTTATTTTCCATTTCCTCTTCCTGTAATATTTTGCCAAGGATTTTTTGAAGAGATGGTTTTCTAGCTGCGAATTCTTTTAACTTTTGTTTATCATGGAAGGTTTTAATTTCACCTTCCATCCTGAAGCTTAATTTCGCTGGATACACGATTCTTGGTTGGAACCCATTTTCTTTCAGTGTTTGAAATATGTTATTCCAGGATCTTCTAGCTTTCAGAGTCTGTGTTGAGAGATCAGCTGTTATCCTGATTGGTTTACCCCTAAATGTAATCTGCTTCCTTTCTCTTGTTGCTTTTAAAATTCTCTCCTTATTCTGTATGTTGGGCATCTTCATTATAATGTGTCTAGGTGTGGATCTCTTATGATTTTGCACATTCGGCGTCCTGTAGGCTTCTAGGATTTGGGATTCTGTCTCATTCTTCAAGTCTGGGAAGTTTTCTCGTATTATTTAATTGAATAGATTGTTTATTCCTTTGGTTTGGACCTCTATTCCTTCCTGTATCCCAATGACTCTTAAGTTTGGTCTTTTAATATTATCCCATATTTCTTGGATGTTCTGCTCATGGTTTCTTAGCAGTCTTGCTGAGCTGTCTATGTTCTTTTCAAGTTGAAATACTTTGTCTTCATTGTCTGATGTTCTATCTTCTAAGTGATCTACTCTGCTGGTAGTATTCTCAATTGAGTTTTTAAGTTGGTTTATTGCTTCCTGCATTTCTAGGATTTCTATTTGTTTGTTTTTTATTACCTCTATCTCCCTGTGTAATTGATCTTTTACTTCCTGGATTTGTTTATGTAGTTCCTTGTCAAAGTGATCTATCATTGTCTGATTTTGCTGTCTCATGTCTTCCTTGAGACTCCAGATCATCTGAAGCATGTATATCCTGAACTCTTTTTCTGACATTCCATCTGTTGCAGCTATTACCTCTTCTAAAGTTGAGTTGACCTGCATTGCTTGTGGTCCTTTCTTTCCTTGTCTTTTCATACTGCTCGCGTTTCTTTCTGCTTAGTGAAACTGTTGTGTTTTTGAAATTTTCCCCCTATTTATTTATATTGCTCTTGTATAGTTGGAAAATGTCCCTTGCAGGATGGGTAGTGGCTGTGCTCCTCCTCTAATTAGGGTGATCTGTCTACCACTCTGGTCGGTCACAGGTCTGCCCACCCTGCGGGCGCGGGTGGCAGCTCTGCTCTGCCCGCACTCCAATTGTGGTGACGTAACTACCATGCCCTCAGGTCGTTGGTCATGATCTGGATGTGGGCGGCGGCTCTGCTCGGCCCCTACTCCAATTGGTGTGACATGTCTACCATGCTGGCAGGCCTCTAGGCCTGTTCTGCCGGTGGGTCGCAGGTCTGCCTACCTTGCGGGCTCGGGCCGCAGTTCTGCTCAGCCCCGACTCCCAATGGGGTAACTGACTGCCTCTCCAACGGGTTGCTGGGCCTTTTCCGGACACGGGCGGCGGCTCTGCTCCACCCCCGCTCCAACCAGTGTGACGTGACTGCCTCAGTGCTACGTGTCCACCACGCTGGCAGGATACTGGGCCTATCCTGCCAGTGGGATGCAGGTCTGCCTACCTTGCAGGCTCAGATGGCGGCTCTGCACAGCCTCTACTCCAAATGGGGTGACTTGGCTACCACGCCATCGGGTCGCTGGTCCTGTTCTAGGCGTGGGCGGCTACTCTCTTCGGCCCCAGCTGCAGTTGGGGTGTTGTGATACCACGCTGGCGGGTCACTTGGCCTGCTCTGAGCGCAGGTGGCAGCTCCACTCTGCCCCCCTGGCCCCCACAGCACCCAGCAGGACCCGGACCTAGAAGCAGTCACCGCAGGTTCCCCAACCCTGGGCCAAAGCAGCTTCGGGAGCCAGAACCTGGCCTCTCCGATCCCGGCTCACGCTCCGCTAGGAGCAGGCTCCAAGGAGCGACCCCCGCGGGTTCCCCTGCCCCAGGCCAAAGCAACTCTGGGAGCCAGAGTCTGGCCGCTCCAAGCTCTCCGAGCTCGGTGCACGCTCTGCTGGGAGCAGGCTCAAAGACGCAGTCCCCGCAGGCTCCCCAGCCCCGGGCCAAAACTGTTCCGGGAGTCAGAACCCAGCCGCCCTGAGCTCAGCGCACGCTCCACTTGGAGCTGGCCTCAACACGCAGTCTCCACAGGTTCCCCACCCCTGGGCCAAAGCAGCCCCAGGAACCAGATTCCAGCCGCTCAGAGCCCGGCACACGCCTTGCCAGGAGCGAGCCCCTAGGAGTATTCTCCACTGGTTCTCCAGCCCCGAGCCTGAGCGATCTGTCTGCGAGATGCAGGCAAATACCAGCCTGAAATCACCTGTTCCGTAGCTGAATGAGCTGAGATCAGTAGAAAACAGGGATGATTACATCAGCTCCCCAAGATGGCGGCTGCTGTCCTCCTCCGTGGTCCGACTGGTGTCGAGAACCGAACTGGACCGCTTCTCTCCTCTGTCTCAAAGCCGGAACTCAGCACTAAGCATGGCCATTGCACCACTGGCAGGAGCTCCCAGAACCCGCATCGCTGTACTCCCGCTCCGGTACCTCGCTGCTACCCAGCTGCGGGGCGCGACCCTCTGTGCGGAGAAATCACCTGCATCCGAGCCCTCGCAGCCGAACCTCGCGCGATGGAAATCCGTCCACTAGATTCTGGAGCACCTCAATTTCACTGGAAATTCCCAACAAGATAGCCTTCAGCTGTTTCACCTCGTCTTTCTCCCGCACAGTGACGCGGCGCACTGGGGTGATGCACTCCCTTGCCGCCATCTTCCCCTCTCCCCTCTATCTCTTTCTTTATCTCTGTGTGTGTGTGTGTGTGTGTGTGTGTGTAAAACAAAAAAATGTAATGTGTGTGTGTGTGTATGTGTGTGAAAGGAGTGTCTATTTTATTTTCAATGATTCAAATATAGGATGTTTGCACAAGTGCTTTTAGTTGGTGAGCACTGATAAATATTTCCTAATAATTCCCTTAAAGGAAAAGTAAATTTTAAATCTCAGTAAAATTTCTACTTAGATTCTTAGAAATTGTGTTGGTCAAGGTAATAAATGTACTGATTCGATCCAGTGTTTTAATGTGGCACTGAAGTTCCCAGTTAAAACTTACACTAAAGCCAGTTTAAAGTCTAGTTCTCTGGCTCTTGAGACAAGATGACTTTCTTATTGCCCAGAATTTCTGAGTGTTTCTCTGCTTTCTGAAATTTTATGTGTCCCATATTACTTTATGCACTAGAAAAGGAAAACCCTTGCACCAGAGGTTAGTGTCTGGAGAATCAAATCATTTTCCTTTCTCAAAGTGACAGTGAATAGCTTTTTCAGTTCTAAAAACCTTGCCATTGTAACCCCCCATAACTCCTTTTTCCTTATCACCAGTGTTCTCAATAGCTACTGCTATTTATTGAGCCTTTACCATATGCCAGGCACTACACTAATTGCCTCTAAAACATGATCTCATTTAACATTCACAATGAGTTTTATGATTGCCAATTTACAACACAGAAAGCAGGAGATACAGTTAATACAGCTGGTAGAGCACAAAACAGAGAAGTAAACCATAAGGTTTTTAATGATGACTCTTAGGTGATGACCTAAAAATAGTCACAGGGCTAACTGGGTGGAGGGCAGAGAGAAACAACACTGGAACTTTCAGTCAACCAGATTCGTTACATGGGCGGTTATATTTGCTATACTTAACAAACTGTGAGGTTTCTATTTCTGTCTTCATATTACAGATATTAAAACCAAAACTCAGCAAGTTTAAATACTCACCCAAAGTTACACTGCTAATGATGGAAAGGATCAGACAAGAACCTCTGTCCTTCTTTTTCCCTGTTTTTCCACCAGACCCCAACTTTAGGCAATGGGTCAGACTATGTAAGTTAAAATCTCCATTCTGCCACATGCTAGTTTTTTGATTTCTCTGTGCCTCAGTTTATTCAAAAATAGGGAGAATGTATTATGACTATCAGACCATGTGTATAGAATATAAGTCACTTAAACCAGTGCTTCACGAATATAGCACTCTATAATATCAATAATTATTAAACCTTATGGAAATTAGATGTATAATGTAAAATGAGTAATCTTAGGGAAAATTGAAAGAGAAAAGTTTTCTAGTGTTTTTCCACATGCTTATTGGAAGAAGTGAATTGTGCACCATTTCTTTTAGGACAGGATGCTGGTATCCAGGATTGGAAAGAAACCTTTGCATATAAGGAAGAGTGGTCATGATTATACTCAGGAAAAAAGATACTTAGAGAAAAAAGAATGCACTGAAGGGGGGATTGAGTTCTTGTTTATAAAGAGGAAGGGACAGAGAGGTCACTGCAAAGATTCAGATTCAACTATTGCTTATAATTTAGATGCCAAGAAAATCATGATTATCACTAGAAAAAAACTGACAATAATTGAAATAATAACTGTGCAATAATTGAAAATGTGTGTTTGTCCCTAAAATACTATATATGGCTTTGACCTCTACAAGATTCTTACAGGATAGTTTGAATAAAGACAGGATCTGGAGGGCAATTTAAAAAATGACTAGCTGTTTAATTAGACTCAGAACTTTTCAATTTGCAGACATGAAAGTTAAGAGGACAGAGAGGAGGTCACAAAGGCAATGGAGTTCATGAGTTCAGAATTACTCACCAATACCCAATGACACATGCTAAAGGTAGCCTGAGATGACTTTAAAACACAATATGAAAAACTTCTTAGAGTTGATCATGAAACCAAACAACTGCAGAAGTGATAAGATAAAAATAGATTCAAGAAATAAGATAATTAAATTTCACAAAGACATTGAGTGTCCCTTATGATCTAGATCTATACTGGAATCCAATTTGAAGAACTAAAATAATTGAAATGGTCCCTGCCCTCCAGGAGTTCCATTCCAGAACTATATACAAAGAAATTATGATACAAAATGTGATGAATAAAATAAAACTCTTATAAATGAGAAGGTGCACAAGCAAAACCAAGGAGCAAGTGGGTCAAAAAGAGTCTTTTGTGGGCCAGCATGGTAGTGTGAGGCACTGGTGTTATAAATAGCTTCTCCCCAGTGAGTAAAATCTGAGCTGAATGTTGAGACATAATTAGAATTCACAAACTAGACAGGAGATAGGGGCATGGAATTTCAATCAGAGGAAACAGTACACAAAAGGCAAACAATGTAGTACATTTTGGAAAACCATACAATTTTATTATCATAGGACAAGTCTTGGGGAATGTTTGGAAGATGGGTCTGGAGAGTGAGGCAGAAGTTAGCATTCATTCAAGAGGCCATTATCCATTACCTACATTGTGCTAACTACTACATCAGCATTAGAGACAAAAAGAGAAATGAGATTCTATACCATTCACTCATTCATTCATGACTGTGTACTGGGAATTATATGCAATAATGAGAAAGCAGACATCCTCCTCACCTTCATTGAGGTTACAGACAATACCTAATGCACTCTAGTATGGGAGGTGCTATGAAAACAGCACTGAAATTCATGAATTCTAAACTTATGAGTGGCCTTTCTACTACTTAAATAAATCCTGAGTGGCTTTCAGTAGTGTCTTCAAGTTAAGATCCAAGATCCGCAGCAAAATCTGACAAGGTCTTTTGTCTTCCAACTCTGACCACTTTTCCAGCCTTTTACCAATACTTTGTCCTTGTCCCATCGATATTTCATCTTCAGTTACATTGAACTCTCTGGAGTTATTAAAGTGCCCTGTGTTAGTTTGAGATTCAGATATTTAGTGACTCAGCCTCTGCCCTTCTTCATCTGACATCTCCAGTACACTCATGAGCCTCATCTGTTTGCCCTTATGATCCTCCCCAGTCCCTCTCACCTTGCTGGACTCACTCACTGCCTTTGCTCGTTGGCTCTCAGAGCTTCTTACACTTTCTTTTCTTTGCCTGAGGAGTTAGCAGTGCCTATGGCCTATGCAATGTAGGAAGTAGAAGCAGGCTGCCACTTCTCTGAGTATGTGTGGACAGACACAGTCCTGTCTTCCATTCTCATCTGAGACCATAATATTTCTGTCCTATCCCCCTCACCCATTCTCAATCTTCCTGATAATTTCTTTGCAATGTGTATAGCTGACACAGTGAGTCTGGGTGACAGTCATTTGCTGGGTGTGAGGTGGTGAACCTGTTGCCCAAGCTGACTGACCCACTGGATTTCTCTTAACTGGTCTGTTTCTCTGCTCACATGGAGAATTTCATTCTGTATACAGGAAAGTTAAAGCAATGACAATTTTGAGAGTGGGGAGCCTAGTAATAAACTGGGACTATTCAGATGTGAGTTTAAGGACTGCAGACCATCAATTCAGTTTGATAGCTGAAATTTAAAACAATCAAGAAAGGAAGAAAGGGAGAGAGGATAAGAGAAACCCGGGCCATAATCAAACTTGTCCACAAAATGAAGGTCTATTGCTTAAGATCCATGCTTGCTAACCCTTTAGTACACTTGTACTTGTAACTTCATCATTTCGGCAATCAACATAACTGAAAGAGTAACTGTTTAAAGCCCAAACCACCTCCTTATACTACCTGCTTTAGATTTCTACTCAGACATAGTAAAAAAAAAAAAAAAAAAAAAAAAAAAAAAAAGAAAGAAAGAAAGAAAGAAAAAGAAAAAGGAAAAAATACTACTCTGTAACTGATCCCAGATGGAACTTGTTTATATAATTCTAAAATTAATCTTTTCTTTTAAAAGTAAAATTTCACTGGAGAGCATGCCTTTTATGTGATGAAAAGCAGGTAGGAAACAGTAGTGCGGGAGACTTGTCTGAATATCTGTACTCTGTGCAACGTTTGTCTCATTTCCAGGCAGTGTATTGAGATAAGATCTTTGCAGCCCTTCAGTCCGCTTGCCTTTTTTTTTTTTTTTTTTTTTGACCGTGGCCTGATATAACTCTGTCTTTCACTGCTTTAGTCATGAAACTTCTTTGTGGTTCCCTTTAGAAAGAACTGAGGCTGTAAGTCAAAGCTTTTACCTCTTATGGGTCAGATGTGAAGCAGTAGTAATATCCCTCTCTCCACATTCTTGCCTCCTTGATTGGAATCCTGGGAAAATTCAGAGAATTGCAGAGCCATTTAGGTATTAAGGAAAAAACAAAACAAACAAAACAGCATTCACGACCTTGAAAGAGTAAACAAGGTGCATTTTGTGTTAAAAAGAGGAAAAATATGTCATGTGTGCTTGCATTTATTTAAACAATAAAACACTGGAAGGATAAAAAATATTAAAAGCAACAGGGGTTGGGGGTGATGGTGTGGGGAAGAATTGGGAGTATATGTTTTTAACACATCAATTTTTGAAACATGATACGTATCTTTTTTTTTTTTCAAAAATTAAGTAAAAATGGAAAAACAAAATCCAGTTGCTATTGCAACATGTGTCAGTGGTTTGATTTTTGGGTGCACGGAATCCATTTTCCAGCACAGGACATTCCAGTAGCTCCAGTGAAGGCTGCCATGTTTTGAATACCAGCTCTGTCGGTCACCTTAGATGATTTCTCCCATTAGTTCTTTCATGAGCCCTTGGAGGCAGCAATATTGTTTATGTTTTTGGATGAAAAAATCAAATCTTGGAAACATTAACTGACCAAACTAAGATCACAGGGTAAGAAATATCAGAACCCATATCTGGCACCTTCTAACTTCAGAGCCAGTGTACTTTCCCCTGTACTGTGCTGACCACACCTTCCTTACTGAGATGGGTTGATTATATCCAGGGGCCAAAGGACACATTCATTCAACACATAGTACCAAATGCTTATCATGTTCCAGGCACTGACTGACAATCCTTTGTGATGCAAGAAAAAGAAAAGTACTGAATACAGGCAAAGAAACAAAGAGGCCTAACACTAGGGAAGAAGTTCTTTGGATAGAATTAAGCACAGTGAGGGTGGCAGAACGGAAAGGACATTTCATTGAACTGGGGAAGCTCATGGCAATTTTCCCAGAGATGGGTCTTGGAGGACAAATGGTGTTTAGCCGGGAGGAAAGGGAGTTAAGGGTTTCCAGGCAGTAGGAACAACATGTTCAAAAAACACAAAGTTTTAAAAGAGCTCTCCATTTTTGAGGAATAGCCAATGGTTGGGCTTGTCTGGAACATAGGGTAGTGGAGACAAATGAGGCCAGATATGGGAAGCAGATTATATGCCAAACTAAGTTATTTAGACTTCATCCTGTAGCAATGGGAGACAATAAGGGATTGGAAGTAGAGGAGCAAAGAGAAATGAAAATCTAGAATCTAGAAATATTACTTTGGCAGAATAGGAGACTCTGAATTGAAAGGTAGCTGGAAGTGGTATTGGAAAACTGGTTAGAAGCCTGTTATACCACATTTTTAGATGCACATATGTGCGCTTTACTGACACTCTTTGAAATTGTGTTGCATTGTGCAACCAGTGGTTTGTCAAAATTTAACTGACAGCATTGTTTTTCTTTTTAATGGCATCTCAAATAACAGAGTGTACTATAACTGATGGAATCTCAAATTGGATAAAGTATAATGTTCCGGGAAAGAAGTGCTCAGACACTCGCCCAAAGTCCTGGAAGTAACTGGTAAAGAGGAAAAATATTTGAGCAATTTTATTTAGATCCTTATATTGCATTGATTATTAAGTTAAAAAAGAAAAGAAAGAAAAAAAGGAACATGCAGAACATTCCTGCATGCACATTTGTAGTTTTTTATATGAAGTTTAGAAAGAGGTATGTGAAGAAAAGTGTGCGTGTAGAATATTTATGTATGTATTCCTAAAATTTATGTGAATGCATACAGTGACTCTGAATGACACACAGAAACTAATAGCACTGGTTGCATTTAGGGAGGTGCTCTGGGGGCACTGAGGGAATGGCAGTGGTGTCCTATTTTGTGTATTTTGTATTTTGAACTATGTGCTACACACTTAAAATATGTAAAAAATGTAAAAAGTAGGAGATATTTGGTAGAAATAATTGGAAAATTTGTTGGCAGATGGTTATAAGTTAAAGGGGAGTGCTTTATAGGGCATGTTTTGGGTATAATTTACATAGTATAATTTTAAATACATAGTCCAATAATTTTTAGTAAACTTACTTACTAGTGTGACCATCAACACAACAGTTCTGGAACATTGTCATTATCCTAATAAGATCCTTCATGCTCACTGAGTTAATCCCCATTCTCTCTTCCAGCCCCAGGCAACCATTAATCTACTGTCTTTTTTTATGCCTTTGCTTGTTTTGGACATTTCATGTAAATGGAATCATATAACTGGAATAAAATAGAAGGAATCAATAATATGTGGTGCTCTGTGTTCAGTGCCTTCCCCTGTGTATTGAATATGCTAGCAGATGGATACAGCACATTTGATTTTTCCATTCTTCAGTTGTTTTTACTGTTGGGTATTCCCAAAAGCAAATTCCTTTTGCTTTTGGGAATAAGGCTACTAAAAACATTCATGTTTAAGTCTTTTGGTGGAAGTATTTTTTTTTCTTCTATTAGGTATACGTCTAGGAGTAGAATGTTGTATGGAAAATTAATATTTGACTTTTTAAGAAATCATCCAACTGTGGTTGTATTGTTTCACACTCCGGTCAACAATGCGGGAGGGCTCCCACTTCTCATCCTTGCCAACACTTGTTATTGTTGATATTTTTGACAGAGTTAAACCAAATGGGTATGAAGTAATACCTCATTATGGGTTTGACTTGCATTTCCTTAATGACCAGTGATGTCCAACAGGGCCCTCTTCTTGGCTCTGTCATGAGCTTTCTTTAAAACTGTTAGAAGGATCTGTTGGCTTCAGAGGCTGCAACTGGCCACTTAGATCACAATTCAGCCTCCAATATGTTCAGTTTTGCTCATCAAGTGCCACTTGCCTGCTTAGTTTTTGAATCAACATGTAAAATGTAGGAGATTTAAAATAAAAGTTCAATAAACTGGAATGATTTGGCTATTGTGACTTTATGTTTTCCCACGGTAACAATAAGATGAATCAAAATGATGGGCACTTATTTTGGTTAGGACATAAATTCTCAATTTTGCTATAGACTATTTGCACTTCCCATTGTTTCCCTGCCTTTGGGACTATCAGTTTTAGTAATGAACAATTACATAAGACACTAAAAGCAGAATTTCCCCAGGTAGACAGTTTGCTCATTGCATTACCCACAGGATTCCTTACAAGGCATTTGAATTTTCAATTGTATTCATTTCTGTACCTATAATAACAAATTACCATGAGTTGATGTCCTTGAAGCAACAGAATACAATAAGGCCAAAGTCAAGTTGGTATTGTATTCATAGCTCTGAATACAATAAGGCCAAAGTCAAGGCAGGGCCTTGATCCCCAAAGAGGGACTAGAGGAAAATATTCCTCACTCTTTGAGCATCTGGTGGATTCAGGCATTTCTTGGCTCGAGGAGGGCTACATCACTCCAGTTTTTGCCTCTGTCTTCATATGGACTTCTCTTTTCTTTCTTAGTCTCTCTTATGTGTGTTATGAGGACACTTGTTGTTATATTCATTGTCCATCTGGATCATCCAGAAAAAATCTCATCTCCAGGTCCTTAACTTTTTCCAAATAAAGTCACATTTACAGATTCTGGGGATTAGAATGGGAGCATACCTTTCTTTCTGAGGGGGTGGGCTAGATTAGCCTACTCTATAGCAACCAGACTGGGGAGTCCTAGAAGACATTTAAATAGAAGGGGAATTGAGGTCAATGTCATTTGCTAGGATAAAGAAATGGAGCAATAACAAGATTGCAGAGAATTAATCAAATCTTAAATCTTAGTGTGCCAAGGAGATCCAACAGCCTTAAATTCTGCACCCACACATTTTAGCAAGCTGAATTAGGAAAGACTTAGCTTCTATGAATCATAGATTCCACCTTGGCTTAAAGTACTGTGTAATTGCTTGCTTGACCTTGGTCACAGTTCTTTCCTGGATATACTATCACTTATCTGCTTATTGCTTTCAATTGCCTAAATGCACAAGAACCATGTAAAAGATGCTGCAAATATGAACATTTTAATAACTTACAGCTAAATTTCTCTTTTTTGCTAAATGAGGAGATGATGCAGAGAGTAGGAAAGGGGATATGAAACTTGATGGTATATAAAAATAGGTACTTATAGAGCTACACCTCAAACTATGGCTGGAAAGTTTGTCATGCCTCATGAGCATGAGGAAGTCAATGATTCAGACAGCCCCTAGTTATCTAAGTTCATGGAATCATATAAGATCCCAGAGACAGTCCTGGCTCTTGTCTGAGGCTTCAGATGGAATGGTCAGAACTGTGGGGGAAATGAGGAGTATGAAGTATGAAGCACCACATAACCACTCTGAATCCAGAAATCTTGCTCATGCCTGTTGACAGATTACTTTCTGCACTCTGGATTTTCTTTCTGTGGGTACATGTGTGTGTGTGTGTGTGTGTGTGTGTGTGTGTGTGTGTGTATGCATGTATGTGTGTAGGTGTGATGGAAAGGAGTATCCAGATAACCATACCTAGTCTTCCACATACCCCATTGCAACCAGTCAATTATACAATTATACTGCCATCACCAGAGTGTTCCACCATATAGCTGGAAGAAGTTAGTGGTGCCCTGCTAAGATTTCCATTCTCTTTGCTGGAGCATGGAAGCCAGGGTAGCAAGAAGTCCAGGTAGGAGGCTGGTCAGAGGGTAAACTCAAGCGACTTTGCTTAACTCTGGGCTATAGCTAGGGCGGAGGGGGGTGAGGGGGAAGGTGGTTGCCAGAAAGTGCCTAACATTCTTGCATGCTGACATCAAGCTTTCAAGCTGCTGTCTCTGGTGAGTCAACAGCAAAAGGCTCACATCGTTCGAGAGCTGCTGCCCAATCAGAAGATGTGGTGCTATGCCTCAGAAATCTTTCCAAACCTCAGCATTCTGCAGTCTTCAAACAGCTCTTTCCGAGAAAGAATGTAGAAATGATTAAAGTTATAACAATCACAGAACGTAGGATAATAGCAACAATAAGATAAACTCCACATTTTCTTTTAAAGCAATTTATGGCTGTAGTTAGCCAAATCCTTAGCGTTTACTCATTTAAAAAATATTTTAAACTTTTCCTTTTATGTGGAGGCAACGGGACATATTGGAGGACTAACTGGTACCCCAAGATATTTTGTTATTGAAATCAAGATGTACTGGAATGACATTGATGTACTGGGTAGCATTAACTGCTGTGTATTATTGCAATACAGCAGACATATCTATAGTTAAGTATCTTGTGAGACTCCGATGTAGAATTGTGCATATATGTAAATTCTATAGTGAAATAAAAACTAATTGTAGAATCTCTCTTCTCATTTTATTAAAACCAAGGTAGCATTGCTATTTAGTGATTTCTATTTTTTTTTCCACTGAATAGAAACCAGTGAGGAGATATCATGCAATTAGGCAACAGGTAAATTATTTGCTTATGTAGCACAAACCTGCTCATCTGGTAAGAGCAGAGTCCCTTCCATAGCATTGCCACCATATGGTATTGCCATATCATGGAGTCCATAAAAGGGGCATGGCACTGTAAAGATTAACTAGATTTTACTTGGCAAGGTCAGGTATCTAGATGGCATGCTATAAAATAATTAGAAGTGAAAAGAGACTCCATAGTTGGAAGCCATATGAGATTTGGAGATTGGTTTCCTTACAGTCCTGCCATCTGATTTGGATTGATATTATCAAAGGGGTTCACTTGGCCAAATGGGGATGCTCTGTGCATGGCTTTGGGAATGTGGGGGTCTGATAAATGATGTCTGTGGTACTATAGCAGCACTAGGAAAGAAAAAAGAATGAGATCAGATTGAAGAAAAGCATACAGCTAGCACCAAGACTGCTTCTGTAGGCCTGGAGACCTTTATCATCTTATCTTTTCTACATTATAATCTCCTAGATTATAGCTGCCTGGTCACCTATCTGTTCATTCATTTGCTTGTTCATTTATTTATTCATTCAAAAGTATATTTTATATATTCTAGGTACCAGGAATTGGGACATATTCTAGGTACCAAATATTGAGTATATACTGTTATTGTTCTTAATGACTACTGATTTAGAGGAGGAAAAGAGAAATAGATATCTGTGGTACAACATAATCAGTGCTCTAATATATAGTGCATCATATATTGAACTCTTAATGAAACACCAAGAACTTTACTAGGAACTATAAATGAATCACTGTAGTATGGCTAGGATGGAGATCTTACTATTACTCCCTTTTGGAGGAAACAGAGATCTAGAGAAATTAAGACCCACCACTTGGAAGGTGTGATAAACATCTCCCCCCAAAAAATTAGACATTTTGACTTGAAGTTTGGGTCCTTAACCACCCACTTGCACATTTGAGGAAAGATGACTGAAATTGCAACAGCTACAATGACTCTTAAACAGAAAGTAATCCTAAATGAGGGTTTTTCGGATGCTGGGTAGGGCTGATAATGATTTGCAGGTAGAGGCAGTTGCACATGTGAAGACCATGCACTGTGTACCATCAGGGGAAATGAAAGTGATTAATCAGTGTTGGAGGTTTTCATGGGTTTTCTATTACTGCATAACAAAACACTCCAAAATTCTGTGGCCCATTTATTTAGTGCATGAATTGGAAATTTGGACAGGGCTTGGCTGGGCCAGCTCCTCTCTGTTTGATGTAAGGTTTGCCAGGTCCTCTTGAAGGATGGTTGAGCAGCTGGGCCTCCTTGTGCCTCTCTGTCTTTTTGTAATCTCTTCACATGGTCTCTCAAGCATGGCAGCTCAGGTAGCAGAACTCCTTATGTCACAACTTAGGCCTCCAAAGGTTCATGTTCCAAAAGAGTGAGCCAGACAGAAGTCATGTTGCCTTTGTGATCTCCTAACCTTGGAGATGACCTAGCCTCACCTGTGCTGGACTCAGTTGAGGTGGCCATAAGGACAGGAGGGGCATAGATAACACCTGTGAATAAAGAATGACCACATGCTGGAAAAGCATGTGTGACCAACAAGAAACACTGTTGTGGCAATGTTTTTGGAAATCAGGTGGTAGTAAAGCAGAAGAGCATAATCATAAAACAGATTGGGAATATGCTAAACGTTGATTTGAGCTATGGACTCTACCGCTCCCCCTCTAATTTATTTTGATCAAGAGACCAAAGGCTTCACTTTTTTGAGTCTCTGTAAAATGAGGATACTAGTACTGATCCTGAAGAGCTATTATTCAGGATATTACTATTATTCAGATGCTGAAACTATTGATAGGCAAGGCTGGAGAGAGTGAAGGGGCTAAACAGTGAGATGCTTTTGTAGCTAATTGTAGTAAATTGATGAAATAATAGTAATTATAACAAAAAGTTACCAAAAATAGGTACCGTATTTAAGGTACATCACTGAATTTTAACAATAAACCTGTGAAGGACTATTATTACCCTATTTTATAGATGAGTACATTTAGGAGGAAAGAAGTTAAGAAACTTTCTCAGTTGGTAAGTAGCAAAGACAGAATATGAACTAAGTTAATGATTTTCTCAGAACTTGTGCTAGAATAGTCTGAATTTTTAAAAAAAATTTGTTATTTTTATTTTTACATGATAGTAGAGTATATTTTGGCATACTATACATATATGAAGTACAACTTATTCAAATTAGGATCCTATTCTTATGGTTGTACATGATATAGAGTTACCCTGGTTATGTTTTCAAATACAAGGCTAGGAAAGTTTTGTCTGATTAATTCTTCTGTCTTCCTATTCCCTTTCCCTCTCCCTTCCCTTTGTTCCTCTTTGTCTCATCCAATGAACTTCTATTCTTCCCCTCCCCACCCTCCCTTGTTGTGGGTTAGCATTCACATACCAAAGAAAACATTCAGCCTTTGGTATTTTGGGATTGGTTCATTTCACTTAGCATGATATTCTCTAGTTCCATCCATTCACCAGCAAATGCCATGATTTCAGTCTTCTTTATGGCTGGGCACTGTCATACATTGCTGGTTGGACTGTAAATTGGTGCAACCACTACGAAAAATAGTAGGGAGATTCCTTAGAAAACTTGGAATGGAATCACTATCTGACCCAGTTATCCTACTCCTTGGTCTATACCCAAAGAACTTAAAATCAGTGGCACAGTCACATCAATGTTTATAGCAGCTCAATTCACAATAACCAAGCTATGCAACCAACCAACAGTGACTTTCAATGGATGAACAAAGAGTCTGCATTTTAACCTGAGGGCTATCAGAAGCCATTAAAAAGTTTTAATAGGGAGTTCCTGTCATCAACCTTTTTCTTAGAAAGCAATATGATGTGTGGATCAGTGGCCAACAGCAGGAAAAACAGAAGATGCCTTCTCTAATCTAGATGAGAGACATAGCAATATCTGAATTATGGAAGCAATCAGTACTTCGGAGCAGGTAGAGGAGATCTAGAAAAGTAGTGGCAGTCATCCTTGATTCCTATTAGGTGTAGAGAGAGAGACAACATCTGCAGCCATTAGTCAGCTTTGAGTGTGGGCACTAACATGTGCATTATTACCCAGGACTCTAAGTGGAGAAAGAAAACAACCCCAGGGTGTCTTCTAGCCTGAAGTGTATTTCCTAAGCCTTTGCACTCTCAGTCTAGACTAAAAACAAACAAAGCAGACTCCTCTGAAATGCTGGAAACCCTCCCTACTTGAAGCTCTCAGATCTCTTACCTTGCAATTCTAGCTTTGGAATTCCATGCAGAACTTCCTTTCCCACACCCTCAGTCCTTGTGCTGGGGATTACAATGTTCATTGTGTGTCCTAGATGGTTGCGCCTTCCACACTAGGGCCTTGGGAAGGTGACATACAGCTGCTTTCTCCTGTCCTAACTTCTTCCGCTCAGCCACTGCAACTCTACAGGCAGTCGGCTGGTTCTTGCAGGGGATGAGTGACTAGTCCTCCCAGTCTTCCAATCCCATCAGAGATTGGTACCATCATCTGGTCATCAGGCAGCCAGGGGGAATTGCCATATGAGGTATTTGTTGACTATATCAGTTAGTTTCATGTTGAACGTAGGAGGACAATACATAGTTAGAAGATCAGAGCAGGAATATGTGCCAGTAGGTAAGACATTCCATGTCTCAGATGAAGAACTATGATCTATTGCCAGGTCAAGATTTGAGAAACAAAACAGCCATTCATGGGAAAGTTAACTAAAAGAAGCAAAAAAAAATCCAACTGATAGCCCCAAATATCCAGTTTTTCTGACTTGACAGTTTGTCTTTTTAAATTATTTTCTCCAGTTGGTAGTATTGTGTCCGCCAAAAAAAAAATAATAATAATAAATAAATTATAAAAAAAAAGAAAAAAGTTTCTGTGACTTTTTCTGATGGATGTATTTCCTGTTGTTTATTTGTATGTATCCTCTCTTACCTCACATATGCTTTAATATTGACTTGATCTCTGAAAAGCAGTTTTACTTTATTCTGATGCTACAGTTTGAATAAGTCACTGCTTCTCCTGTGGGCTATGGAATTTGGTGCTTTGTCCTTGATTGTTTCCTTTAGGTTTAGTGGGTGTTCTGTTTATCTCTGAAAATAATTGAGTTTAGAAGGGAGTTTTACTCTACTAGTTCAAATTTTGGTGTATGCATGTGACTTAACAGTTTATAGAATTCATCCTTTGCAGTGCCAGTCTCTGAAATTATAAGCTAGTTAAGCTGTAGCCAGGTATATTCAGTGAGTCTGGTTAAGTCCTGCTTGAACACCTCAAACTTAACTTCCCTTCATCAGTGGGGGTATTAAACTTGGCTTTGCACACTGAATCACTCCTTTATAGAAATAATCTGCTAACCCTCAATTACAGCCCACTTTTCACACACAAAGCAGGGGGGTTGGCGGGGGACAGCAGATTTATGTTTTAGAAATCTATCAATGGATTGTATTTAATCAAATATTTCCAATGAAGCCCACTCAATTGGTCAATGTAATGAGTGAATAACTGATGAGGTCATACATTCTTGTCATAGGCTACTACAACGACTGTGGTGTAGCAACAAATTAAAATATAAAAGTTAGAGACAGGCATGGGTTTTATTTAGAAGCCCTTTTTTCCTTGTTAAAGAGGGTCCAAAACCATTGACTATTAGGCCTAAAATAAAACAACAAAACAACTAAACCAGAGTTTGACCATCCAAATTTCTCTTCCTCTTTCTCAGAAGGAAGCCTCTTGCTTCAGCAATTTAACCATAGTTTCCAAGCATCTAGAGCAAATAAGAGGCAATCATTTGTCAGTCATAAAGATAAGCCAAGGAATGGAAATACTTTTGTAGGTCACGTCACCTGACAGAAACTTTGGACTGATCCTTTCCTGGTTCAAGAGTTCAGCCATTAGACCTACTTTCCCTATCAGCTGGCTCGAGCTGATTAGATCCTGAAGTAAGCAAATGTTCTTTATAAACTTTTATTTAATTGTCCTTGTGTGTGTCATAAGGGTTGGTTGGATTAGTCTTTACAGAATTACTTCTGGTTGGTCCATTTTCCTTTTAAAAAAATCTATCTCTCCTGATTGGACAGGGTAAATGGAATTTATTTAAAAACTTTTCTTCCAACTACTAGTACCTAATATTGAATTTTTATTCCTAATGGGTTTTTAGATTTTCTATTTATGGAAGGAATACTTATAAACTTACCGTTACACTGGTGATTGGCTAGGGATAAACATGATATAAGAGCAGAATAATTAGGTAAGAGCAAGTAATATATTTGATGTCCAACAAATGTATTATGTGTAGGTGATGGACATAAGCATGGGATTGCTATCTTCTCTTCCCACTGTCAGCACGTCTATATTCTTCCCAGGAATTTGGCACAAAAAAAGTTCATTCAAAAGTGTCCCCCAAAACGTGGTCTGGGAGGCCCATATTCCAGGGCAACTTTAATGCATTCCATGGCTCTGCACCTTTGACAGAAACTGAGTGTTGGATCTTCCATGCCTGATCTCACCCATTGTTCCTTCCACTCCCGTCTACCTCCCATTTTTCCTTCTGCTCAGTCTGGTGAACACCAACACTGGGACACTTCCCACAACTTCCATCCTGACTTGTGTCCTAGTGCCAACTGTGCCTCAAAGTAACTGTTGACCTACAGGAAGTCAATGATTTCCCTGGGTCTTAGTTTCCTCTGCTGTAAGAAAATAATTGAATGAGGTGATGTTGAATATTTTTCAAAGTATAAAAAATTTCTAGAAAATTGTATTTTGTAGAATTTATACAATTATATCATTTATAAATAAGCCCTACTTAGAATAGCTGGAAGTAGGGATTTGGTCCTGTTTGTTATTTTCTCTACTAAGGTGAGTTATTCATTAATTGATCACTATTTCCTTAAAGGCTAGGCTTGATTCTCCGATATTAGGCATCTGAACACTTCATATTTTCAGGGCAGATATCTAGTGGTGCTTGATATTAGACTAACTGAATTCTTTGCTGTGATTGATAACCTGTGTCCTTGCTGGTACTAGGCTTTGGGTGAAAATAGTCTGAAAATCTTCAAGTTGGATTTTCTAAGGAGACTGTGGAGTTCACATTGATTCCCAGAGGTCTTGGAATGCAATGGCAGAAACAGACAAAGATATACTTTTTGGCATTTTAAATATCTGCATCTCATAACATCATCATTGGGAGGTCTTTAATTGATAGCTTAATATGTAATGCTGCTAACATGTAGAATCTTGTTTTGTTTTCTCAGAGTATGGTATTTAATTAGTAGAATTATTGATTTTGTTTTGAAATTATCATATATAAATTCATCGAATATATACGTAAGTTTATAGGAGAATCAGAAAGCAAACACCCTATACACATGTTTTAGTCTGAGAAATATGTTTTCATCAGCCTTCATATGTCTTTGTGTGCCTTCTTACTCTCTTCTCTTTTCTACTCTTGGATGTAACCAGTATCCTAAATTTTGTACAGACCATTAACTTGTTTTCCTTAGTTTTACCACCTATGTATGTATTCCTAGATAATATATGGTTTAGTTGTACTTGTTTTTAAAGTTGATTTAAATTAAACCCTATGGTATGCATTCCTCTAGAACTCAATTTATCAATATTTTATTTTAACATTAGTCAATATTGAAGTTTGTAGTTTTAGTTTATTCATGCTACTATTCATGAATAATATTCCACTGGATGATTTTGCTACAATTTACCTATTATTTGAGTTGCTTTCATTTTATTATATTTTTGCTATTATGAACAATGTGGCCCTAAACATTCTTGTCCATGCCTGGTATATGTATCTATGTTCATGTGTATGATCTGCCTGTCTCTCTTAGGATGCACCTTAAAACTGAGGTGCAGAATCATCAAGCAACTGGCTTAAGGTCACAATATGTTGGTGGTGGGACCAAAGAATGAACTCAGTGGTCTGTTCCCAGAGGTTGCATCCTTAACCACAATACTTTACGAATCTTTTCAGAGGTTGCATCCTTAACCACAATACTTTATAAAATCTTTTTAGAGATAAGACATTAGAGAATTTAAAATAACTTGCCTAAAGTGCAGATATTTAACAAAAGTTTGTCTAATCTATGTCTTCTACTATTTTTTTATTGTCCAAAGTGAATTTTATGTTGTTACTTGTGAAACATTAAACAATCACATGACAACAAGTCCATACTTGGCATTAGTATCTCTTTTTTATGTGATCAGATATTAAAATATGAAAACTACAAATTTTGTACTCTCCATATGTATGTGATATAAATTTAAACAATTGTTCTTAAGAATATGAATTAAAATGAAAACTGTATTTACAGTAAAATAGATCTCTCTCATGCTTTCTTTTAAAGCCTGCCAGATCTTTTTAGCAATATGTAATGCTTTTAGACATTTAATTTCAGTTCCAGTTAAAAATATTCATCATTATATTAAATGAGTTATGCCACTTACAAACTATTGTGCTGGAATCAAGATAACATTAATAACTTAAAAGTGTTTGTACAACAATTTGGAAAGGAGCAGCTGGTGTGGTAAGCAAGAGCCATACCAGGAGTGTGGCAGTCGGTGTTAAATCCTTGCTTTTGACATGAAAGGAATAAAAATGGAAGCCTCTCTGAATCACCAGTGTCCTGGAAAAACTTGGATGAGTTTCTTGGCTAGAAGATTTTCCCACTATACAATGATATTTTCAAAGGAAAACAAAATAAATTTTCTCTGTTTTATGAGTCATATCTCTGTTAAGTGGCTGAAACTCATTTTGAACTGGCCTAGGTAAAAGGAGAAAACTACTAGTTCATGGAATGCCAGGAAGGGTTGAACAACTGAGCTTCAGAAAGGACAGGGATGAACCTGGACTCCAGAACAACTGAAGCAAGGACTCGTGGACCCTTGCAGGTCTCTCTTCAGCTCTTGCTCCTGCTTTCCCTGCTGAGATGGCTCCCTTCTCTTTAGATTGGCCCCTTGCATATGGCACAAAACGTTGTTTCCAACACTTTCCAAGCTCTACATCCTATGATATTGTCTACCATTGGTAACGAAATAATTTATGCTTTCTCTGGTGAAAAGTTAAAAATCTCCAGGAGAGAATCAAATTATTGCAGTTTGGAGATATTTCCCATCTCCAGAAAAATTTAATATTCTCTGAGAACGATGGGAACCCATGAATGTTTTCTTGGAAAAATCTCTCTTTTTTTTTTGTCTTTTATTAGTTTCATTTTTAAATCTTTTTTTAAAAATTACTTTTAAGTTATATATGACTATAGAATCCATTTTGACATAATTATAAAAGCACAGATTATATTTTGCTCTAATTCAGTCCCCAGTACCTCTCCTTCCATACCTGTTCCCCTCCTTCTACTAATTTTTCTGCAATTTGCCCATAGCTATTTTTTAAAAAATATTATATATGTGTACATATATATATATGTATGTATATATATATATATGTGTATATATATATGTATATACATATATATATATTGTCGATGGACTTTTATTTTATTAATTTATTATGTGGTGCTGAGAATCAAACCCAGTACCTCACACATGCCAGGCAAGTGCTCCACCACTGAGCCATAACTCCAGTCCCCATAGCTATTTTTTAAGTTGATTTCTTGTGGATGTACATGATAGTGAGATTCAGTGCTGTATATTAATATATGTACATAGGCAAGTTATGTCAGATTGGAAAATATTAATTGCCTGGGGGAACCACATTCTTAAAAGAAAAGGGGTGCAGTTTACAGAAGGAGGTAGAATGAACAGGTAAAACAGGAACACTTCACTAAATTGCTCAAATAAACCACATGATATTGTCAAAAAAAAAAGGGGGGCTTAAAAAAGTTCGTAAACTATTAGAGCAGAATTAATGTCATAATTTTTTCTCAAATTATTATATTTATAATTTACCTGAAATGTTATTAAATAAGCAATCAACATGAGGAAATGAGAGCTTTGGCTTTTTGGAAAACGAGTTCAAGCCTACAGACTCAGAACTAAAGAATACAGATAAGGCCTAAATAAATCACTATAAGAAAGCTAAAATTCGAATTGGCATTGGACTAGCAAAGCTAGAAGTTAAGTGATGTGCCTTTTCAGTTTACTGCTGTCTATTTTTGTTAGCACTGTTTAAGTTTAAAGGGGTGTGGTGAAAATAGTGATAGAACCAGAAAATTGGGGAATTCATTTTCTGTTGCTGTGTAACAACCATGGACATTATGACTAAAAACAATGTCCATTAATTATCTCACACTTCCTGCAGTTCAGAAATCTGGGCAGTGTGGCTCAGCTGGGTTCTCTAGAGTCTCACAAGGTCAAAATTTGGGCAGAAGTTGCAGTTATGACCAGGAGCTTGGCTTCCTTTCGAAGCTCTGGGGTTGTTGGCAGCATTCATTTCCTTAGAACAGTTTTACATGGCCCTTTTGTTTCTAAGACAACAATGGCCCATCAAATCTTTCTTGTGCTTTCAAACTCTCTGATTTCCCTTTCTGTCATATTTTCTCTCTTTTGTCTCCTTTGCTCTTTTGCCACCAACAAAAGAGACTTTTAACAGCTTATGTGACTGGAATACGTTCATCTGGATAAATCAGCTTGCCATGAAACAGAGCTCCTGGTGGAACTCAGCCATGTCCCATCACATTTGTACATTGCAGGGATTAGGGCATGAAATCTTGGGGTCATTCCTAGAAATCTTGCCTGCCACCGCCTGGTTCTAGGCATCATACATTTACCATCTAACTACCCAGACCTCAGTTTCATCACTGGTAAAAGTGAGCATTAATGCTATCTGCCGGACTGGGGATGTGGCTCAAGCGGTAGCGCGCTCGCCTGGCATGCGTGCGGCCCGGGTTCGAACCTCAGCACCACATACAAACAAAGATGTTGTGTCCGCCGAGAACTAAAATAAATAAATAAATAAATTCTCTCTCTCTCTCTCTCTCTCTCTCTCTCTCTCTTTCTCTCTCTCCCCGTTTCCTCTCTCTTTAAAAAAAAAAAAAATGTTATCTGCCTCTTTTACCTCACAGGGTTTGTGTTAATTTTAAGTGTAATCATATGCCAAAAAATTTTCAATTCAGTTTTAAGAATGTTGCTGTTTCTCACTGGAGAGACAAATTTTCACATACTTGAGGGTGTTGAAGGAATATAAAAAAGTAAGTTATTGCCTTTTATAATAAAGTGTGTTTCTATTGGCTGAAGTTTTCAATACTTGATACAAATGTACTCTTTCAACTTTTCTAATTATGTAAAAATCTTATAATATGAAACCTAAAAAATTGCATGCCAATACCCCTAAAACTAAAGTTTATGGGTTCTTCTCAATAGGACTCTCTACAGAGTCTAAATAAAAATATGTAGAGTCCTCTTAAAAAGATCCAGAATATATACATCAACAGCACTATCGACGTTGCCAAAAACCTTGAAATATCTTCAGATTCTTTAATTGGCCTTGGGAATTAGTGGAGCATCAGAAATACAGAGGAATAATTTTAGACACCATACACTTATCTCTACCCCCACTATCATAACCAATTCTGACATGACCTAGTTATTCTCACCAAGTTCCTTCATATCTGGGTCAAACTCTTTTTGTGATTAGCAGGACTCTTCCTCTTCGACCAAATTATCTCAAATGCATTAAATGGCCTAATTCTTCCTGTCTTCTAAATATATATCCAGTTGGACCACTGTGTTAGTTCAGATTCTTTGAGAGCCAGATAACAAGATGGAAAGAGTTATATGAGAGATTCAGTTGAGGAAAACTTTGTGGGAGAAATTGCAGAGGGAGCAGTATAAACTTGGGTAGTCCATCCGATCACTATACAAGACTGAGCCCTGTGAAGGAGGGAGAGAAGGAAAGGCTTTAAGATTTTCATTTGAAGAAACATTTGGCAAGGTTGATGGGGAATCTTTAAGGAAAATTGACTACTGAGGAGAGTCCTGCATCTTGCTGGAATGGGCCTGCCCAGGCATTCTGGTTGTCCTTGGTCATTGACTGGAAGCAGCCACGAAAAAAAATGGCCTCAGATCAGCACTGATGGATTCCAGAGAGCAGCAGCTGGGACCTTCAGTCCACTATACTCCGTGCAGTGGCTGCCATAATGACTACCAGATCAAACTGTTTTGGTACATTCATGAGATAATAGTCTTCTCTTTCTTGTCTTTAAGTGCCAGTTCATTGAAAGGGATAATTATTCAAATTTATGCTGCATTCCTGACTAAATACTTCATCATACTTTATTTTAAAATACTTTTACTAGGGCTGGGGTTGTGGCTCAGTGGTAGAGTGCTTGCCTAGCATGCATGAGGCACTGGGTTTGATCCCCAGTACCACATAAAATAAGTAAATAAACAAACAAACAAATAAACAAATAAAGGTACTCTGTCCCTCTACAACTAAAAAAAAATTAAAAAAAATATTTTTTACTAATTTCCCTATGGTACTTAGTTAATCTAACTCATTCTGGTTGCCTTTTCATTCTTCTTGGTGTAAATATTTTTTAAATATATGCAAGATGCCTAATCTTATATATTTTGCAATATATAAAAAAATGCCTGGATCCTGCTCTTCTATCAACAGTAAATGGTGATTATAGATTCCAGACGGCAGACATACATCAGACACAGGAAACCTCATTAGGATGCTTTGAAGTTTGGGTACAGATACTTTTGTGATCTTTTTAGTGGATAATTGGACAACCACTGATCTGAGTCACAAGGGATCCTTTTCTTTGGTGGCTTGAAGTTAAGCTGGAAGGTGATATTTATCATGGTGTCTCTGACTTCTTCAAATTTGATTCCTGCTTGTCCTTTTAAGGGGGAAGAGGGTATAGAAGTGATCATAGATTACGCAATGAAAAGAGGCCATTCTTGACCTTTATGCTGTGTGGGTGCAAAAACTAGGATAGTCCCGAGAAGGCTGGGATGTTGGTCAGTCTGGGGTCTCTCCTTTCAGGAGTGAGGGGGACTTATACCTCTTTTCTTACCAAGAACATGGAGTAAGGGGAAGACAACAGGGAAGTGATTCCAAAGAGAAGTCTGAAAGGATAGAATTTTAGCTTCTCCCTTACTCAAAACTTCACACCCCCTTTATGTTAACTTTTTCTGGAATTTTTCCTCCTTGGGGTGAAGATAAGGGCAAATGGGCAAGGCAGCAGAGAGGGTGGGAAGGGGCTGTGCTCCCCTTAAGTTTCCTCCAGAATCGTTTCTAGATGATTATCTGTTTGGAACACATGTTCTTGGGGATTCTTGGTGGCTTTCCAGGGTAAACAGGGCACATCTTCTTGAAGGACACATTTTTTTTCTCCAAGAGTTACAGGGGAAATTTCTTTCCTATTAAATCAAACCCAGATATATAATGGACTAATATACAACAAACTGAATTTTTAAAGTAAATCATAGGACTTCAAAGATTTTGTCTTTGAGGGGGGGCTGCTTTACATTCCTGTTCAGATCCCCAACTAAGAATTATTATTCACTATTTTTCAGCTATTAGTTATATCTTATTGGAAAAGTTTGAAAAGAACTGAACAAAGAATTAGCAAGTACGCAATATTCTCTTTCCTCTTTTGTCTCTTTCCAAAACTGGATCAAATGCCACTGTACACTGTGAACTTCTTACTGTTTTGAAAACCATCAGAGGATATCATGGTAATTCATAATTCAGGCTAGATTACCCAGTGTGTAATAAGTCCTACGGCAGCCAGAACTCCTTTTGATGGGTACAAGAGTTTTAAGTGTCAAGATGAGCCAGGATTATTCCTTCAGCAAGTATTTATTAAGTGCCTCCTATGTACTCAGCACTGTTCTGGAAACCATGATACAGCTGTGAACTGCTAAAGCCTTTCTTCTCATGGAGACTAACAGACCTGATGAAGAATGAATGTACACAAGAGCTAGCAAATAAGAAAACAAACAAAAGCATTCAGATAATACTATAACTGTTAGAATTCAAGTAGAGCAGAAAAACGTTCCAGGCAGAGGTTGCCTCTGAGGAGATGATATTAACCTAAGTCCTAAATAAGGAGGGGGGAAATTGATGAAAGTGAGGGAAGTAGCAACAACTAGTGCAAAAAACATTAGACAACTTGGCCCACTAGACAGACAGACAGAAAGCCAGTGAGGACCACAGTGTGTGAGGGGGAGACTGGAGAAACAGGCAGCAAAGAGGCCAGACAAGGATCTGTGGCTGAGGAAAAAAGTTTGGATAGTATTCTAATGACAGTGAGAAGTAACTAGAGAATGTCAAAACTATCCAGATTTAGCCAAATAGTAAAACCAACTCTTCCTGAATATTTTGGCTAAAAATTATATTATGGCTATAGATATGCATGAAGATTAAATAGGACATGGGATAAAAAGATGTAAACAATTTTAAAAATGGGAAGAGGACCAAAATGGGGACTGGGAGTATTAAATAATGTAAGGATAAGGTCTTAATAATGAACAAAAGGTTACATTTTATTATGAAGAAAATGTTAAGTATATTATGCATACAAAAGGAATTCCATTTAAAATAATTGCAAAATATATTGAGCATTTAAAAACGATTAATTATTTTTAGGGGAAAAAGTTTATTTGGGGCTCAAGATTTCAGAGGTTTTGGTCTATAAATGACTTGCTCTGGGCCTTAGGTGAGGCAGAACATCAGGGCAGATGGGTGTGGTGAAGGAAAACAGCTCAGGACGTGACAATCAGGAAGCAGAGGGAAAAAAAAAAGGTTATCTTTTAAGACACTAGAAAATTCACATATCCAGAGCTCTATTTCCTTTGTTATCTTTATCAGTGTTGGATTTTGAGCCCAGGGCGTTGTGCCTGCTAAGCTAGAACTTGATTTTCATAGAGCTTAGGCTTCTTTGTATGTTATATGCCATGAAATCTTGTGTATTCATAATTTGATCTACTTGAGTCCAAAAAACATAGGGAAGTATTTAAAAAGTATGAACAGCACTTTAATGTGGCCATTTAAATGGTTCCCTAGTTAAGAGCATCAGCACAATGTTCCTTTGGTAGGAGAACCCCTCCTCCAGGAGCATTTAAATGAGGGGAGAAACCTCACCCTGAAGTGGAAGACTCTGTCTGATACCATATTTCCAAAGGAAGAGAAGTGGAATGGGAAAACAAACAACAAAGACACCAACCCATTTAGAAGTTCAAGCGGGGAGGCAGGGAAGAGTTCACACACCTCAGACTGATTTGTCTCTGCAAGTGAATCATTAAAATAGAAAAAAAACCAGACTGATTCAGTTCCATCCAGCTCAGCAGGGACCCTGCCGCTCCCTCCAACCTTGTTTCCCTCCTCCTTTGTCACTGTGGAGAAACAGGAAGGAATGTTTATTAAAAAAGGCTGACTAGGGTCACACCCATAGCAATATCAGATTTTTAACCTCCCCTGGCCTTGAGAAGAGGTTCAAAGATCAGGGCCCAGCTCCTGGTTAGAGAGGCGAGAGCAAATCTCAGAGAAACAAACTCACAACCAGCCTTGCACAGGCCCCAGAGTTAAGCCACAGCAGGTCTGTCCATGTGAGGTCTTACCAGTTCCTCCAACCATTTTGGAGGCAACTGGAGCCTCAACAGAGGAGTGCCTGGACTCTGACTTTCTGACGCCTAGGGCTGTGCCTCTTGGGGATCATCCCATGCCTCCCTGCAGATGTGTGTAACAAAGAGGAGAGCAGCCCAGGGTGGGCTGTCCATCCCAGCTTCCTAGTCGTGAACTGTTCTCCCCAGTTGCCTTTCACTTGCACCATGGAGTCACCTCAGCTCTAGTCACATTAGCCCCAGTGATGGATCACCCTTTACGTGACAACATAGAACTGTACTAAAAGTGGGAATGAAGAGACAGAGAGGGGAAGAATCTCATACATTGATAGTTCCCTTACCCATCCTACTTCACTCCACTATAGGGAGAAAGTACCCAAGAAATTATTGCTATGAAAGGCATAACCAGGTGAATGGGTGTCACCCAGTCTGAAAAAAATCTCAGAGATGTCAATAAGCCACTTGAGACAACAAGGCACCTGCCTTTCTGTCCTCATTCCTTATCAGTCCTTGGCTTTGGGAAGTGGGAACTTTCTGGAAGTGGGAACCTCCATGGAGTTACGAAGAGGGAAGGTTTGTGTACTATAACCTCTGAAATCAATCAGTCATTTTATAGGCTGAATATTTTCTTCTCATCAATGCTTTTTAATAGCTATTTTATCTCAAAGATATTTGGGAAACAAGTAATAATAGAACATAACTTATCCCTGAAGTATATTCATCATAAATTAACTCAGTGCAGTTTCAGCTCAAGTGTGGTCTGGGATCCAACAGTGAGTGACTGCTGCTGAAATTCACATGTATGATCACCAACCACAGGGTCCATATCATCACAACAACTGTTTGATATAGGATTGTTTAAATGGACTGGGAAATTGATGACAACAATTAAACAAATCTTGTTTAGTGGTACATACCTGCCTCTTTCAGCATTTTTCAGAGGCAATCAGAAACTTGTCTCGAGAAAATATTATAGTGCTGGAGTTCAGTTACTGGGATAAGAATACTTATGGCACTGTTTTTTTTTTTTTCTTATTATTCTGTGACATTGGGAAAGTTACATAACAATCCTATGCCTCATATGAGTATTAATAACAGTGTCTTAAGATTATTGTGAGGCCTAATTGCAATAATACATTATATCCCATGCCTGGAATAAAGTGTCCTTTAAGATGATGATGAAGATAGTGGAGATGTAATTATAATTTTCTTTATTTGGGGCCAAATATTCTAATTTAACAGAGTTGTTCAAACTTAATAAGATCTGGATTTCAAGACTGATTCCTCCCTCCCTCATTTTTGTGCTATTCCCTTTGGAGAGGCAAGCAGGTGCAGGCTGGCTAAGACTTTTTAGTAGTGTCTGTTATGCTGACTTCTCTCTCACATACCCTCAGGGCTGTAATCCTTCACATCAGGGAAGTACAGAAATATGTTGGTGGAAAATAAATGAGGAAGAACAAGGAGGAAAAAAAAGGGTCCTATGCTTATTGGCTGCCAGAATGCATTATCTGGAACAATGACCATGCTTCAGATGTGTTTGTTCTCTGTTGTACTGTAGATATTGAAGAATTACCATAGCTCAACAGCTGCCTCAGTCACTCACCAGGTAGACTTGGGAAGTCTTTGAGATATGGTAACAATTTTGGATTAAAGCTGTCATGTGTGCCAGCCTGAGTCAGTTATGATTGAAAGATACTGCCATCTATAGGCTAGTTGTTCAGAATAAAATAAATTCTTTTTCCTCATCGTGTTCTTGGTAACATTTATTATATAAAGCTCTTCAGAGGGCTTGAAGTTTAGTAGCGAAGTTAAACCAAATCATTTATTCAATATTCCAATCCCAGTAGATATCATATCTCACTGAAGAAGATTGGAACTTGAGCTTCGTGGTTAACCAGACTTTCATTCAAATCCTGGTTTGAACTTAGTAGTTGTGTGACATTGGGCACTAATATTTTTCTATTAGAAAACCTTCTCTGAAACATGGGCACCTAGTTGGCTGTGAGGAGTCAGTTAGATATACATTATAACAATCTTACATTTGTTTTATTCCTTCCTCATCTCTTTCTTCCCATCTCGCAGGATTGTTTGGGAGGCTGGTTTTCATGGGTCTAAACTATTTTATAGAAAGCCAACTAGACAATGGGGAAAGATAAGCTACTCATAAGCTACTGAGGACTTTGAAGTTTTCTTTGAATAGAGCTGGGACCAGAATCAGTATGTATACTCTGGAGCACTCTGGTCATCTGTACTAGCAAATCAGTTCTGCTGAGAACACAGGAAATAACCAGTGTGTCTGATGAGTTATTGCATATGGAGTACTTAAAGTGTCAAGGGCTTGAGGATTAAGTAGTATTACCATCACTGTTGTCAAGACACATGCCTTCCCTTCTCTTTTTACAGGCTACAAAATTAAAATACAGAAAGACAAAAAGTGATTTGCCCAAACATATAGACCAATGTTTTGGCAGAACTACACTGGAACCTATCTGTCTTTCAACTCCTTGCTTTTAAAAGAAATAACCTTGTTATTATTTGTAAATTTCAAAAATATTAAAAAGTTCCCCCAAGAAAGGTAAACATGTAGATAAGCCAAATGAAGAAAATTCAAATTACCCTGAAATGATCTATCAGCATATATTCTTCTGGTATTTTCCCTTGTATTGTTATGATTGTTGTTATTATCATAATTGTCATTGTCATCGTCATGATCATCATCATCACCATTGAAGCAAACATGTGGTACTTACATAGTGCCAGGTTCTGATGTATGCATTTTACATGTATTTGTATTAACTCACAGAATCTTTATCAGGTGGTTAGTATTATCCTTATCTTACAGATGAAGAAACAAAAGCCAGGAGAAGCTGCACCATTGTTAAGTGACTGGGATTTAATCTTGTAGTCTGATCCCAGAGTAGTGATTTTAACAACCATTCTGTATGCAGGCACATTTAAAAAATGAAACTGGGCTCAGAAAATTAATGCAGTCCTTTTTTTAAAATGTTATCGTGATTTTTTTTAACCTCACAACACATCTTGATTAATTTCTTAGTCTTTGAGAATGTTTTAAAGATTGGAATACTTCACATTAAATGTATTGATTACATAAGAGGAAATGGTTCTAAAGTCAACCGAACTAACATGGGGATAGCTTTGGTACTCTCCTAAGGGGTCAATGATGGCAGGGGCAGAGGGCAGGAGAGTAGAGGTTGTTCTGAAAACATTGTGAGGTATTTCTTTTATAGTCAAGCTGATGAGAAAAATGACAAAAGAGTAACATTCCAGGAAAAGCTGGGAGAAAGAGATGGATTTGCACTGGGGAGGTGAGGGTAAGAAAGACCTGAATCAGCAGGTGCTGCTGCCGGGGTGGGTCAAAAACCCAAATGGAGAAGAACTTTCCCAAATCAACTATAATGACAGCTCATGGCAGCAGTGGAAAAGATCGTCTATAATACCTAGGTCTTAGTCACATAGACAGATGTGTAAGCAGAGGCTGGATAGTTATTTACTGAAAATGATGTAAAGGGAAATTTAAAAATTGCAGAACAATGTATTAGTTCTCATCACTATATATGTGTGTGCACGCGCGCGCACACACACACACACACATACACAAATATACCAAACAGATAAACACTTACCTTATTGAATCTTTTTTTTTCAAATTTTTATGAGCATATATTACTTAAGTAATTTAGAATTTAAACAAGTCTTTTTTTTTTTAGAATTTGAAAAAGCTTAGAGAGATTAATTTTATTTTCTGAGGTCATGACTAAAAGCCAAAATTTGAATCCATCTCTGTCTGACTTAAAGCCTTGTCTTTTGTTGGGAAACCACAATCCCACATTTTGAGGGATTAAGAGGAAAATAGGCAGACAACACGTGGAGATAGGAGGTATAAAATACAGAGTTGTAAGAGATTAGGAACTTCTAAAAGAGTGAACCCCCTATTTGGGGAGCGTCACTGAAAAGTGTCAAAGGAGACAGTTAAGTCAGTTGGAACTGAATTGTGACAGAAATGTCGCTGTTGGAGAATAAGCAGCCAGGGTGTGGTCATCCTGGCAAGCAGCAGATGGAGCATCAAGATAGATTTGCTTCTTTCTGTCTCTTTCTCCTTCTCTTTCTACTTTTAAAATCCTTTATAACAAACAAAAATGTCCTCCAAAAAATATTATGCTTATTTTTGTTTTTTGAAATAATTTTATGTTTCAGTAACTTCTCATTATTTAACAATCTTTAGTTTTCTGAAACTGAATTTTCTCTTTTATTTTTCTAGGTCAGACAGAAGTCGTATTTATTGTGTGTGACAAGAAGTGGTCTGTCTGTACTTGGGCATGGAGTGGAACATAGCCATGTTAGGGCCAGAAGGGGTCTTAGCCAAGTTAGAACCTGACACCATTATTTACACAACAGTATAGTCTGCCTCCAAGAGAGAGTGAGGTGTTTTACGACTACAGGTTTTATGAGTTGTAGCTATAAAATAATCAATCTTTGAAAGCAAACATACCACAATGTCTACATCCAAATGGGAATTGTCCTTCAGAGCTGTGACCTTGGGAAACTTTTCACACATGCTGGTATGAAACATTTAAATTTTTCACTAGAAACATCCTCAGACCCAGTTTCTGTCTCTGTCTCTCTCTCTCACACACAGATTGTTTTAGAAGACATCTCATTATTAACCAAACACATTTCATTTTCCTTGAAAACTAATTTTAGTTTCTGGATGATCTGGCAGAGAATGTTATCGGCTATCAGAAAAATCAAACCCATCCTTACAAGATAGAGTTACTAAAGAAATAGAAAAAAAATGGACTATTGTTTCTGAAGACTACTCTCAAAGAAGAGCTGCAAAGACATTTTGTAAAATATTAATAGTATTCTTAGAAGAAATAATGACCTTCCAATATGCTTTTGAAGGATATGTTTAAATGTTTTATTATTAAAGTATTTATCAAATTAAAATTATCCAAAGTTACTTCAGATCCCAACTTATGTGTGACATTTCTTATGTTACCTCTTCATTCTGAATTCACAGCCTGCTCTCACCCCTTATACTGAACACATGATTAACAGTTCAAAAGCAGCCACACCCAGAAATAAGGAAGATAGATGGTAAATATCGTGTTGATGTATATATGCAGAGGCGGCCATGTTTATACAGTATTGGGGAAAATGCAAATTGGGAAAATATTTTGGAAAATGAGTAGAGGGTACCAAAATTCAAACTGCACTTTTCATTTTGTTCCATAAATATGAACTGAGCTTTTGTTTGATAGATATACTTACAAATGTGCATAAACATAAATGTGCAATTATGTTATTGCAATATTGTGATAAGAAAATAGTAAAAACAAACCAAATGTCCATCAGTAGGGAAATTGTTGAATAAATTATGGTTTATCTGAAGAAATAAATAATGAACTACATTTGAAAGAATAAAAGAATGTATGTACAGAACTGACAAGATCTGCAAGATATACTGTTAAATGAAAAGGCTAGGTAAAAAATGATGCAAATTTCTCTTTTATTCCATACCCAAAGAAAATTCAGGAAAAAAATATTTATTTATATGCATGTTCATGCTCAATATCTGAAAGATTACAATAAGAAAAACGCAACAGTATTTGCCTTTAGAGAATGAAACAAACTCTATTATAAATAAATGAGAAAATGTTTTATTGCATACTATCTTGCAGGTTAAAATTGTTTTTATCATGTGCATATATTCTTTCTAAAATAATAAAAACCAATTAAAAAGATAAGGTATACAATGGGGGAACATATTGACTAAAGGGTGGTTGAGAACAAGCTTTGGTCTTCTATCAAAAGAGATGAACTGTATTGATTCTTGCTCTTTGGTTTTGCTCAAGTGGGGATTGAATGAGTGAGTGCTGGGGATTATTGAGAAAGTGATCAAATTAGAAGATGAGGAAAGTATCATAAACTTTTTATTTGTAGGTGAAGTTATTAAACCTAGAAGAATGACACTCAGATCAAATCTATCTTTCATATTATTTGATCTCTTTTATTCAAAAGCAAAACAAAGACTTCAACATTCACCAGTGAGTAGCCTACTGAAGCTAAATAAATGTTTTCTTTCAAAGTGAAGTGAGTACCTTTAGATGTATTGTAACTTAGCAATTCTTGAGGAAGAGCTAGTTTCATTAAGTTGCTTTCATTTCTCATGGCTGGTAGATTGATGAGATCCTGGTTTTATGAGACCGTTAATGGGGGATGGAAGGCAATTTTTTTAGAGGAGGGAGTGTTTGGGGGAACTCTTTTATATTTCTGGAAGGGAACTTTGATCAAATTAGAAGATGAAGAAAGTATCATAAACTTTTTATTTGTAGGTGAAGTTATTAAACCTAGAAGAGTTCATCCAGTATTCTGCTTGAGTCCACTGAGGATCTTAGGACAGAGACAAAGGAGACAGAAACAAGAGTAAGAAATGGAGACAGGAACAGTCCAAAGACCAATGTTAACTCCATCATGGTACAACAAGGATGCTTTCTGGAAGGGAAAGATTGTAAATTCATTGTGTGAGATGTTGAATCATGAAAAGTCTCACTGTGAAAACTCACTTCAAACTGGTCCTTCCAATAGCAGAAGCCCTTTGTCTCCTTCTCTAGTATTGAAGTGAAGGCCAGTGTCTCAATGTGAGGGGAACAGTGTGCTGGAGTAAGATCATGGATTCTGGGGTCAGGCAGACTAAGTTCAAGAGGCTTAAGACACTACAACTAGTTAGTCTTGGGTGAATTCTTTAATCTTTTGCCTCCATTCCCTCATCTGGAAGATGCTGATCATAATTTGTATCTACTTGTAAAGATTAGACATTATATTATAAAATTCCTGGCTCCTGTGCAGTTCATTGGATCAAAATATATTTTGCAATACGGAAAAATCTTTTTATTTATTTTAGTGCTTGTTTCCTTAAGTGGTATTGTTTACTCTGAATTTGCTATTATTACCATTATTATTACTGTTATCATCAGTATTCTTTATGAAGTACATAATGTGTTTGAAGTTTTGCTGTGGTACTTCACATGAAGTATTTCTAGATCTAGCATCTGAAGTAGATATTCATGTTATAGGACGAGAAAACTGAAGTCTGGAGAGGTGAGGTCAAGAGTAAGTAGTTGTGTGATTTCCCTTTCTCTTCCAAATAACCAAAACATGAGGAACCATTTCCTTAGGTTTCCAGGTTCCAAAGTGACATAGAGGAAACCTGCATGGTCAGTAGGCAGCAAAGAACGAAGCCACAGGAACACCACATACTCTAGCAGTGAGCTGCCAGACAGACCCCATGGCTAAGTGCTGGAGAGGGGCTGAAGTGTGGCTAGTAGACAGAGTTGAGCCATACCATGCTGGGCAAGAAGAAAATCTCATGAGAGACTCCTCAAAGTTCTTAGGGTTAGAGCAGCTTCACCTAGAGGGAGACTGGCTGGGGAGAGGGACAGGGAACCTCTCAAGTATGCCTGGTAATTTCACGGTTCCCGATCCTTATTCTTCATAATTCTTTTCATTATTATCTTACCTCAGTTAGATGTTACATTTCTTGTGGCTCAGTCAGGATTTTTTTTAATAATTATAACACTAAGCACTAAGATTTTACTTGTAGATATACTTCATAGAGAACTTTAAGATTTCCAGTGTTCCTGGGGTTTGCCATCATATCCCTGCCCTGCTACTTCATAGTTCCTTACAAAATTACTGCCATCTTGGAGATTCCAGAGAGAGACATTATGCTCAGGGCACATGGAAAGAGCAATTTTCAGAGAGCAAAGAGCTTCCCTTGTCTGGTTTCTGACTCAGAGAAGCAAAGACATCCTACTTTGATGTGTATAATATTTAGAGCTGAACTGACTTTTAAGACAGATGACATTTCTCTTTTATCTCTAATAAATAACGGTGCTAAAAGCAATGTGTGTTTACTGGTAACAGATTCCACCAATGGGTGTGGTATAAAGCTGAGTGCTTGTGGACTGTGCAGCTTCTGCTATTGTCTACAGCATTTCCTCTCTTGTCCCAGAGGTTCATACTTTCTCAGGCAAGGATCTTTTAAAGTCCAGATAAATGTCTGAGTTTTCTTACTCCAGGGATGAGGAGGGGGTAGTGTTGGGGTAGCGGTGGTGATTGTGGAGTTGTTTTTCTGTCATGGATTCCACTGTGGGGAAAGTCTGTCTTTTTTGTTGTTGTTTTTTTTGTTCTTTGTTTTAATAAACTGGAGTAACTAATCTCATCAGTTCAATCTTGTCTTGTTGATACGAAGTGAGGAAAACAGGAATAACATTTGGGGGAAAGAAACTATGAGGAAAGAAGGATCTAAACATTGAAGAAGACTTATGAGACAAAGTACAAAGGAAGTGCAAAGGAAGATAATTTTCAATTTGACATGGAGACAGTGAGACAATCTTTTCCTACTGAAGCAAAATAAATTCCATGTGCCTGTTCTGCTCTGGGAGCACCATTGGTTATATTGAGTTCCCAAATAAAGATAGCCAAATATAACATATATAAGTGTTCCCTGCCCCTAGTGCTAAAGATTTAATCTAGGGCCTTGAACATGCTAGGCAAGCCCCCCACCAGTGAGCTACATCCCTAGCCCAGCCATATAAGTCTTTTAAATCCCATCTGGTGGTAAGAGGCCTGAAAATTGTAACAACCAGGATCAAAAGTCACAGTGTATGCTTAAGAGGTGGTGTCCTCAAATAGGATTAGGGCTGTTCTGGCCACCTTCTGTTATGGGTACTGTTTCTCTGTCAATATTTGGTATCACATCAGTTCACCCAATTTTTGAGAACTGCTGGTCATATTTGAGAAAAATTCAATCTAAACAATAAAAAATATATACTTACACACTTTATTTACATATAGCAAAACACAGAGAGTTTAGGTACTAATGGCCTTTGTCCTCTTTTCTAGTGCATTAGGATGATGGTCAGCGTGGTCCAAGGAATAGACTGATCTGGGTTGTTGTGTTTGTGTTTCTTCCTGTCATCTGGGCTTTAGCCACCTGAGGATCTGTGTGTATGTCAGAGTGCTGGGTCACATCTGCACCGTGTGTATTTTATTGGTCCCTTTTTTGAATCAAAGCTGATTTTCCATTTGAAAGAATTCTATCTCCTACAGTTGTTCAGAGTCTAATGTGTTAAATGTAGACTCTAAATCATATATATACGTATTATGTAGGTTATTTCTTTTCCTAGCTCCAAATTCTCCAGCTATGTGACACGCTGGAAGTGTGGTTCCTCTGCTCATCAAGGGTGATTTGCCAAGCATGGTGGCCAACGTACCTGCACAAATTGTCTGTGGCTGGGGCTGTCTTGGGGAGAGCTTCACAGGCAACCATAATTGTCGATGGGAATCACTTTCCTATTAAGAGTCACTCAGTCCTCAACACCTGTTTGTTCCTGAGATCCATGTTACTTACTTCTGTGACTGCTTGGCTATACTGAATACTGTTCTTTCGTGGTGTAGTAAAGACTTAGCTATTTTATTTTAAAATATTATGTAAATGTGTGATCATGCACACACACACATACACAATGTGTGACTTGTAAACACAAAAGGTAAAAATTTGAATTTTAACTGTAGAAAAATCATCATTATTCATTAAAAGCTGGTTTGATGCTTCTTAAAATGGAAATTTATGAAGAAAATTTATTCTGAAGTATTTACTAACTGCCAGGAACTTTTTTTTGGGTCAATTTGTGTGTGTGTGTGTGTGTGTGTGTGTGTGTTATAGAGCTTTAGGAGTATACATAGTAGTTGAGGTCATCCCAGTAAACTCATACATACATTGAACTTTATTTCAGTTCATTATCCCCTTTTTCCCTCCTGTCTTTCTCCTTTCCCTTCTCCTTCCTCTACTCTACTAGACTTCCTTTCACTCATCAAATTTATATTTGATTGGTTCACTATGTAGTTTTATCCTTCCCTCCCCATTTCCTCTATTTTACTCTAGCTTCTGTATATAAGAGAAAACATTTGACCTTTGAGTTTGGCTAATTTCATTTGGCATGATATTCTCTATTTCTATCAATTTACCAGCAAATGCCATAATTTTATCCTTTTTAATGGCTATCTAGAACTCCATATATATATACAGTTCTATTTCTATCTGTATCTCACTATTTCTTAATTCATTTATCTATTGATGGGCATCTGGGTTGATTCCATAATTTAGCTATTGTGAATCATGCTGCTATAAACATTGATGTGGCTATGTCACAGTAATATGCTGATTCGGGAGTGCAATAGAAAGATCATATGGTGGTTCCATTCTAGTTTTTTGAGGAATATACAAACTGCTTTCCAGAGTGATTTTACTAGTCTGCAATCCCACCAGCAATGTATAAGTAAGTGTTCCTTTCTCCCCATAACCTCACCAGCATTTATTATTGTATGGTGCAGGAAGCCATCTGTGAAATATATGAGGATCTTCTCTCAGCATGGTAGCCAGGGAGAGATAGGCCTGACATTGGGAACTTTCCATCACTCTCCCATGGCAATAGATCACCCAATGCGCATGACCTTTCCTTTTGCTTTGCTAGGAAGGTTCCTCATAATAGCTCTGGAGATGGGTGTAACCCATTAGGAATTGAACAGCCCAACTTTAACCTTTTTTGGAGAAGAACATTCTATGGAAGGCCTTTGATGTCCTTTGCTATAAATAAAACAGATGCTTGCGCTTGCGCCATTTTGCCAGAAGCTCCATCTGTCTGGTCAGCTTGCCTGTCCTGCCTCTGCTTTTGAAACTACTTTCTATATTCTTTGGTTTTTTCACTGTTCTATTTCTCTGTGCTTTTATTTCTCAGCCAGCTCATTCCACCTAGGGGAACCCCATTTCCACCACCCACGCAGGTTGTGGGTGGGAGTATGGGATCTTGATCATTTCCATTTTGACTGAGTGAGATGAAATCTTAGTTTAGTTTTGATTTGCATTTCCCTGATTGCTAGAGATGCAAATTTTTTTTTCATGTATTTATTGACCTTTTGTGGTTCTATTTAGAAGTTTCTGTTTAGTTCTTTTGCCCATTTGTTGATTGGGTTATTTGAGTGGTTTTTTTTTTTTTGGTATTAAATTTTTTTTGAGTTCTCTATATGTACACATATATATATAGTTTTTATTTATATATAAAGTCTATTTGTATATAAAGTTATATATAAAGTTTATTTATATATAGTCATAAAATTTTTTATATATAAAGTTTATTTATATATAACTATATACATGTGTGTGTGTGTGTATGTGTGTGTGTGTGTATATATATATAGTTAAGTTATAGATAACTTTATTTTACATATTTATTTTTTGTGGTGCTGAGGCTTGAACTCAGTGCCTCGAATATGCTAAGCAAAGGCTCTTCCATGGAGCCACAACCTCACCTGAGTTCTTTATATATTCTGGATATTAGTAACTACCTATCAGAGGGACAGCTGGCCAAGATTTTCTCTTTCTGTAGGCTGTCTCTTCATGCTGTTAATTATTTTCTTAGCTGTGAAGAGCTTTTTGGTTTAATGGCATTCCACTTATTTATCGTTGGTTTTATTTCTTGTGCTTCGGGTTTTGTTAAGGAAGTTTGTGCCAACACCTATATGATGGAGGGTTGAACTTTGTTTTCTTCTAGCAGTTGGAAGATTTCTGATTTAATTCCCAAGTCTTTAAGAGACAGGGGTCTAATTTCATTTTTATACATGTAGCTATCCAGTTTCCCAGCACCATTTGTTGGAAAGGCTGTCTTTTCCCCAAGATACATTTTTGGCACCTTTTTCAAATATGGCTGTAGGTTTGTGAATTTGTCTCTGTGTCTTCTATTTAATTTCTTTGGTCTTCATGTTTATTTTGATCCCAATGCCATGGTTTTTTTTTTTTTGTTACTATAGATCTGTAGTGTAATTTCATATCAGGTTTTGTGATACCTCCTGCTTTGCTTTTCTTAGTATTGCTTCAGCTGTTCTGGGTCTTGTATTCTTTTAAATCAATTAAGAATTGCTTTCATTAATTCTGTGAATGTCATTGGTATTTTTATGGAGATTGCATTGAATCTGTATATTGCTTTTGGTAGTATGGCCATTTTGACAATATTCATTCTACCGATCCAAGAACATGGTATGTCTTTCCACTTTCTATTCTTCAATTACTTTCTTCAGAGTTCTGTAATTTTTATTATAGAGTTATTTTGCCTCTTTGATTAGATTAAGTCCCAAATATTTTATTTTATTTGAGGTTATTGTAAATAGGATGGTTTTCCTGATTTCTTCCTAAGCTGAATTGCTGTTGGAGTATAGAAATGCTATTGATTTATGAGTTTTGATTTTGTATCCTGTTACTGTGCTAAATTTATTTCTAAGCTCTAGAAGTCTTCTGGTGGAGTTTTCTGGGTATTCTAGATATAGGATCATAATCATCAATGCCAGGAACTTTGTAGCAGCATTTCTTATTTAATTTTTAACAAGTATTCAAGACAGAGATGCCTTATATTGAGGAGAAGCAAATAGGGTTCTGCCATGTCAAGTAAATTGCATAAACCATGGTAAAAAGGAGGTGGTAAGGAGATGCCAGGTGTCTGGTGTCTCTGATACTTGAGATCATACACTCTGGGTAGGGCTTCCATTAATTTTCAGCTACTTGTTACATTAAATTCATAATCTAGTTCTCTTCATAGCAAAACAATAGTAATTTCACAATTATCTGCAGTGATCATTTGATTCCTACCTGAAATCCATTTGCATTATATATAATTTCATTATATATAATTATAAATATATAATTTCATTAAAATTCAATAAGGAATTGTCATATCTGAGGAACACTGCACTGATCTGGTTTATTAATTTCATGTAGTCAATCTCTATGCCTATCATTTTCTATACAAAGTGAAGAACTTAAACTGACTTTTGCAAAATTCCTTCACCAAGATTAAAAAATGGTTAGGTATTTTTTTTCCAGGGAAGAAGTTTCTTAATGAGAGAATGGAGATGAGAATCCATGCCCTTGATAGAGAGTTTATTGTCCTTTCTAATATTCCATGCTACCTTGTGTCTAAGCCGTCTAAAAGCATGAGTTTCTTGTATATTAATAGCCTTTATATTAATAATGTATGGTGGCATTGGATAAGCCAAGATGTATCTGATGTTTTAGAGAACTGAAAAAGTTTCCAAAGTTATGTTTAAAAAGTGTTTGCAGTTTCTCATGTTCTGTAATTGGCAACTGAAACTTGACAGGAAGGAAATATGCATGCATTGGGCATCTATTATTTGCCAGGCAAATCTGTGGGCACTTTACATATAGTAACTTTGTGAAGCTGACATTAGCTTTACAAGGGATTAAAAAGAGAAATTAGTAATTTCTCTCAACTGTGCAGACAGCAGGACTCAATCTAATTTGTCCTCCACCAAAAACCTTTCATACCTTTCTTCTCCCTACCTCCATCTAGTCTGAAAAATCAAACATGTAGCATCTCTCTCACTGTGGGTACTCTCACTGTAGTAACTCTTCTTCTGTGAGCTTCCCAAGGTTGAAGAGCATTTTTTATTTTTCCTTTTCCTTTTCTGTCTCTTGATTGTTTCTTGATCACATTTAAAGTTCAATGCCTTTTATGATGGAAAGTATCAAGAATACATTATGGAGAGAAAATACTATAATGAAAAACTGGCTACCTAAATCTGGCTTAAATAATTGCTTATCTAATTTTGTGCTCTCTATATATTACAATACTTACCTTTTAAGCCCTAGTTCTTACCCAAGTACAGGATGGATGTTTTTCTTCCAATACAAAATGTTTAATGGGTTATTAGCAGGTACATTTTTAAAAGCCCTATAAGAGGGACAATATATTATCAAAAATAACATAAAGTACAGTTATAAATATTTCACCTTGGAAATAAATCAAAGTCAGAAGAGTGTCCAGACTGAAGATTAAGAACATGAAATCAAAAGGCCATTGGGAGCCATTCTGTTCCCATAAGTGTATGTCTGCTGGTTCCTTTCAAGGTTGGCAAGGGCAATAAGAGAGTATAACCTCCAGATTGAAACAAATGGATTATCTGAGAGACACAGGTGACCTTTGCCCCATGGAGTGTCTATGCTAGGTATCATATGCTCCAGGAGAAATAGAGATTCAAGGAAAGAAATTTGTTACACTGCCATTTTTCAATTATCTTCATAAATGTTCAGGAATAAGGTCATGGATTATAAAAGATGGAAGATAATAAAATGATTTGTATTGACTTTGGAAAGCATTGTTATACATGCATTTGTCTAGAGGGTGGGCCTACTCTGGTCATTTCTTTGAAGAAGTCATCTGTTGTGATCAGACCCCGTAAGATCTGCTTTCTTGTTCTGCAAAGCTTAAAAGCTTCAGCCACCCCTCTCTCTCTCTCTCTCTCTCTCTCTCTCTCACACACACGCACACACACACACACACACACACACACGCATTACTTTAATGACAAGATCTTAAAAGGTCCTTATTTAATATAAACACACATTTAAAAGATATGAAAAAATTTGCAACTAAGCAGATAAGATTCTAAGAGTTAAATTGGGATATTCTAAAACAATTTTGTTAACAGACTTGAAAGCCCTTGTCAAATCTATCTTCAGATACAATCACTGAAAATTTTAGGGCATTTTTTTCCCTTTGTCAATGGGGTCTTAGTTTTATCAACTGCCAACTCTAGTTTTCATGTGACAAGTCTATTTTTTTTCCCTGATCTGTCTTCCAGACCCTCCCTCCAGGGATTGAGAAGATTTTTGTTTTCCCCCTTCCCATATTATTCTCAGAATAATTTCTGGGAAGTGAAAATAAGGTTTTCATTAAGGGAACCAACCTAATACGCTAAATAGCTGTCTATATTTATGTATCCCATACAGGCAAGAAAAAATAATTAACTTGTCCATTAATTCAGAATCCTACTTCAAACAAATCAGTTATTTATCTAACTTGTGTGGACCTGATATTTTCTTATCTGAAAATTGAGTCTACATAAAAAGTAAGCAGGGCTGGGGATGTGGCCCAAGTGGTAGCGCGCTCGCCTGGCATACGTGCGGTCCGGGTTGGATCCTCAGTACCACATACAAACAAAGATGTTGTGTTGGCTGAAAAATAAATATTAAAAAAAATTCTCTCTCTGTCTCTCTCTCAAAAAAAAAAAAAGTAAAGCAAGGATTCATACAGTGATTTCTTCATCCTGAATCTTTTGATAGAGATTTTTATTTTAATGCTTCTCTTTCTTTTCTAAGTTCATATAAATTTCCAGGACATCTGTCCTGATTTTTAGATCAAACAGTTTAGCCACCATACTTACAGGGTGATACAAAATAATATAAAATGTATTGCCTTTGCACTGAACAGTATTGCTTCAGTTGGTGAAATGATAAATATAATGAAAATAATGACTAATAGGTATTTTGTGATTACTCTGCACCAGCACTATGTTGGGTGCTTTACTTGTGTTACCTCATAATATCTTGCTGGTAAATTCTGTTATAATTTTCACTTTACAAATGGAGACACTGAAGCTTACTAGTGATAAGCTTCACAGTAGTAAGAACAGACTGGGATTCAAGCCCAGGATGAGTAACTCCAAAACCCAAATTCTTACACAAACACAGAACAACTGCTTATGACAGTTCCAAAGCAAAACAGGAGCAGTGTGTGATTGAAGCTGTAATGCTGGGGTGGGGTATCATGAATAGGCTGGGAGGGGTTAGTCAGGATGGCTCATGGGCCAAGATCAAGGAGAAGGTGGCAAATGGTGGTAGAGAGGAGAGAATGGGCACATAGTGATTTAGGCAGATAAAGGTAGTAAAGGAGATTCTTGTATAAGAAAGAGGTTGGAAAAGGGATAACAACAAAAATACGCACTCTTGATACGGATCACATTAGAAGACGGTTTATTGCCTTGCTTTTTAGTAGTAACAATACCTTCAAAAAGATGAATGGGAAACTATGCAATTCATGAATTTTGAGGTTTCTATCTCCTATATGAATTAGAATTGGATTTGAACTTCCTTTCCTGATGCTGTTTTCTGAGAAATTTGTTTCCTATTATGTTTTTTTTTTTTTCCAAGCACCCAAGACTGATTGAGGGGAGTGAAACCCACCTATGCTTTTTATTTTGGTGAATAACAGTTATTGCCATATCTTGCTAATCATACGTTCTTCTTTTTTGAAATCTTATTTGAAAGCTTATTGGGTAGGCATATAAAGATGTAACCTTGAAAGTATTAAGATGTCCTCGTAGCTAATCCTATTATATTTTGTAATTTAACATTTGATAAAAGGTTTTATTTACTGTGATTTTATTGGAATAGATAATTTATCTTTTTCAAAGGTACTTTTAACCTTGGTACCAGGCTAAATATCAAAGAATTGTAGATAGGAAAGAATAATCTTTGAAAATAATTACCATCATATATACTTGTATTTAGGGTATTTAGAGTTGACTCATATTTTAAAATATGTTCTAAAATATAAAAACTATCACATTTAAAAGTAACTTTATCAAACTGTTCAATAACACCTATTAACCTTTAAAATCTTGGTCTATTCCACTGGGGACAAATTAATCTGCTTTTCATTACTAAGCCTTTGTGTCATATGAATTATTTTCATATTTAATTGTCATATAAACATGTTACTTCAAAGAAAAAATTCTATGAATTTATAGCACTTTTAGAATTTAAGAATCTGTTTCCTATTTTGTTTAAGACAGAGAAACATTGATTATGAATAAATAAAATGCTATGTTGAAGAGCAAATTAAGAATACTGATGTTTCTCTGCCAGATAGTACAAAAACTAAAAACACCACAGGAATTTTTCAACATTATTAACTTCTTGACAATGTGTGGGCTGTATAAAGGACAAATGAATGTTTTCGAGGGACTGAGAATGCCAATTTTAACAGACTGTCCAATCACTATAGACAAATATTTGTGTTCCTAGGGATTATTTGATTTTTATCAAAGCAAATTGAATTGGAAACATAGCATATATTAAGTCATTGGTACTTATTGTCTAATTCTTTTTCCCATAGAAGTTTCTATGCTCTAAAAGAGCACTAAGTCATCAGTTAGACATACCATGTAATGATCCTTATCATATCCAAACAAAATAAAAGCCTTTTAAGAAGCTACTTCACAAGACAACTGCATAGCTTTCCTCACAGGAACTTGTTAAACAAATAGTGATTATTAAAGAGATTGGGTCAATCTCTTACACCAGTTTAACGAGAACAATTCCAAGATGTCTAGCCTATTCCACATTCCATGTGACTAGCTATGGTATCCAGAGCATGGAAAACATTCAAGCAACTCACAGTGTCTTTTCTTAAAAATGCTTTACAGATACTGACATTTAAGGAAAGTGATAGAATTAGGTTAACAAGAGGAGGATATTCAAGGCATACCAACTGTCATAGACCCATCCTCTGAATGCTCTCATTTGTATCTAGAAGTTGTTTAAAAGTTTCCAAAGCTGAAACCTTGCAGATTTAACTACTATCTGCACTAAAGTTGGCAAATGCCTAAATCCTAATTGTTGACATGGAGGTTGATTGTATCCTAAGAGACAGTTGCACTAGAAGTCTTGCAAAAGCTGCCAAGAAGAGGCTATTGTGAATGGCAATAATTAGCTTTAGAGATGTGTTCATGTTACCCACCCTTCTGGGCTTTAGTCATGCCAAGATAGGGTTAGAAGAAAGATTTAAAGTACAAAGATAGAATAAGAGACAGGAAGGACAGAACTTGAGACAAATAAGGACTTTTAGATGTTTGTGATCAGTTCTGTAGTTGTAAACCAAAGCAAAAGGAGCAAAAGTTATTATAATATTCAGCACACAAGGGGTCAAGTTCAGGAAGAGCCAAGGAGGAGGCCAGTTGATTTTCTAGGTCCTTTTTTTTTTTAAATAAACAAAGCCTGGACTCCAGAACTTTGGAGAGCTGAGTCAAGAACCCAAGATAAGATACTTTAGAATAAAGTGTCAGTAATCCAGGTAAAGAATCTGCGTTACAGGATCAGGGACCCCTGCACCAGAACTACCAGTGACCCAGGCCAGAATTTCTACTTCCTGCTTTGTGACCAAACTTGGGAAGATTTTTGGAAGGCCTAAGTCAACAGATGTTTTTTAAACTCAATTTACATTTACTAGGCATTTATTATCTATTATGTACTGGCATTGCATTAGGAACAGGGAGTATTAGTAATTAGCTCTACAAGTATGTTTTTGTAAAGGAGATATTCAATAAACCATAAAGAAGTGAACAAATAACTGCAGAGGGAAAGAACAGGATGATGAATCTGTAGATATGGCGAGTGTTTTAGATAGGATGGCCAGAAAAGCCACTCCAAAGATATCATGTTTAAGAAATGAAAACTGGGTTTGAGAATGAGTGGGTATTTGAGGAGCTGAAGGAGTCTCTCTGCCTGGGAGCACAATTGGAAAGGACTGGAGGTAAGAAAGGCCTAGGACTTGTTTTAAGGCTCAGAAAGAACTGGGGGATATCAACAAAGGAGAATGGAAAGAGAGTGAGGATAAGGCAGCAGACAGGAGCCAGATCATACAGTTGGAGGGGAAAAGCAACTTGGCTGGAGTAAGGGGTGGGCCAGTTAATGTTCTAAGAACAGATATGAGCTAATTCGTTCTTTTTATAGTTTTAAACTGGAAAGTAGATTTCAGGGACTAAAAATTCTGGTAAACAGTCCATACTTTGTAAATAGTCTGCTAAGGACATATTCTAAAACAGAGATTGAAATGTAAGTCAGACTATTTGTGCTAAATTGTAGTGTACAAATTGGTTTCTGAAGGTCCCAGGATTAAAAAACCGCTTCGGGGCAAAGCAGGAAAGTCTAAGAGAGTGGTGGTAGTAGCCAGAGGGTTTTTCCTTTGGATGATGAAATTGTTCTGCAGTGGGAAGGGGATTGGGGTAGTGAGTCACCCGGTGTGGGCTGGTGTGAGACAGAGCACTGTGTGGGTGAGCCTGGGAGGTACTTGAACTTGAAGAGCAAGACGGAAGAAACAGAAATGCCATCCTTCTTACAATTTCCTTTCTTCAACAGAATGAGCAAAGCCATACATTCCCTGAGGTCTTTAATTGGTTAATAGTATATCATACTTTTCCTTTGAATTTTTAAAGTAAATATGAAAATTTGTTAATTTGTTACCAGTAGTAACCAAACAATAATAGTAATATCTTGACCCTTCTTATAGGCTGAATTGTGTCCTCCTAAAAGATCCACTGAAGTTCTAATTCCTGGTGTCTCAAAATGTGATCTTATTTGAAAAAGGGACCATTTACAGATGCCATTAGTTAAATTATGATGAGGTCATACCGAAGTAGCATGGCCCTTGATACAAATAACTGGTGTCCCTATGAGAAAAAGAAATTTGGAAACAGAACCACAGGTAGTGAAAAGATGGTTACATGGAGACTCAGAAACACCAGAGAATGCCCCATGAAGATGGAGGCAGAGATTAGAGTGACGCATGTATAACCCAAGGAATGTCAAGGACTGACAGGCATCATATGAGGTTACAAAGGGCCCATGGAAGAGATTCCCCCTCAGAGGCCTAGACAAACCCTGCCACAATATTTATCTACCCTAGACCTTTACTTTCCAGAGCAGTGTGACAATAGATTTCTGTTCTTTTAAGTCAGCCAACTTCTGGTATTGCAGCCCTAGGAAGCTAAACCACCCCTTCCTAGTCCTTTGGCCTATTCATCTTCCACAATTTCCCTTTTTCCTTATACACCATGGTCCATGAAAACCAAATGATTTTCCTACCACTTGTGCTCTTTCTGTCCAGAATTCCCTGCTTGCTTTCTTTTGCCAGCCACCTATTTTAAAATAATTAATTTTTTGAATCATTAAATTTTTAAAGCTTATACAAATAATATCAGACAGCAGTTCTTCCAACAACTGGGTTTATTAGATGACCACTTTTGCCATATCTGCTTCAAATCTCTTCTTTTTTTACTCTAAAAGGCAAATATTACTGATAGAACTAAAGCATCCTCTCTACCTACTGTTTCACTCCAGTTTTTATCCCTAATTCCTACTTATTTTTAAATAAGCACCCTGCACATCACTTTGCTTGTAAACCTTTCCTGATATAACTCAGGATGAATTAATTCTTACCTGTTCCCAAATATTTTATATAATATACTTATAGCAAATAAACTTATAGCAATAATCATATTCTACTTCAATTGTAGTCTCTTTAAGAAAATAAAATGGCCAGGCATGGTGGTACATGCTTATAATCCCAGCAGCTCAGAAGGCTGAGGCAGGAGGATCAAAGCCAGCCTCAGAAAATTTAGTGAGGCCTATGCAACTTAGAGATAGACTCTGTCTAATTAAAAAAAAAGGGGCTCGGAATGTAGCTCAATGCTTAAGTGTTCCTGAGTTTAATCCCTGGTACCAAAAAAAAAAAAAAAAAAAAAAAGAGGGAATGAAAATGACTTGGTCATTTTCATTTACTATCTGGTTCCTATGCAATGACTAACTCTTGGGCAAACTGAATTTTAATTTAATAATGTCAATATGAAAAACATTTGACCCATACAAGAGCCTTGGCACAGACAAGGCTAGAATTTTTATTTTTAATTTCCTAAAAGCTGAAGCTTTATGGATTTCACAATTCTTCATTCCCTGATCCTTCTCACCATGGTATACTGTTGATAGTCTATGTCCCCACCCTCCTGATTTTGGCCTTAATCATGAGTTTTTTTTTTTTTTTTGTTGTTGTTTTTTGTTTTTTTTTTTAGGCCATGGAACACAGGCAGTTCTAGGCTGATTCTTTATGAGGCTCCTGTGTTTCTGCTCTCTTCTTTGAGCTCCTATCCTTTAGGAATAGACACCCTGAGCAGCTGCTGGTTCCAGAACAGATTTCACACTGTGGATTCAAATTGAATCTAAACTGAAGATTAAGTTCTGCCAAGACTAGCAGAATCACAGCAAACCTGCAGACTTGTTAGCAGTATAAATGTTTGCTGAAGTCAGTTACTGAGATTTGAGGTGATTGTTACCTCGCATGGTCACTCTAGCAATCTCACTGAGCCACCTAACAAGCTGATGAGAGAGCCAGAATGAGGACATAATTGTCTGACTGGTAATCCAAAGTCTTTCAACTGAATTATTCTGCATAATCAACAAATAGTTACTACATATGTACTATGGAAAAGAGAGTATAACACAAACCACACCATGGACTCTGCCCCTATAAAGAATACATTTCTGGTGAGGGTAACAGACAAAAACAAATTTAAGCCACACACACACACACACACACACACACACACACACACACACAAATGGCAACCTCTTATAATAGCACAAATGTCCTTCTGAGGGGTAGAAATTGGTGGAAGAAGGAGAGGAGATGACAACTTTCAGGCTAGTTGGGTAGGTAGGATTCCTTCAGGATAGCAAAGCCAAGCAGATTCCTTCCTGGAATACTCTTGGATAATAGCTTCATTTTTCTTTATTTTTGTAGTGTCAGCCCAACTGTGTGCCTTGCTAGCTAGTTGTCCTTGGTTTGCATCCTATCTATTCAGAAAGCTATTGGGTGGTTTTGTAAGTTCCTAGAGTAAGACTGGAAAAGGCTCATTTTCCCTTTTCCACAGGGAGCAATTACATATTCACCAGAACAACAAACTTGAGCCCCAGGCTGCAAACAAAATCTGATTTCTTTCAGGTGAGAGGTATTTTGTATATGGAAAGTTTAGAGAAAATTGTGACTTTAGCAATACTGCAGGGAGCTGTGGTCAGCATGGAGCTGATAAAGGCTTTTGTTTCTCATGTTTTGATTGGCTGGGTGAGAAGCCTGAACTGCTCACACACCCATCTGCATCCCTATTAGTGGGATTGAAAAGTGCTGACACAGGTTGCAGGCCAGCCCCTGTGGCTTGCCAGAGTAAACTTGTGTAATGCACCGTACATCCCCCTAACAACAGTGGTTCTTTTGTCACTTAAACAGAGGCTGTTAAGAACATGAGTCATTAAAAAGAGCTTTAGAAAAGCAGGCAATATTTTCCATAACCATGTCTTTAGGTGATCTTCATAAAGTATCAGAAGCCCCGGAAGAAGTGAAGCATTTCACTGATAACTAATGATAGAGTAGAATCAAAATCTGAATCAATTAGGAAGAAAGGAATATTTAATTATAATTTCTAAATGTTAAAAGAAGTTCATTTTTATGGAGAATTGGGTGAAAGTTGAACTATTTTTTTTAATCTACATGATTATCACAAATAAGGATACTTCCGAATCTTAAGTTGGTCTGGGAATTTCTAGCTTACCGATAAAAGCACAAACCAAGGAAACTGGCTAAAGGATTCCTTCCCCTTCCCCTCCCCCTCCCCCTCCTTCCCTTCCTCCCTCTCCTCCTCCTCCCCCTCCTCCTCCTCCCCCTCTTCCTCCTAGGCTTGAGTGATCCTCCTGCTTCAGTCTCCCAAGTAGCTGGGATCACAGGTGTGTGTCACTGTGCCCAGCTTCTGTTTTTTAATACACAAAAGAAAACTGCAAACAGAATGATTGGGAAAGTTATTCCACTCTTTAGAGAAAAAGCTGATTATCATTTTAATGGTTTCTGCTAGCATTTTTTCTACAAACACATTTTATGGAGTTGAGGTCCTACAGTGTATGTAACTTTGTTTTGTGCATTTTCTTTCACTTTTGTTATTCTTTCCTCCTTGGTTAGAAAATATGGCTCGGGAGCCAAATCTGGCCTACTGCTTTTTCGTTGAAACACGGCCCTGTTTACTTATTTACAAACAAAAGCACAAGGGGTCATGACCAAATCTGTGTGGCCCCACAAACCTAAAGTATTTACTTTTTGGCCCTTTACACAAATAAGTGGTCAAACTCTAGGATAAATTATTAGAGTTGCATGTGAACAACATTTTTAAGAATTTGATTTACTCCCTTTATTCTTCTTCTGTACTCATCTTTCCTTCTTCTTCTGTACTCATTTTTTCCATTGATAGATTGATTGACTGATTGACTGTACTAGGGATTGAGCTCAGGGGCTTTCTATCACTGAGTCACATCCTCAGCCCTTTTAATTTATTTTTTATTTTTATTTTGAGACAGGGTTTGGCTAAGTTGCTTAGGGCCCTCCTAAATTGCTGAGGCTGACCTTGAACTTGTGCTCCTCCTGCCTCAGCCTCAGAGCAGCTGGGATTATAGGTGTTTGCCACCCCACCTGGCTTATTTATTTATTTTTGATAGTGCTTTCTATGTATACTTAAAGGTGAAAATTATTTAATCCATATAAAATTTCCTCTGATTTCTTTCAAAGCTAAGTTTAGAAATTTATCTAATAAATTATATTTAGGAACTATATTATTTTTAATTTTCAAATGTATAAGGATTGATATTTTATCGAATACCTATTCAGAGTCTACTGATTTTTTTTTATTGATTATTTATCGCATTACATAGTTCATGATATATCATCTTTCATACATTAGACTCAAATTGTGCTTTGAACTCCCATTTTCACCCCAAATACAGATTGCAGAATCACATCTGTTACATATTCGCATTTTTACATAATGCCATATTAGTGACTGTTGTATTCTGCTACCTTTCCTATCCCCTACTATCCCCCCTTCCCTCCCCTCCCCTCCCATCTTCCCTCTCTACCTCCCCTGCTGTTGTTCAATTCTCTCCCTTTTTTTTTTTTCCCTCCCCCTTGCCCCTCATAACCTCTTATAATTTTATGTATCCTTGAAGGTCTCCTACCATTTCCATATGCTTTCCCTTCTCTCTCCGTTTCTCTCCCCCCATTCGTCTTTGTTTACTGTAGTCTTTTCCTCATGCTCTTTCTTCCTGTTCTGTTCTTAGTTTTTCTCTTTATATCAAAGCAGACATTTGGCATTTGTTTTTTAGGGCTTGGCTAGCTTCGCTTAGCATAATCTGCTCTAATGCCATCTATTTCCCTGCAAATTCTATGATTTTGTCATTTCTTAGTGCTGCATAATACTCCATTGTGTATAGATGCCACATTTTTTTTATCCATTCATCAATTGAAGGGCATCTAGGTTGGTTCCACAGTCTAGCTATTGTGAATTGTGCCGTTATAATCATTGATGCAGCCGTATCCCTATAGTGCGCTCTTTTAAGGTCCTCAGGGAATAGTCCGAGAAGTGCGATAGCTGGGTCAAATGGTGGTTCCATTCCCAGCTTTCCCAGGAATCTCCATACTGCTTTCCAAATTGGCCTCACCATTTTGCAGTCCCACCAGCAGTGTACAAGTGTACCCTTTTCCCCACATCCCCGCCAACACTTGTTGTTGTTTGACTTCATAATGGCTGCCAATCTTACTGGAGTGAGATGGTATCTTAGGGTGGTTTTGATTTGCATTTCTCTGATTGCTAGAGATGGTGAGCATTTTTTCATGTACTTGTTGATTGATTGTATGTCCTCCTCTAAGAAGTGTCTGTTGAGGTCCTTGGCCCATTTGTTAATTGGGTTATTTGTTATCTTATTGTTTAATTTTTTGAGTTCTTTGTACATTCTGGATATTAGGGCTCTATCGGAGGTGTGGGGGGTAAAGATTTGTTCCCAGGATGTAGGCTCTCTATTTACCTCTTTTATTGTTTCTCTTGCTGAGAAAAAACTTTTTAGTTTAATTAAGTCCCATTTGTTTATTCTTGTTGTTAACTCTTGGGCTATGGGTGTCCTATTGAGGAATTTGGAGCCTGACCCCACAATTTGTAGATTGTAGCCAACTTTTTCTTCTATCAGACGCAGTGTCTCTGATTTGATACCTAGCTCCCTGATCCATTTTGAGTTAATTTTTGTGGATGGCGAGAGAAAGGGATTCAATTTCATTTTGTTGCATATGGATTTCCAATTTTCCCAGCACCATTTGTTGAAAATGCTATCCTTCCTCCATTGCATGCTTTTAGCCCCTTTATCAAATATAAGATAGTTGTAACTTTGTGGATTAGTCTCTGTGTCTTCTATTCTGTACCATTGGTCTACCCACCTGTTTTGGTACCAGTACCATGCTGTTTTTGTTACTATTGCTTTGTAGTACAGTTTGACCTCTGGTATCGCTATGCCTCCAGATTCACACTTCCTGCTTAGAATTGCTTTTGCTATTCTGGGTCTTTTGTTTTTCCATATGAATTTCATGATTGCTTTGTCTATTTCTACAAGAAATGCCATTGGGATTTTGATTGGCATCGCATTAAACCTGTAGAGAAGTTTGGGTAATATCGCCATTTTGACGATGTTAGTTCTGCCTATCCATGAACAGGGTACATTTTTCCATCTTCTGAGATCTTCTTCTATCTCTCTCTTTATGGTTCTGTAGTTTTCATTGTATAAATCTTTCACCTCTTTTGTTAGGTTGATTCCCAAGTATCTTATTTTCTTTGAGGATATTGTGAATGGAGTGGTTTTCCTTATTTCCATTTCCGAGGTTTTGTTGCTGATATACAGGAATGCCTTTGATTTATGTGTGTTGATTTTATACCCTGCCACTTTGCTGAATTCATTTATTAACTCTAGCAGCTTCTTTGTAGACTCTTTTGGGTCTGTTAAGTACATTATCATGTCATCCGCAAATAGCGATAGTTTAATTTCTTCTTTTCCTATTTTTATGCCTTTAATTTCTTTTGTCTGTCTAATTGCTCTGGCTAGTACTTCGAGAACTAAATTGAATAGAAGTGGTGATAGAGGGCATCCCTGTCTTGTTCCAGATTTTAGAGGAAATGCCTTCAGTTTTTCTCCGTTTAGGATGATGCTAGCCTGAGGTTTAGCATATACAGCTTTTACAATGTTGAGGTAAGTTCCTGTTATCCCTAGTTTTTCTAGTGTTTTGAACATAAAGGGATGCTGTACTTTGTCAAATGCTTTTTCTGCATCCATCGAGATGATCATGTGGTTCTTGTCTTTAAGTCTATTGATGTGGTGAATAGCATTTATTGATTTCCGTATATTGAACCATCCTTGCATCCCAGGAATGAATCCTACTTGATCATGGTGCACAAGTTTTCTGATATGTTTTTGTATTCGATTCGCCAGAATTTTATTGAGAATTTTTGCATCCAAGTTCATTAGAGATATTGGTCTGTAGTTTTCTTTCTTTGAAGTATCTTTGTCTGGTTTTGGGATCAAAGTGATGTTGGCCTCATAGAATGAATTTGGAAGAGCTCCTTCTTTTTCTATTTCTTGAAATAGCTTGAAAAGTATTGGTATTAATTCTTCTTTGAAGGTTTTGTAGAACTCCGCTGTATAGCCATCTGGTCCAGGGCTTTTCTTAGTTGGTAGTCTTTTGATGGCTTCTTCTATTTCTTCTATTGTTATTGGTCTGTTTAAATTGTGTGTGTCTTCCTGTCTCAATCTGGGCAAATCATATGCCTTAAGAAATTTATCGATATCTTCATTATCTTCTATTTTATTGGAATATAGGGTTTCAAAATACTTTCTAATTATCTTCTGTATTTCTGTAGTGTCTGTTGTGATATTGCCTTTTTCATCCCGTATGTTAGTAATTTGAGTTCTCTCTCTTCTTCTTTTCGTTAGCATGGCTAAGGGCTTGTCTATCTTATTTATTTTTTCAAAGAACCAACTTTTAGTTTTATCTATCTTTTCAATGGTTTCTTTTGTTTCAATTTCGTTGATTTCTGCTCTAATTTTAATTATTTCTTGTCTTCTACTATATTTGCTGTTGTTTTGCTCTTCCTTTTCTAGGTTTTTGAGGTGTTGTGTGAGTTCATTTATCTGTTGGTTTTTTCTTTTTTTGAGGTAAGAACTCCAAGAAATGAATTTCCCTCTTAAAACTGCTTTCATTGTGTCCCATAGATTCTGGTATGTTGTGTCTGTGTTGTCATTTGACTCTAAGAATTTTTTCATCTCCTCCTTTATGTCTTCTACAACCCATTGATCCTTCAATAATATATTGTTCATTTTCCATGTGATGTAGGATTTTTCCTTCCTTCTTTTATCATTGATTTCCAATTTCATTCCATTATGGTCAGATATGGTGCATGGTATTATCTCCACACCCTTATAATTACTAAGAGTTGCCTTATGGCATAATATATGGTCTATCTTTGAGTAGGATCCATGTGCTGCTGAGAAGAACGTGTATCCACTTGATGATGGTTGATATATTCTATATATGTCGGTTAAGTCTAGGTTATTGATTGTGCTGTTGAGTTCTATAGTTTCTTTATTCAGCTTTTGTCTAGAGGATCTGTCTAATGGCGAGAGCGGTGTGTTGAAGTCACCCATAATTATTGTGTTGTGGTCTATTTGACTCTTGAACTTGAGGAGAGTTTGTTTTATGAACGTTGCAGCTCCATTGTTTGGTGCATACAAATTGATGATTGTTATGTCTTGTTGGTGGATGGTTCCTTTTAACAGTATATAGTGACCTTCTTTATCCTTCTTGATTAACTTAGGTTTGAAGTTGATTTTATTCGATATGAGTATGGCCACTCCTGCTTGCTTCCGAGGGCCATATGAGTGGTATGATTTTTCCCAACCTTTTACCTTCAGCCTGTGTATATCTTTTCCTATCATATGAGTCTCCTGAAGGCAGCATATTGTTGGATTTGTTTTTTTGATCCAGGTTACTAGCCTATGTCTCTTGATTGGTGAATTTAGGCCATTAACATTTAAGGTTACAATTGAGATATGATTTGTATTTCCAGTCATGCTTCTTTATTTATTTATTTTAGTTTGGCTAGTTTTGCTTTTTGGTTGTTTTCCTCCCCCTTTACTGAGATACCTCCTGCTGTTAGTTTTGGGCACTATTTATCAAATCCTCTTCTTGTAGTGTTTTGTTCAAAATGCTTTGCAGAGCTGGTTTTCTTGCTGCAAATTCTTTTAGCTTTTGTTTATCATGAAAGATTTTAATTTCATTGTCAAATTTGAAGCTCAATTTTGCTGGATATAGTATTCTTGGTTGGAATCCATTATTTTTCAGCGTTTGAAATACATTATTCCAGGATCTTCTCGCTTTCAAAGTTTGTGATGAGAAATCGGTCGTTAACCTAATTGGTTTACCCCTGAAAGTAATCTGCCTCTTTTCTCTCGTAGCTTTTAATATTCTCTCCTTGTTCTGTACGTTGGCTATCTTCATAATTATATGTCTTGGGGTTGGTCTATTATGGTTTTGAATGTTTGGGGTCCTGTAGGCTTCCAGGATTTGGCAATCCATTCCATCTTTCATCTCTGGGAAGTTTTCTAGAATTATTTCATTTAATATGTTGTCCATTCCTTTGGTTTGAAACTCTGTGCCTTCTTCTATCCCTATGACTCTCAGATTTGGTTTTTTTATGACATCCCATAACTCTTGAATAGATTGTTCGTGGGATTTAAGCATCTTTTCTGTGTTGACTATATTCTTTTCAAGTTGATAAACCTTGTCTTCATTATCTGATGTTCTGACTTCTACTTGATCAAGTCTATTTGTAATATTCTCGTTTGAGTTTTTAATTTGGCTTATAGTTTCCTGCAATTCTAGGATTATTGTTTGATTTTTTTTTAAGATCTCTATCTCCTGGTAGATCTCGTTCTTTGCCATTTGAATTTGTTTGTTTAATTCATTTTCAAAATATACTTTTATTTCTTGGACTTGCTGTCTCATGTCTTCTCTAATATTCCTTTCCATTTGAGTTAGGTATCCCCTGAGTTCTTTCCATATCCCTGTTTCTGAAGTTTCTATGTCCTCTTGTAGAATTGAGTTGTCTTGCATTGTTTGAAATCCTTTTTTCCCTTGTTTTCTCATGTTGTCCACGTTACTTTCCAGTTCTTTTTGATTGTCGTGTTTCTGCTCTCTTCTATAGATTTGTTTTGTTTCTGTATTACTCTGATGTCTCTCCTTTGTGTTGTTGAACTATGCCTGCTAACGTGGATTCTGCTGGGAAGGAATTCCGACGTCCGAGCTCCAGTGACGACACTACTCTGCTATGCCGTGCCCCAGTCTCCTTGCCGGGGTGCCCTAATGGGGGGGTGTGAGTGGACTGTCTCTGTTTGGTTTCAGCACCCGGTCGTGGCAGGCAGGCAGACTCCCGCCGCCCAGTATCTCAGGCCGTGGGCAGGTGATCCATCGCCAGCGGGAGGGCGTTCTCCTACCGCCCAGTTACCCTGGCAGTGGATGAACTGTCGCCGGCGGGCCTGCAGTTTACAGCTGCCCAGTCACGAGAGCCTTGCCTCTAGTCTCCTGTTCTCTCCTGCTAGGCTTGGGTTCTCCTGCTAGACCAGATTTCCCCTCAGTGATGGTTCTCGGCAGTTCAAGCTATACTCTGGGCCTGTTTTGTTGCAATCTGTGGGAGAGTGGCAGTGGATACTTCAGCTCTCTAAGATGGTGGCCGCTGTTTGCCTTTGTTTTGTCCGCTGATGAGAGGGGGGGTTGAGGGTCAGGTGCCTCTAGCTCCCCTTTAGTCTTTATGCAGGCTCACTCTGATACTGCCTCCCCCTGAAAGTCTAGGAGAGATTTTATGCGAAATCCCCCTAAGTTTGGGGGCTGGGCTGGGTCACACACACCTGTTTTGTTGCTGCAATCTGTCGGAGAGTGGCGGTGGGTACTTCAGCCCTCTAAGATGGTGGCCGCTGTTTGCCTTAGCGGTCTACTGATTTTTTAAAATATGCTTTAGTTTTTGTAACTATTTTGGATTTACAGAAAAACAATTCTGAATATAAATCAGAGTTTCATATATTTCACACTCAGTTACTTGTAGTATTAACATCTCTCATTAGGTTTGTATATTCATTACAATTAATTAACCAATACTGATAATTTATTGTTAATTAAAGTCTATATTCTACAGTCATTTCCTTAGCTTTTATCTATAATACCTTTTCTGTCCCTCTTGGACACCACATTACGTCTAGTTGTCATATCTCCTTAGCTTCTTGAACTTGTGACAATTTCCCAGACTTCCCTTGGTTTTGATGATTCTTACAGTTTTAAGGAATATTGGCCAGGCATTGTGTAGAACCTCTACCTATTATCATAGGTCTGGTGTTTTTCTCATGGTTGTACAAAGGTGATGGATAATTGAGAGGATGACTATTGAGGTGAGGTACCATTTTCATCCTATCATATCCAGGGAACATGTTATCAATATGCTTCCTCCCTGTTGCTATTGACTTTGATTACTGGCTGAGGTGGTGTTAGAATACTTTTTTTCACTCTTTTTATTTATTTATGCAATAATTTATTTATTGAATATGTATTCATGAACATTTATTTTATAATTTGGGTTATAATGTGACACTTTATTTTAAAGTCAGTTGTTCTCACTTGGCCTTTGGGAGCTCTTTCAGTTGACTTGTGTGTCCTTTTGATATCCCTCAGGGAATATAGAGTTTTGGTTTTGTGGATTTTTTGTTTTGTTTTGTTTTGTTGGTACTAGGGATTGAATCCTGGATACTGGGGATTAACCACAGAGCCACATCCCCATCCCTTTTTAATTTTTTTTTTTTTTTTTTTTTTTTTTTTGAGACAGGGTCTCGCTAAGTTGCTTAGGGCCTTGCTAAGTTGCTGAGGCTTTTGAACTTGTGATCCTCCTTCCTCAGCTGGGATTATAGGTATACGCCACCTGCCTGGCTGCTGCGTGTGTGTGTGTGTTTTCCTTTAAAACTTTTTTTTTTTCCATTTCTGACACTATAAGTTGCTTCTGACTCATCTTGCATTTTTCCTGGCCTGGTCCTAGAATCGGCATTTTTCTTTTTTAGTAGAAAAGAAGATCTGGGTAGAATGTATGTTTATTTTTACTAGACTATAGTTGCTTCTGGGCCTTCTCAGCTGACAGAGCAAGGAAACACGTGTGTAAACTAAGCTGTGCGTGCTTTCTCTCTCACATACATACACACTTATATGCAACCATCTGTGTCAATATTGAACTAAGTCTGAGTTCATTCTGATGTCCCTTCATCCTCCTTTCATTTTAGCCTTGTTCTCTGGCTTATTTGTAAACTCTCACTCCAATAATGAGAACCTTGCTCCTGCCACCTGTCAATTTCCAATATATGAAAAGCAGGATCAGCCCTGTGGTAAACAACTTTATTATCTGGAGTACACTGCTTACATGTAATTCCTTTTACTTTTAGTCTCAGAGACTCAACTCAATTCCACAGTTATTTAGTGCTGTCTTCTGATGTTAGGTTCTTTTTTTTGTTTTTTTAATTTGGTACCAGGGATCAAACTGAGGAGCACTTGACCACTGAGCCACAATCCCAGCCCTATTTTGTTTTTTATTTAGAGATCGGGTCTCACTGAGATGCTTAGCGCCTTGTTTTTTGCTGAATAGGTTCTATTTTATTGCATTTTACATCCAGGTTTATACCCTGTTCCCAGTTGTCAGTCCTGATGCTGACACATTGACATAGGGAATAGGTGGTATATATGAGAGATTTCAAATTCCTCAAGCTCATAAGATGTATGTTATGTGCATATATGTAAAACAAACCTTTATCAATCAGAAAAATTAATAATTACACTGTTATTAACAAATGATATAAAAAGGTTTATGTAGAATTATTGTACCTTTTCAATATATGTGAAGAAAAAAGTTGGCTGGCAGCTGTGGGCATGATAATAAAGTATTTCTTTCTCTTTAAATTTGCCTCTTGTCTGTTCTTAGCAAAATAAGTGTAACTTCTGTACATTAGCTTTCAGCCATGTCTATCGCTGGCTCTTGGAAACAAATATTGTATTGCAAATGTAAAGGGATGTGTGAAAATTTGTTTTAAAATTAAAATTTTAAATTTGTTTTAAAATTCAGGTACTGCATATATAAAAGAATAGATAATATCACATCTCATGATAAGTCACCTCCTGAAATGCTCCACAGGTGGGACTCAAGCCCAAAGTGGAGCTGTCTTCCTCTGGGAGTCCTCATACTAAGAAGGCTGATGGGAAGGAGATTGAGCACCCGTGATTCTGAGATAGCACAGTTCAAATCAGCTCCCAAATCCCCTGCTCCGTTTTCTGCTCTCTTTCCTCCTTATTTTCTTCTTGCCTCAGTTTACTTTCTACTTTTCTTGGATGAGGTTCTATTTGATTATTTAGAAGTAACAAGGCATCTTCTTTAACAAGTTCATAAATTATTAGTTATATAATCTCCATTAAAATAGTTGCTACACCTTAACTAAAAATATTTTGAAACTTAAATCTATGTTATATAATGGCTGGAGAAGCTTTTTAAACAAAATAAAGAAACCAATAAGCAAAAAAATGTCTTCAGTTCATTGCATACACACAATAACTCACACTGCTGCCATATTATTTTTGATTCACAAAGCACATGCAGAACCTGGCACATATTAGAATAAGAGGGAACTCATTGTTGGTCAGCTTAATGAACACATGTCTGAGTGAATAATATCTTTCTCAACACTATTATGTAACACATGCAGTATCCTTCTGTTTTGGTCAGCTTTTTTTGTTGATGTAATCAAAAGACCTGAAAGAAACAATTTGAGAAGGAAAAGTTTATTTTGGGGATCATGGTTTCAGAGGTCTCAGTCCATCAATGGACAACTTCATTGCTGAGTGTTGGAGGTGAGGCAGAATATCAAGGCAGAAGGACATGATGCAGGAAATAGCAGCAGCTCGGTGCATGACAATCAGGAAGGAGGGAGAGATTTCTCATCAAAGACAAAATATATACCCCCAATGACCCACCTAGCACATCTTAACCTGCCTACAGTTACCACTCAGTTAATCCCTACCAGGGAATTTGTGCACTGATTAAACTAAAAACTCAAATAACTCAGTCATTTCACCTCTAAACTTTCTTGCATTTTTTTCACACATGAGCATCATATCTTAACCATAATACCTTCCTCCTCTAACAATGAAAAGGCTGAAATTCAGAAAGATTAAGTGAATTATTTGAAGTTAGGATATTAATTAATTGCTGAAGTCAGAACACAGATCTAGACCTAATCATTAGAAAGGTATGAATCACTTCTGTGTTACTAAATGATGGTATCAACACACATGTACTGTGGTACACAGTAGTTGTTCATTAAATTATATTGAATAAAAGAAAACCCAAAAGTGTATTATTAGTTAGGTATTTGGAAGAATAAAAATTCTTTAAAAGAAGCTGGGTGCAGTGACACATGCCTGCAATCCCAGTAGCTGGAGAGGCTGAGGCAGGAGGATCATGAGTTCAAAGCCAGCTTCAGCAAAAGTGAGGTGCTAACCAATTCAGTGAGACCCCATCTCTAAACAAAATACAAAATAGGGCTGGGGATGTGGCTCAGTGATCTGGTGCCTCTGAGTTCCATCCCTGGTACAAAAAAAAAAAGAAAGAAAGAAAGAAAAGAAAAAACCTACAAAAGAGAAGAAAGGTGTACATATATTATTCAATAAGTTCTAATAATAGCTAAAGAGATGTGGAAACTAGCACAAATACGTATCAGAAGTGATAAACTGAAATTACAGGATTTTATAGATTTGCTTCCAATTTACATTACTGTCATGTGCACGCATAGACTGGTGTTCTCAGCACTTCAGTGGAGTTTGGTTTGCTCCTGCAGATTCCTTTCCATACATTATTTTTTATTTCCCATTTATGCCATTAAAAAACCTCTTTTTCAAGTATACACTACATTTTTCTGGACATAAAAGACAGTTTTTTTGTTTTTGTTTTTGTTTTTTTTTTGGCATGCATGTGTGCTTTTAGTTTTAAGGTCTTCATTTCCTTCTCTAATTTTAGAAGCTAATATTGACTAATAGCTCCTTTTGAAACATAAATAAAGTCACAAAATTAATCATCTAAAAAGCAAAACTGAAAAATTACATAATTTCTTCTTTACCCACGCACAGCTAACACAAGTCGATTGATTGATTAATTTCTATGCATTGGCCTAAGTTTAAAATCATGCTGATTCAATCAACAAATTCCATACCATTTACAAATTGTCAGGTATTGGCTAATTTTTAACACTTTGTAATATTTTTGACCAAATTTTCAAAGGAAAGCTGTTCTCAACTTTCCTCTATTGATTCAATATCAGAAATAGCTCATTATCATTCTACTGACAAATTAGAATACATAAATAAATTTAATAAAAAAAGAAATATCTCATTACTTCATTCCTTCCTTCACCTCAACTTAAACTACCTTAGTGCTCCAGCAGCTGTAGGAAATCTCTATAATGATTTTCTGTACTTTACTATCCTAGTTTCTGTCTTAATTCATTCTCCCCAGTGTCATCCTTGCAAAGTACAAACATAATTAGGTTACTGCTTTGTTTCAAAGTCTTTAATATTCGCTTATGTTTTACCAACTTAAGTCCAAACTCCTGGAGGAGCTACTACAGGTTGAATCAGAGTCTGTGTTGCCCTGACTTACACCTTCAGGGCCTGACTTCAGATTCCAGCCTGGATGCAATGGTCATTCCGGGTTTGACTCATATTGCCACAGAATCTTCTCAGGTGAGCACCGTACCCTGTTCACTTTTTCCCCTCACAGCTTCTCCAATACTACAACTGGGAGTGGGATTCTACTTACTAAGCTTATATATGGAGCCCCCAAGTTTATGGAAGTGAACTGAGAGCAATCCTCAATAAATGAGGGATGGAATCTTAGGAATTAATGCTTTCCCATGGTGTTCTAGCACACAGCTCCTAGATACAGTCTGTATGTTCCTTATACACCAGAGTTAAGCTGCAGTGTCTCAATGATATAATAGAAAAATGTACCTTTATATAAACTTTTCCCCTCTTCTATTCCTGTTGTGATCTCTAGGGTTAGATCCTTGACCAAGGCCTTGTTTTTTGGTAGAATCCAAGCTTAGACTTATAGCGCTAGACTCTCACCAGAAGTGATTTAGGTTGAGATGTTAGAAACTGAAGCTCTGGGCAATTGGAGATAGCTAAAGTACTGGAAAAGTATGGGTCAAGCATGGGAATTTAGACACTTCTCAAAAGAAGTACAAATGGCCAATAAATATATGAAAAAATGCTCAGTATCTTAGCCATCAGGGAAATACAGATCAAAACTACAGTAAGACACCATCTTCCTCTATTTAGAAAGGCTATTATTATAAAAAAAATAACAACAACCATAATGAAAACCAAATACTTGAGAGTATGTGGAGAAAAAGGAACTCTTATACACTGTTGATGAGAATGCAAATTAGTACAACCACTCTGGAAAATAGTTTGGAGGTCCTTCACCACACTAAAAATAGAACTACTATATGATGCAGTTCTACCACTCCTGGGTGTATATCCCCCCAAAATAATGCCAGCAAACAAAAGAGATGCCTGCATGCCTATGGTTATTGTGGCACTCTTCACAATAGGTAAGATATGAAATCAGCCTAGGTGCCCATTCACAGATGAATGGATAAAGAAAATACTATGTGCATACAGAATAGAGTATTATTCAGCTATAAAAGCAAAATTCTGTGATTTGCAGCAAAAATGAATGGAACTGGAAGACAATAAGACTGGCAAAAGAAGCCACTTGAAAATAGAAGAGTGACTATTAGGACCTGGGCCTGGAAAGGGTGTCAGGAGAAGGAAAGTGAGAGAAGGAGGGGGGGGTGAATGAATCTGATCAGTGCACACTACATAGAAACATTACAATGAATTCCATTAATTTGTACAATTAGTATATGTTAATGAAATAAAGCATCATGTGAATTACAGCAATTAGAGCCTAAGAAGAGCAAGGTAGCCCTGGGCTTAGACTGTTGAAGGTATGTGTCAGCCGATTAGGTAAGAAATTAGACAAGTATAGCCAGGTGCAGTGGTACATGCCTGTAATCCCAGCAGCTTGGGAGGCTGACACAGGAGGATGACACAGGAGGATCCCTAATTCAACACCAGCTTCAGCAACTATGAGAATTCTATGGGAATTTAGACACTTCTCAAAAGGAGTACAAAATTTTATTTATCTCTAAATAAAATACAAAAAAGGGCTGGGGATGTGACTTAGTGGTTGAGTGCCCCTGAATTCAACCTCTGATATCAAAAAGAAAGAATGAAAGAAAGAAAGAAAGAAAGAAAGAAAGAAAGAAAGAAAGAAAGAAAGAAAGAAAGAAAGAAAGAAAGAAAGAAATTAAGGTAAACAAGTAGAAACTCTGGCTGAGTGTGAGGCAAATCTGATGTGGATGTCGGAAGAAGGAATTGATAAATACGAAATATAACTTCAGGACCAGTTGTAACATTGAAGACTTATCTTTCTCTATTAATATTTGTCTACTTAGTCAAATGTAGAGATTGTGCCACCTTGAAGTCTTAGAAGTGTTTGGGATTACTGTAGGGCCTAGGGACAGCTGAGTGGTGCAAAACATGGATCATATGGGATGTTTTGGGCTTCCTGACTCATATCCTCTTGGCCTCTTTGATTACAGAACAGAAGCAGTGGCTAGTTTGATTTACGTCATGCTGACATTTTTCCTTGAATACTAGATGTTTTGTACTTTTTGCCTTCAAGCTTTCCCAGTGCAATAATTGCTACTGGGAAGCCCTCTGCTCAAGTGGGTATGGCCAATCTGGAAGTCTACCAGAGCTTCCATCTGAAGACAAACCTAAACTAATAAGGGATGTAAGCTGATGGACGAAAATGGTCAACTCTCAGGTAATCAGTTTTAAAAGGCATTCCACCTACACTATAGAAGATTCTGGGCTTGACTATAGGTTATCTACAACAGTGATGTTAATAATGCATTTATGTATTTGCTTTTCCAATTCCCTCGCTCTTCTCAGTCTCTCACTTCTGCTCCCTCTTTATAAGGATTTCCCCTCCCCCCAGGTTCTGCAAAACTCAAGCTAAAACAAAAGGCTTTAAATCCCAACAGGCTTCTATTTTGCATTTTCTACGTGTGCTGCTTCTCCTCGCTGCTTCCCTGACATGTACCAAGGAAATAGAGAAATAGGAGGATGGGACCATCAACAAATAATTTGAAGAATTTCTAGAAGGCTTTATGATGCCAAATTGAAAAGGTTCATTTAGGTCAGGCCCCAAATGGATGTAGATAGGCTCCCATGCTGAGGCTTCTGGTGGGCTATGTTTTTAATGGGTACTCAAGGTCATAAACATTTGCTTGGAGTATGTGCCCACTTATATAACCTGTTGGCAATTGCCTTTTTTGTCTGGCCTACATATCAAAAAGGCCTAAGGAACAAATTAGAATAAACAAATAAATAAATATTTTTTAAAGGCCTATGGAAAGGACCCAGGGGGTTAAAAGGAACAGACCAGGGGCTGAAGCTGGAGCTGGGGCTGGTTAGGGGCTATTGCTGCCTCTGAATAACACAGGTCTACTATTTCAACTGTGTCTTGCATCTTCTTCCACCTTCTAGGATCCCAAATCTGTTTCCTGGGTCTGAGCCTCCACACAACAGTCCATTAAGTAGCTTGGAAAGTGATTAACACTGTTGTTTTGTATTTTTTTTCTTCCTAAATAAGTTGTTTTTATTTCTACATCTGGTGTTTAGCTGTCCTCCTGAAATGTCCCTTTACTATTTTCTCATGCCAAAATTTTTAATTTTGTGTATCCCATGCTTTCTTTATTGGAGCACCTTCTAAATAGTCTTAGAAAGAATTCATGGAAGGTAAGTTTTAAGTGTTTTTTATTAATGCATTATAGTTAGACATAATGGTGCAGTTCATTTTGACATAATCACAAATAAATGAAAAATAATTTGCTCAATTTCAGTCCCCAGCACTTCCCCTTTCTCTCCCCTCCTCCCTCCTCCTGTTCCCCTTCCTCTACTAATCTTCCTTCTATTTATTCATTTTTAATTGGCACTTTATAGATATACATAAAGGTGGACTTCATTGTGGTATATTCATAGATTTACTTAGCATAACTGGGTCAGTTTCATGCCACTATTCCTCCCTTTTCCTGTCCCTTCTCCCTCCCCTTCAATCTCCTACCTCTACTCCATTGATCTCTCTTCTATTTTTATGAGATCCCTCTTTTTATTCCCTTTTCTTGTTCTAGCTTCCTCATATGAGAGAAAACATTCATTCAACTTTTGACTTTTTTTGGGTCTGGCTATTTCACTTAGCACGATATTCTCCAGTTTCATTCATTAACCACACATGCTAATACTCCAATCTCTCTCTCTCTCTCTCTCTCTCTCTCTCTCTCTCTCTCTCACACACACACACACACACACACACACACACACACACACACATATCCATTCATGTGTTTAAGGCAACTAAGCTGGTTCCATAACTTCACTATGGCAAATTATGCTCCACAAACTTCAATGTGTCTGTATAACTTTAGTATGCTGTCAGTATATCTTTAGTTCTTTTGGATAAATAGTAAGGAAATAACAAGGAGTAGGATTGTGGGGTCATATGGTAGGTCCATTCTTATTTTTTGGAGGAATCTTCATTCTGCTTTCCAGTGCTTGTACTAATTTTCAGTCCCACCAACCATGTATGAGTATACCTTTTCACCATATCCCATTTAGACAAAACCAATTTTTCTCTAAAATACTGAAGCCAAAATAAAGGCAAATATATTTTTAAAAATTTATAATAACATGTAAAATAAAAGTCAAAGATAATTTTTGAGACCTTGAAAAATCTGGAAAAAGTCTTCATTTTTTCTTTTTACATGATTGAATAATACAGAATTATAGGGTTAGAAATAATTTCCTTCAAGTATTTGAAAGCAAATTTTTTTTTATCTGTAGTGTTGCCAGTGTGACTCTAAAGGAATTCTTTTTCTAATCCTATACACACGTTTGTTTTTCCCTCTCTGGAGGAATGTGGTTTTCTTTAGTCCCCAATGTTCTGAAATTTCAAATGAATTACATTGATAATGGTCTGTTATTTTATTTTTTACCTTTATGTTAAAAACTTCCACAGATTTTGGTAATCCTTGGAAGTCTTTAACTTTTCAGTTTTATTCTAAATAAATTAAAAGAAAAAATTATGAAAGCCATCTTTGTCTTTATTTTTGTGTAGTTGCCATTTCTATTGTTCTTCATTGTTTCTGCAGCTGCGTGTTCATCTGATGTCATTTTCTTTGACCTAAACAATTTCTTTTATAATAGATTTGCTATTAATACATTTTCTCTCCGTTTCCATTTACCTGAAAAAGTCTAATTTACCTTCATTTTCAAAAGGTATTTTGAGATATCTGGATGTAGATTCTAATTTTTGATGGTTCTTTAAAACTTGATTTTTTTTTCACTTCAGTACTTATATACATTCTATTGTCTTCTGTCTTTATTGCTTCTGATGAGAAGACATACTCTGTTTGGATCAGTGTCCTTTGGTGTGTAATATGTTCTCCCTGCCTCCAGGTGTTTTCAAGATTCCCCCTTTATCCTTGTCTTTTTTTTCCCCTCTGTAGTTTGAGTATTGTTTTCATCCATTATTTTGTTGTTGTTGTTATTTTTTTAATTTTTTTTTTTTTTTTTTTTTTTTTTTTTTTTTTTTTTTTTTTTTTTTGCTTCTGTGACCAGAAGACCTGACAAAAGCAATTGGAGGGGGAAAAATTTATTTGGGAGCTCATGGTTTCAGAGATCTCAGGACACAGACAACCAACTCCATTCCTCAGAACGTCATGGTAGAAGTGCATGGCAGAGAAAAGCAGTTTGGGACATGGCACTTGGAAGCAGAGAAAGAGTCCTCTTTTCTTCACACACAAAATATAAACCCCAAAGTTATGTCCCCAATGACCCACCTCCTCCAGCCACAATCTTCCAGTTTACAGTTACCACCCAGTTAATCCTTATCAGGGAATTAACGTACTTATTAGGTTAAGGCTCTCATAACCCAATTATTTCACCTCTAAGCTTTCTTGCATTTTTTTGCACATGAGCTTTTTGGGAGCACCTCACTTTCTACCCTTGGCTCCCAAAAGTTCATCCCTATCTCCCAATGTAAAATGCATTTAATCCATTTCAAAGAATGCCCATAGTCTTAACAGTTCCAGGTTTGTCAAAAGTTTTAAGTCCAAAATCTCTTCTGAGATTTTTGCAGTGTGAACTCCTGCAAAAGTCAAAAGCAAGTTTCCTGTAACCAATATATAAAGATACAGAGTAATCATTCCCATTCCAAAAGGAAGAAATAGGAGCACAGAAAAAAGGGATGGGACCAAAGCATGGCTAAAATCCAGCTGGACAAACAGGTTCTGTAGCTCCATGTCCAGCATCTTGGCCACATGGCATTGTGATATTCTCTCCAAAGGGTTTGTACAACACCACCCCTGTGGCCTTGCTGGTTGCAGCCCAGATGGACTCTCAGTTGGTTGGTCTCTGCTTAATTCCTGCAGCTTTCCACAGCAGAAACTCCACAGAACTGGCATTTCTTAATCTCAGGAGTCTCTACTGCAGCTTAGGCTTCCTTCTTTTGTCTCCACATGTTGCCCTTGCAGGGGCTGCCCACAGGGACTCCGACCCTGCTTCATTTTGCCTGGCCTCCCAGGTCTTCTTTAAAACCTTGGAAACCTTCGTGACTCCCTACCTCCAGCATCCTGCATTCCTGCAGAATCAGCACCACTTGGTTGATACCAAGATGGTTGCCATCTCAAGCAGTAGTCAAGCCTCCAGAAACCCTGGCTACAGCAGCCTCCAGGTACCTGGGTGACTAAGCATGGTGAAACCACTTCCTAGGCCACCCTGTGCAGGCAGAGTGCCCCATGGTCTCTTCTCAAAGGAATTTTTACTTTTACATTCTTGATCCAGAGATGGGTGTGGTCTTTCTAATTCCCAAGATGCTATCAAGCTGTCTTTACTATAGTTTCTGGATAAAGTATTTAACCGTATCTCCTTAGTGACTGTATTGTCTTTAACAACCGCAACTTCTTTAGCCTCAATTTTACTCCCATTTTTCAAGTCCAAGTTTTTCAAATCTTTCTGCTCTGCTTTCTGCTCCTGATTATTACATAAACTTGGCTAAAAGCTACCAGCAATATCCATGGCATCCCCTAAAGTCTGAGCTGTCTTGAAATTACTTCTGACAGTTTATTTAGTCCATTGCCTTTAAATTCAGTCTCACAGAAAGAGTTGGGACTTGGACAAAATGCAGAGTACTTCTTAGCCAGAATATAACATGAATGGTCTCTAGTCCAATGTACAGAGTTCGCCTTCTCCTCTGAAACCTCATGAGGCCAGTCACAAGTCTTATTGGCATTCTGGTCTTCTGAACTTTTCACGGAATCACCCATTAATATCTGCTTACCACACTCTTTTTCCACCTTGCTTTGCTAAACTTTTCAAAATTCCTCTCACAAACTCCAAAAAGTTTCTGAACCACATGGTCAGGTTAGTCACAACAATGACCCCAATTCTCAGTCTCAATTTCTGTTTTAGTCAGCTTTGTCACTGTTGTGACCAAAAGTTCTGACAAGAACAATTAGAGGAGGAAGAGTTTATTTGGGAACTCAGGGTTTCTGGGTCTCAGTCCAAAGATGGCTCACTCCATTCCTCAGGGCCAAAGATAAGACTGAATATCATGGTGGAAGAGGATGGCAGAAGAAAGCAGCTGGGAATATGGCACCAGGAAGCAGAGAGACCTCTTCTCTCCAGGGACAAAATACAAACCCCCAAAGCAAACACCCAGGGGCCCACCTTCTCCAGCCACAACCTACCTGCCTACCATTTCAACCTAGTCAATCCATTCAAGAAGATTCATTCACTGATTAGGTTAAGGATCTCATAACCCAATAATTTCACCTCTAAACCTTCTTGCATCATCTCACACTTGAGTTTTTGGGGAACACCTCACATTTACCATACAAGTGTGATGTTCTTAGTTTTCTTTACATCTATCTTGTTTCTAGTTCACTGAAATATTAAATATGCAGGTTGATATTTTCAACAAATTTGCTAATATCAGGTCATTATTTCTTCATATGTTTTTCCCTATTTCTCTCTCGCTTCCTCATTCAGGACTCCAATCCTATGCACATAGACCTCTTGATATTTTCCATGGTCAGAAAGTCTTTGATCTTCTTCTTTTTTTTAATAATATTTTTCTTTTTGCAAGTAGGTCTTACATTCACTGCCCCTCTTTTGAGATCTCCAATCTGTTGTATGCTAATTCAGAATTTTTTCACATCAAACATTATACAGTATAGTTCTATAATTTCCATTTGTTCTTTTTGGAAAATTTTTCAGTTTTTGTTTACATTCAGTATCTCTTCCTTCATTGCAACTATAATGTGGCCTCTGTCTTTGAGAATATTTGTAGTGGTTGCTTTAAAGTCCTTCATTTATTTATTTTATTAGTTATGACAACTTTATCATTTAAAACGACATTTTTAATGATGATGTGTCTTGGGTATAGGTCACATTTTTCCTTCCCTTCCAATTTCTAGTGATTCTAAAATTATATGCAATGCATTGAAGAAAATTTACAGAGATCTTGGAGTCTGTTGACTACTCTGAAGATTGTTATTGTTTGTTGTAGTGAGGGGACTTCAGCTGAAGTCTGTTCAATATTTCAGCCTTTTGTTGCTGGGCGGCTTCGAGTGTCCCCTGTGCATTCGCAGATTTGGCAGCCTTCCTTGTCTGTGACTTCCTCCTTTCATGGATTTGTCTGTTCAGTTACTCTGGACCTTCTGAGCTCATTCTCTCTCAAGTCAGAAAGACAATGTCTTTTTAAATGAATTTTAGCCACCCTGAATCATGTGTCATGGAAAGTGCCCTCAGTAGAAAAGCTATATAAAAACAAATCTTATACAATACAGTTCCCATCTTTTAATAATTGAATCACCTCTTTTGGGGAGACATTCGCATTTTTCTTCAGTAACTTCAAGCAATGATTTTTTTAATTATTTATTTTTTAGTTGCAGCTGGACACAATACCTTTATTTTCTTTATTTTTATGTGATGCTGAGGATTGGACCCAGGGCCCCACACATGCTAGGCGAGCACTTTACTGCTGAGCCACAACCCCAGCCCCAATGATTTTTAATATTAGGTCAAAATTTATCATTGTTACCTAAGGCAGGGGGTAGTCTAATCCAAACTAAGTATGCTGCCATTTCTTGAACCAAACTCTCCTCTTGATATTGTGTGCCTTACCTTGTCATGTGTCTCTCTAAAACTTTCCTGGAACTTCATTGTCTACAAAACAAAACAAAACTTCCTTAGATTGCATTCACTCTATTTTTTCATTGTTCTTTTCTATAAATGCAACAGACTTATATTCCAGCTAGACTGATCTGCTCTCCAAACCTTCTGTTTCACTGTGCTATGCTCTTGCAATTTCCCACCCCAACCCCCAATATCATTTCTTCTGTATTTGAATGCTCAAGTCCTTTAAGGTCTAACTACAATGTCAGCTCCTCTGTGAAAATGACCTTTATCCCTCCCAGTTTGAAATGCCCTAAATTTCTATTTAACCACTTTATATATCATTGTTTTGCAAATTAAGTCAAGTCATTCAGAAGCCAGGGAATCACAAGGGATGAAGAGACAGATAAGATATAGTTGGATAAGATAAGAGTGTCCACCTGTGAGAAATCTCTGCTCTTACAGTGGTAGAGAAATTCAATTCCAAGGTGATAGGTACCCGGTGTGAAAGCAACAGGGTTGGGGAGGGGGTCCTGACGAGAAAAGGTCAGTCTAGAATAAGAGCAATCTAGAGAGACCCTGGGCAGCTTCTTGAGTCTAGCATTCCTAGATCCCTTTCTTGTCTTTTCTTTCTTTTTTTCCTTTTATTTTTGTACTGGGAATTGAACCTAGGGCCAGTGGCAGAAATTGTACCACAGAAGTACATTTGTTTTTTGTTTCAGTTTTTTTGGCACTAGAGATCGAATCTAGGCATGTACTACTATTGAACTATATCCCCATTCCTTTTTACCTTTTTATTTTTTTAATTTTGAGACCAGATTTTGCTAAATTGCTCAGACTGGCCTTGAACTTGTGGTCTTCTGCCTCATCATCCTGAGAGGCTGGGTACACAGGCATACTCTACTGAGTCCAACCACCTCAGTCTTGAAAAATGAATTATTTGGATTAGCTTTGTGGACCAGAAGAGGAGAAACATTCCTGAAAGAGAAAAATGCAAATTTGAATGCAGAAAGGTATGAATGAACACTGTCATTTTAAAGGAGGTGCAGAAAATTATCCTATATAATTTATAAAAAGTGGTGTATGAGTGAATGACAAAAAAAATTCTGGCCATCGTCATTTTCATCCTTTCTCTTTTTGTTGCGTTCTGTGTCAAATGGGTCTTACATAGACTTAATGTTTATGTCCCTTGAGAATTCCTATGTTAACTCACTCCTCAGAGTTATGGTTTCTGTGAGTTGGCACTGATGGGTGGTGATTCAGTCATGAAGGTAGCATCTGTGAATGGGATTAGTGCCTTTAGTAAAAAGACCCCAGAAAACTCCCTCATCCCGTCCACCATGTGAGGCCACAGCCTCAAGATGTCCATCTGTGAACAAGGAAATGGGCCTTCACCAGAATCCAACCCAGCTGCCGCCCTGACCTTGAACTTTCCTGCCTCTACAATTATGAGCAATAAATTTCTGTTGTTGATAAGCCACCCACTTTATGGAACTTTGTCATAGCAGGCAGAACAGACTAAGACACAATCTGAAAGTACCTTATCTTCTCTTAATTTTCCTGGAACTATCTTATTCCAAATGATTGCTAACTCTGAAACACCCTTAAAGCTGTTCTTCTGCTTCCGTTCTTATGCCCTTAAACTTCACTCTTTATACAGCAATCTAAGGGGATCTTCAGAATATGTAAACAAAACAATATTATTTTCCTGCATTCAATAGTTTCCCATTTCCCTAAAGAAGGGCCCTTTCTTTCAATTATGGTCCTTCCCATGACCAATAAAGCCCTTACAAAGTGCAGGCCCTGCCTACTACTCTGACCTCATGTGTTACTTTTCCCAAGAGGCCCCCTATCCCTCGAGACCTTCACCTTGCTTTTCCTCCTTCCTGGCACACTCATTTCTTTAAGCAAGCTCTTCTTTAAGTTTTTAGCAAGAATATTATCTCCTCAGAGAGGTCTTCATCTCCTCAGTCACATTCTTGTTTCAAATTCCTCAAAAATGCTTATAATTATATTATTTATCTATTTGTGTAATGTCTTTCTCATCAAGGAACCATGTTTTTACCTCTAAGAGCTGCTTCACCTGGGTTTCCTTGCTTTCCAGCTTCCAACAGCATTCAACTCTGGAGATGAGAGGACAGGAAGAAAGGTTTGGTGGTGGCTGCTTGCTCCCAAGGAAGCCATAACTGTTTTCAGATGTGCCTCTCCTACAGCTCAGGTAAGTGTGATGATCTGTTTTCCCTGATCATTTGTTTCTATGGGTGGTAAAGTTCCACTACTTGGCTTCTCTCCCTGGTCCTTCTTACCATGGTGGCATCAGGATGCTTCTTTTTCCCTTGGTGTTGTCCACACTGCTCACAAATACAGCTTTCATTAAACTCCCAATTATCTGTTTCAAGTATGCTACGTCTTTCTTCATTTCTGGAACCCTGAATAATGTTCTTCAAAGTATCGCCAGTAGCTACCACAGAACTTTTACATGGTAAAGGTTCAGCATGTGTGTGTTGAACAAATGGGTAACTGGCTCTTTGTTCTTCAATCTTAGTTCATTAAGCTGAACTTCCTGAATATTTTAAAATCATGATTCAATCTTAGAAGCTAAACTTCTTAAGAAGTTTATGTCTGTATCATTTAAAACTCTCAGCATAAAATTAAGGGAAGATAGGTATTTTCTTAAAAAAAAAGATGTTCAGATTTTAGAAAGATAATATTATTTTTAATATTCTCTATTTCCTGAAATCTGAATATATCATAAACATAGGATTTTATAGGTAAATAAACTGAAGACCATACCTGAAGAGAAAGTTGTCCAAGAACACTATGGTACTACAGCCAGTGGTATCTTTCAGGTTTCTGCTTCCTTGATGTGACTAGACTGCTTCATCAGTTATCAAGTGAATTCTTAGGTAAGACTTAACTTACCCTATTATGTATCTCCTATAGTTTGGATCTGGCATGTTTCCCAGAGGGCTCTCTGTGTTTCAGGCACAATCCCTAACCTGTGACTCTATTGGGAGGTAATGGAACCTTTAAGAGGTGGGGCCTAATGAAAGAAAGTTTGATCATTTGGGAGTATGCCCTGAGAGGTGATATTGGGACTCTAGCCACCTCCTCTCTCTCTTTCATTTCCTGGATGCCATAATGGGACCAGCTCATCCTACCACACATTCCTACCATGTTATACTGTGCTGTCATAGGCCCAAAGCAACAGGCCCAGGAGACCACGAATGGAAAGCTCTAAACCATGAGCTAAAATAGACCTTTCTCTTTATTAAGTTGATTGTCTGAAGTATTTTATCATGGTAACTGAAAGTGGATTAACACACCCTTTTTTCTACTTCTACCATTTTGCCATTTCATTTTTAAAAAGTTCTTTTAAAAAAAATTCAGAAAAGATTTGGTAACTCTGCTGAGCTCAGACTTTTACCATGTTTTCTCCCACTGAAGACCAGTTAAACTGGATTGCACTGAGTATTCTGTCTTCTGGTATTCTGGCCTCCTAGTAGATGGTAAATACTATGGTAATTTATTCCAGCTTCATTCCCCACCTCATGATCTGCCAGGCTTCTACAGGATCTGCTCTCCCTGGGGTCCAGCTCTTTCAAAGTACCTATATGTTTGCACAAAATAAGTAGATGCCAGGATCATCTATAGAGTATCCTCTTCGTTCTAATTAATTGGTTGTTTGTTATGTCATGAGCTGATTGCCAGCTGTTTATTACATGCTTTGAATCCTTGGAACTTAGCAGAATGCTTTGGTACTTGATGGTCAATCATTTAATTCTGTTGAATAAAAGAGGAAATTATTCAAATCATGAACTTTATATCCGCATTGTCAAAATTGCAATGATAAGATAGCTCATTCTAAAGATGTTCTTGGTTGTGAAACTGAAGAGTGAATCTAAAATCTCGGAATAAATTCCATAAAATCACACATCATGGTTGCAGTGATATAGGCATGTGTACGAAAAAGAGAGAACAAAAAAATTGTAAATAGATCGTTTTGATGTCATAAAATTACTGAATAATTTTCACTTTGTTTTTTTTTAAATTATTTTTAAAGGGTATTTTAAGTAAATACAAGATCAGAGAAAGAAAACTTGCAAGAAAACCACAGGTGAGTAACAAGATGACTGGAGAGTTGTAAACAAAGACAGTTATGAACCAAGTTGTTTCTGGCTTGCACAATTTAAAAAAAGCCTAGTGTGAGGAGGCTGATCTATGAAGAATGATGATGATCTTCATTAGGGACCAGACAGGAGGCAGCAGGCTTAAGTTGCAACATGAGGGATTTAGATAAGAGAACAGGAGAAAATTTCAGACAGTGAGGTTTGATAGACACTGGAATGTGTATCTGGGGGAAGCCTGTGGAATTTCCTTCTCTTGAGGTCTTTTAAAAATAGGACAGTGTCTCATCTGCCCGAAGGATGGACTCTATTTGACCTCTAAAGTATCTCCTGAGCCCAAAAGGTAATCCACACCTTGAGGAAGAAAGAGCTCAAATGACCTTGGGTAGCTTGAGTAATGAAAATAAGGTGAACAATTTTTATATTTAATTTGATTCCATGTGTCATATATGTAAATTATAATTGCCACAATTCTTCTTTTTCTTTTGATCTACTGTTTTCATTTTTAATGCCGAGAGATTAGGGTTTAAGTAAAAATATTGTAGGAAGTGGGGGAGGAGCTCTTTAATCTTACTTTGGAGCATATTTTTATAGGAACATAGGCAAGGAGAAGAGGATATTTTGGAAATCTCTGATTTTGATTTCATATCCTATTCTAAATTTAAAGTAAATATTACCCTTTTCATTGACTTCAGTATTTTACAGATAACCTTTTAAAAATTAATTTAGTCTAAATGTTTCTCACAGTGGGTTGGCAGGACAAGTATCCCAAACTGGAAAAGGGTCCCTGCATTCAATTTCCTCTCAGGAAGTTTTACCTTCAGAAGTCCAAGTAGAGGTCAAGCTGTGGGTTGCCGGAAATAGTAATGTCTTCTACTGTCTGAGCACCAGACGACACTTAATGAAATCCCCAACTTTGTGGACATTGGTAAGGATTAACATGCTTTAGCTGCTTCCTTTTCTTTATGATTGATGATTTTTCTATTCAATCTCATAAAACTCAGAAAAAAATTTTTTATGTAAGTAAGAGGATCTGTATTCTCTGGATTCAGTTATAACTGAAGATTTCTAGTTAAAGGTGATAGCTACTTTTTTTATTCCCCTTGTTTGTTTCTTAAAAAACAAAATGATCTCCAAGCCAAAAGGGATGTAAGCATTAGAACTCCTTATCAACTTCAGGCAAAACAATTCCAGGCTTATTCTAGACTTAATTTCTTCCAAACCATGCTTTAGTTGGCCTGAGGACATTCACAGGTTAATGCATATAATCATATAACTCTGCATATTTGTCATAGTGCTTACTAAGCTAATATCTAATTTGATCTTTAAAAAAAAACAAAAAGCCCTGTGAATGTCAGGATATTATACATGAGAAAATGGAATTTTAGAAAGAACATATAATTGTTCAAGATCACAAAATTAGAAAATACAGAGATGGAACTCTGCTCATTTCAATGTCTACATCTTTTCCTCTGCACACTGCTATGCGGAGAATCAGATTTCCTAGGATTTATTAATTTTGTTATCAAGGAGGTCTTTGTCTCATTCATTCTGAATAAAAATGTTAGGTGATATGACACTAAAGTCATCATCATTGCCAAATAGAAAGTTGTGCTAGCATTCTTATGGAACAAAACACAAAGGCTTTCAAAATATCCTGCCATTCCATATAATTTCACGTAAATTTCTGGTGAGGTTCCCAAATGCGATTACAACCCATACTAATTCATGATAGATATGAATTACTAAGGGACATTTTTTTTTTAATTACAAAACCTATTTCAATTATTGCATCAGTTTCTGGCAGAATATTGTCAGCAACTCCCACACTCCCTGGCATTCTGTCCTGGGTGTCTTTGGGGTACAAGTGGCTTTGTTTCCTTCCCTAGCCGTTCGGAAGTTTGTTTAATACTGACTCAGAGGAAGCATTCTAGCTGAGTACTCACATGGTCTTGTTTACAGCTCCGGAGTGTACATAATAGATAAGCAACTGACTTCCACAAGACCCCTGCACTTCCTGGGTGTGTGGGCGTGTGTGCTTGTGCAATCTCCCTGCTGGCTGCATCAGGTTGCAAAGTAATTTCACATCTCTTAAGTATTCCTCTAGTGAGCCTCATATTCCACAAACCAAAGACCACTGTACTCCATGAGAGGTGGGCTGGTAACTAATGATTAACACTAAAAAGCTTATGAATTTATAGCAAGATCAAACCTGATAGGAGGCAGAGGACAGAGAAATCTGCTTAAGGAGATAGCGTGAAATAAAGCTGCAAATGGCCTTCTCCAGGATTTCTGTTTCAAAATCTAATTTGAAACTACTATTTATATAGAACCTCATCTTAGCAAGAATTTTTTTTTCAGGCTTGCCATCATTGTAGTTGATGCTAGTGGGGGGTTTTAAAAGGTAAATATAGCACGTGGGCACAGGGAAAAGACCAGAGAATTCACATAACATGTCCTACATTGCACTAATATCCCTCTTTGGTTCCTTTTTAAAATATGACTAATGGTGGGTTATAAAAGTTATAGTAGAGCTCATTAGAAGAACTGCTTCCAAATCTTAGGAAGGTGGGCTAAGGATATGTCCATCACACTGTTGAATGTTTCAGAAAAGGGGGATCAAAATCACAAATGTCACAGGTACATCAATTAGTCTCACCAAGAAAAGGAAAATTAATATATGTGAGTTGTGCATAGTGCTGGAGTGATTAAATCCACAGAAAGAAAATACTGAGTATTAAACATGAAGAAGCAAATTTCCTCCTACCAACTTTTTTTTTTTTATCAAAACTAAGCAGTTTTTATTATCTCAAGATAGTACTTAATAAATTTAGGGATCTTTGTAAATCTTAGTTTTAAAAGGCATCATAATTCTTTCCTTTGTTTTCTCCTTCCAGCTGCTGCTGCTGCTGAATTATGAGGCCTGCCATGCACCACTTCTGCAGAAACTAGCTTTGTTTTTGCAAAATGCATGGAATGGAGTTTGTGGGTATATAGATTGCAGGCAATGAGAGACCTGAGTGAATATGTGAGAATGACCACAAGCCACCAGATGTGGGTGTTCATCCGTTTGCCTCATTACTAAGAGGTTTTAGTTCTAAAAAATATCCGGGAGGATTTAGCTTTGCGGAAGTAGGTGGGGAAACAGAATAGAATAAGATTTTTTAAATTTTAAACAATTTATTTGAGCTCCCAATTGATATATTCTAACTTCTTTACACTGGAATCAGGATTTCCTAAGAGGCAGTGGGGGAAAGATTTTATCAGTGCCCATAGGCATTAGAAATTGATTTTGAAATTTATTTAGTGTGTCATCAGGATGACATTTGATTATAAAGAAGCTGGGAATTGGAAAGTTTAGATATAAGTTATTAAAACAATAATTAAGACTTTCTGTGGGCCTGGGCATATGTTTGTCTTGTTGGCATATGTTCTGCTCCATTTGCAAACTAAGCTGTTGATCCACTTCTGTCTGGTGTTCTGCTCCTTATTCATGTCATTCAAAATGAAGTCCATTTCACTTTTTTCAGAGACAGCATAGGACAGTATCAAGAACAGTTCTGGAGTACAGCTAGTTGGGTTCAAATCCAGGCTCTGCCTCTATCAAGATTTGTGATCTCAGGCCAGTTAGTAAATCTCTCTGTGCTCCAGTTTCTTCATTTGCAAAGTGTGGATGATAATATTTCCTATTTCATGGGGATTAAAAACAAAGAATCATAATGAGCATTTGGTGATAGTGAGAGATCAATAAATGTAATTTAAAAAAACTTTAAAAAATTTACACATGTAGTATTTACTTTTTTTTTTTTTTTTTTTTTTTTGGTGAATAGTTCCATGAGTTTTAATATAAGAATAGATTACTGGGGGATAGTAGAGGATAGGAAAGGCAACAGAATACAACAGACACTAGTATGGCAATATGTAAAACAGTGGATGTGTAACCGATGTGATTCTGCAATCTGTATATGGGGTAAAAATGGGAGTTCATAACCCACTTGAATCAAATGTATGAAATATGATATGTCAAGAACTATGTAATGTTTTGAACAACCAATAATAAAAATTTTTAAAAAAAGAATAGATTACTGTAACAAACATTGTAACAACATAACAGGATACAGAGTAATTTTAATACCCCAAAGAATTCCTTCTACTACCTATTCACAGACATACCACTTTCTAGACACAGATCCTTGTCCCTTGCTATCACTGATGTTTTCTGTTCCTATAGTGTTGCCTTTTCCAGAATGCTATATAAACTGTATCCTATTGTTTGTAATCCTTTGAGATTGACTTCTTTCACTTTATACAGTGCCTTTCACTAGTGTGGTACAAACTTGTTTCCTAGGATCTTACTTGAAGTTCTGATTTTATGAAAAAGGAATTTGATGAGAATTTTTCTGTTGTTGTTTTTTTATATATATATTATTAAGGGAAAGAAAAAACTCAGATTAATTATTATCCAAAAGAAGAGTCTGGGGGCTGGGGTTGTGGCTCAGCAGTGTGCGAGGCCTTGGGTTTGATCCTGAGCACCACATTAAAACAAACAAACAGAGTGAGTTCTTAAATACTATGACTTTAAAAAAAGAGAAGAGTCTGTCTCGATATGATAAAGGAATTTTTTTCAGTGTTATAGAACAATTAAAAAGGATGCACCTTTAAGAGTAAAGTACTTCTCTGTTCATAAGGGTGTTAAGATAAAAGCTAAAGAGTCAGCAGGAAAAAATCTAATATAAATTAACCGATAGAAAAGTGTTGATGGTGGTGGTGGTGTATGGGGGCTGGAGGAGATGGTGTAGGGCAAGGTATCGAACAATAATAAATAATTTCTAATAATCTGTTTATTTAACCATAGAAATTGAGTTACTTGTTGTTGGGTATGGAAGAGACTTGAATTTTTGTCTCTTCCCTATGAATTGCATGAGCAGAGAGTTAGATATCAGATTATAAAGGAGGAAGAGATGACCAGGTCTTAACCAGGACTGGGGAGGGGGATGGCAAGAACACATGGAACAGAGCAGTGGGGAAGGCTGACAGAGGAAACCACAGCTGGTGGGGATGGAGACATAGGTGAAAACACTGCCTATTAATTCAATAAGCAATAATAATCATGTTTCTTTACTGCACGGTCTCATCACCTATACACATGTTTAATGAACTATATTCACACAATGTGTGTGAATGGGTTTTTAACTGGATCCATCTTTAATCTGCCAATCGGATAACTAGCTCATGAAAAGGTAAGAATTCACCCTCTCAGCTACTATATTCTGGGCATGTACTAGAGTGTTGATCCTTGAGTCAATGCTCTGTGAGAGCAATTACTCTTTCCACTGTATAGAGCAGGCAACTGAGGACCAGAGAGGTGATAGTAAATATAGGCAGAGTTAGGAATAGTCCTAAGGACTTGTGTCCATTTTCAGAATCCAGGCTTCTGGCTTTGTGGAACTTTTGCATTTACTTTCTGCTTGCACATGATGGTGAGCATGGCTGAATTTTGAGTCTTCTTTTTTCTATTTAAAGCCAATGATCAATTTTAAATATGAGAGGAAACTGTATTTTATTTTATTTTGGTACTGAAGATTGAACCCAGGGGCACTTTACCACTGAGTCACATTCCCCAGCCCTTTTTGAGACAGGATCTTACTAAGTTGTTGAGGCTGGCTTTGAACTTATTCTCCTCCTGCCCCAGAAACTGTGTTTTATATGTTCAAGTACACAGTGATATTTCTTCATATGTTTTGGTGCTATTAGCTGAACTGAGCAAGAAAGTTAGGTAAGGTAGGCCAAGTGATGGAGCAGTCTTAGAGGACTAAGCTAAAATTTCAATTAAGCTGCTTGACTTCTTTCAACCTTGTTTTCTATGGTGAATTTGATGTGTTGTTATCAACTTCCCAGAGTTATGTGGTTTAAATGAGAAACTTTATGGACAAATCATGCCTAGTTATGCTTATCACATGCTAAACACTTAGAAATTTGAGATAAGAAGAAAATATAACTAAGTAGCATATAGTGAAATATAGCTAATGTCTAATTTCAAGACTTAAGTACACGAAAAAAAGTTTGGATTTATTTATTTGGATTGTGGTCAGTTTGGGATTATGGTTTGTTCTTAGTGTCTTTTAAAAAGTGTACACATGCCAGTGTTTTGTTTAATTCATTCTTACAGTTAGATCAGTGGGGAATAGACTGAATAAAGTCAATTTACATTTGGGATGGTATATAGATTCGGTTTCTTTATGATAGCTTACACATAAATAATATACATGTTATACAATTCATCCTTTCAGTTGCTCTCATTTTAAGAGTAATAAACTCCTCTGGAGATCTCGTGACTAAAAGCTAAAGAAGTCAAACTAGATTATAAATTATTTGTACCTGCTTTATTGTAGCACATGTTCTTTTTTTCTGAAACTTCCTCTCTCTGATCTGAGAAAAAACCCAAGTGGGTTAGGGAATGGTGCTCCGCTAGAACTCAGGCTCCCCATCGTTTACTGCCTGAGGCTGCAAGGTCTCATTGTGAGATTGGCATCTTTCACTTTAGCTTTTTAGTAGCATTTTTTTTTTCCTGCAATTCATTTGAAATTCAGTTCTGTTCATCAAATGTTTATGGAGAGGGTGCTCCTAGTCACGTGCCAGGTGCTGTGTGCCACTTGTCGACATGAGGATGAAGCCAGGCACACCAAGGGAGACCACAGATGTTAGGGAAGCTGGTGAGGAGTCAGTGGCCCGGTCAGAACGAGGAGGGGAGAGGCCAGTGTGGCGGAATTGAGGATTGATGGTCACAGGGGAGAAGCGCTGAGCTGTAGGCAACAGGGGAAGTTGTTAAAGCAGAGGAGGAAGGACAGGCACTTCAAATTACCACTATTGCTGTGGTCCCTGCTGTGTTTCATTCTTTCTTGCTGCCCTACTGTGTGCTTCTTTTATCTTTTTAAGGCACAGGAGCACAGTTTCTGACAACATCTGCCCAGGAGCACAGATTTCTTGGAATCAACGGCATTTATTCAAAGTTTGCTTGTTGAAAGTACATTTTTTTTTAAAGGCAATGACTGCATCTTTTTTTTTTTTTTTGTTAACCTTTATTTTAATGTGGTGCTGAGGGATCGAATCTAGTGCCTTGCACATGCTATGGGAGCCCTCTACCCCTGAGCCACAACCCCAGCCCAAAAGTACTTTTAAGTACTTACTATTGGCACAATATCTGCCTTTTTTGCTTGCTATTATGGTGGGGATTTTGTCCTTTCTATGCGCAATTTCTCATTATTCAGATGAATCCAAGCTGACTGTGGGCAAAGTTACAAAACAGTGAAGTTAGATTTTAATCTGTCCCAAGTTTCAGTCAAATTGGCCACATAGAATTGATTGCAAAAACATTGTAATTCCATTAATGATGAACAGCTCCCACAAGCTCAAAGATCTTTTGTGTGTTTTGAACTCCTTTTATCATAGCTGGTATCATATTTGCCTTAAAAGTGAACCATCTTTATTGCATAAATCATGGAAAAAGGCACAGCAAACATCTCCAGAGTCTTGCCAGTGAAGTTATTAATAGTTTAATGCTCCCTTAGCCCCCATATCATGACCATTATCAAACTTTCTGTTTAGAAAATGACAAGTCACTGTTTTATACCTTATGAGGACTTATCAGCTACCTCTCACCTATATTTGTACCTTATAAAAACTTGATGAAATAGGTATTATTATCTTCATTTTGTAATGGAGGTGGCAGGATCAGAGAAGTTATGTGCTTTGTCCAAGAATAAACAGCCATTAAGTGAATACAACTAGATTTTGAATCTTGGTATACTGACTTCCGAATCTTTGCTCTTCCTCCTAGAGCACATGGCTTCTGTATAAATACGAATTATTGAATGATATAGACAATGTATGCTGAAATATAGACAATGTATGCTGAACATGGCTTCTGTATAAATACGAATTATTGAATGATATAGACAATGTCATAGACTCTTGCCCTCTCCTTGTTTTATACATCTCCTATTCTAGTTTAACTCTTTTTTTTTTCTTTTTATGATCTCTAGTTCAGAGATGAGAAACCGAAGTACAGAAAGTTCAAGCAATTTGTCCCTGGTCCCATGACAAGTAAGCAGTAGAGCTGGAGTTGGACCATGCCTGTGTGCTTAACCACTAAGTTATGCACATTTTATAGGTTCAGAGATTAAAGCTTAGAGACTGAAAAGGACACCTATAAGATGGCTCAGTGAGCAACAGAGGCGAGAACTCTGTTCTAACTGCCCCTCCCACACTGTCCCAGTTCCTTATCCCCTAAAACCAGACCATGTCAGTGTCCAAATGAATGCAGATTTGGTAGCAGATCTACAGGTTTGAGGGTAGAAAATAAGAAGGAAAAGACAAAGACATATGTCACCTCCCTTGACCTGGCAGAGGCAGGACCAGCTGATTGAAACCCTACGAGGCAAGCTATACCAGAAAGACCACACACTTCATTTGGCACCAGCCTATTCTACATACAAATCTTGTCACAACCACTCAGCAATTATGGAACCTTGAACAAGTTATTCATCTTTTGTGAGCTCTGTCACCTGCTCTGCAAAATTATGTTAGGAACACTTCCTTCTAGCATCAGCATGAAGACTTGAGTAAGAGCCATTTGCAAAACAACTTGCACATAGCTTGTGCATCCTAAGTACTTTATAAATATTGGTTCATCTCCAAAATACCCACCTCTCCTTAACTTCAGTTGGAGCCAAAAAGGGGCCTTGAAGTTTGTACAACAGTGTCTATAGTAGAATAAAATAAGCATGCAGATCTAGAGGATTGCCCAGTTACTGAGGAGCAGAAACTTCCAGACATGCATGGCAAATTGGGCACCAGTTACCACAGATGTGCACCATGGCCTCACTAGTATTTCTGGAAAGAAAGAAGCAAATTCTGTGACTCTTGCATGAGTCACAGAAACCCTTGCATCTCTGGAAGAGGGGAGGCCGAGGCTTCCGGCTGGGGAACCAGTGGGGGCGCCTGACCTGGCAACTTCAATTGTGTTTATTTAAGTAAGGCTGGCTTCATGCCCAGCCTGGTGTGTTGCAAGGATAGATGAAAATTCACTGTGGAGGTGCCCTGAGAGGTGGAGACAGGGACAAAGAGCAGAGACTTGGATAAAGAGAGAGATCTCTTTTTAATTCTTTCAGCTTGCATTTTAACTTATTAGATTCCATTTTTAAACCTATTTAGCCTTATTGGGGGGCTATTTACCACACCGTAGTTTCTTCAACTAAAAGGTGGGTACTCAAAATATCATGGAGCCCTCAAAGGACCCCTCTAGGCCCCTTCCTCCAAGGTGGTATTTTAGATCTGGAGGAAAAATTAAAAAAAAATATATTGTTCTGGTGTTCTAAAATAATAAAGTCAGATTCCATCTGACACCATAGGCCACATATCAGAATGAATTTCAGATGGATTGAAATGTGAAAGTAAAAAGTAAGTCATTAAAAAAAAATTTAAGAACGAGAATAAATACTTCAACTTGGGAGAGAGTGGACGTTTTAAAAAGAGAGGCAGTGAAAGAAAGAATAGATACATCTATAGACACATAATTATGTTAAAAGTTTACTTTTAAACATCCATAGCATGCTAAAAAAATAAAAAATGAACAAACATATGAGAAAATATTTGGCATCAGATAAAGGAAGGTTGCTATTTTTAGATAAAAAACGAAGACAACAAAACAAAACAAAACAAAAACAATCACTAAGACTGCAATCAGAAATAGATTAAGAATACAATTAGAGAATTCAATGAAGAAGAAATAGAAATGAACAATTTTATTTCATTTTTTTTGACAATGCTGGGGATTGAACCTAGGGCCTTGTGCATGTGAGGCAAGCACTCTACCAGCTTAGCTATATCACCAGACCCTAAAATGGACAATTTAATTGAAATATTTCAATCAATTTTGTAAGGAAAATACTAACTAATTCAAGAAATACTTTCTCAAATAGGATGAATATTTCAAAATATATATTCAATTTTGGTGATGCTTTGGTGAAATTGACACATACGTATTCATGGGGCTATAAACTGGTACAAACTTTCTGAAAAGTATTTTTAAAATAGTTTTAAGGAACTCCAAGGAATTTTATGCCTTAGACTTCATAATTGTCTGAAAACATACTCTGTGGTTTCAGCAAAAATTTCATTTTAAAATTTTTATGCCAGTATTTTGAAAAGGTTTTTATTATGGAATATTTTACCTCAATATAAAGGTAGAGATGATATTATAATAAATATTTATGTGCTTTTTACCCAGTTTCAGAAAATTATTGATATTTTCCCAGCTTTGTTTCATCTATTTCTTCCTGTTTCTTCTCTCTCTCTCTCTCTTTATTGCCCTCTCTCCCTCTCTCAATGAGCATTTAAAGCCAATTGAAGGCATCAGAGTATTTTATTTCTAAACCCTTCTGTGTGGTAAAGCTTTAAAAAATAGCCAGAGACCCTTTTTTGAGCCCAAGAGAATTGACTAGGTTTGTGTTCAAATTTATTGATTGTCTCAAGGATATCTTTTATAATAGTTCACATTAGAACCCAAACAAGGTCAACACACTACACACTTCCCTCCTCCTCCTTCTATTTATATATGATAAATGAACAGGGTCATTTGTCTTATATGATATCCTACATTTTAAATCTAGCTGATATCTGCTTCATGATATCATTTGATTTTTTTTTTCTCTTTCCTTCTTATTTCACGTATACAAGTGCTTACAGTGAGAGGCTTGATTAGAATCAGGCTCATTTTTATTTTGATCTTTTTACAAGATACTATATGTGTGATCTTGAATTATTGTATTACATCAGAATACATGTCATTTTTGGTTGTCCCAATTTTAGTGATGCAAAGATTGGCTAGTACATTATGACAAATTCTCCATGAACAAGTTTTTCATTGATGTTTTACATAATGGTCATAATATTCACCAGTGATGATTGCCTAGATCCATTATTTCATTAGAATTATGAAATGATACTTTCCTAATTTGTTGTTGTTGTTTGGTACTGGGACTTGAACCCAGGGGTACATTTCCACTGAGCTACACTCCCAGCCCTTTTTAATTTATTTTGAGAACTATATTACTGAAGCTGTCCTCAGATTTGTAAACCTCCTGCTTCAGCCTCTGGAGTGGCTGGGATTACAGGTGTATGCCACCACTTCAGGAAAATTCTACCAATTCTTTTACACAAATTAATTGGTCACTTTATGTAAAGAAAAACTTGTCCCCTTCAACACATTGATTTCCTTAAAAAAACCTCATGCTGGAAAAACATGAATAGACTCAATTCTTTCTCTTATTTGTGAATTTTCAGAGTAATGAGTTGGTGCCCTTGCAAACTCCATTTCATTGGTTTTGGTTGGGGTTTTTGTTTGTTTGTTTGTTTGTTTGTTTGTTTTGTGGTGTCTTGGGGATCAAACTCAGGACTTCATGTGAGACAGGCATTGCATTCTGCCACTTCCCCAGCCCCTCCATCTCATTGATTTATAATGGTGAAAACTGGTAGTAGCATTACTGCCCAAATGTATACTGTGGTATGACGATAGATAGGCACATTTTATAAATATCATTTGGTCTTTAAATTTCAAAGAATGTTTAATAGCAAAAAGTATCCAGGAAGAAACACTAAGTGAAAGAATAAACCAAGATATTTATACAATGTGATCCAGATAGTATCTAAAACACAGGAATTATAAAACACTGTATCGGCCTTAAATACCGACATGATTAACCTTAGGATGGTGAGTTTTAGGGTCTTCCAATTTTTATCTTTATTTTCTGCAGATCCTTCTATAAAACATATCACTTTTATAATTAAAAGAAAATGTAAATTTGTTTAAAAGAAGGTCTCTGGTCAGATATGGTGGTGTATACCTGTAATCCCAGTGCTTTGGGAAGCTGAGACAGGAGTATTACAGGTTGAGTTTTAATAATTTAGCAAGACCCTGCCTCAAAAACAAAAATAAAATAAAATGCTTGGTATGGGGCTCAGTGCTTAAGCACCCCTGGGTTCAGTCCCTAGTACTGAAAAAAACAAGACAGGTCTCTTGACAAGCCACACATGGAGAGATTCGTGCACACTGATCTTGGCTCTGGCTTTGACTTCCTTTGTTTCTTTGGTCCCTCTCTCTTATACTAAAATTAGTCTTTATGATTCTGAATAATTGAAGGGATTAAAAACATGCTCAACTCTGTAGACACAAAAATATTTTTCACTAAACAGAGCCCTCTCCATTGACTCACATGATCAAGAGTAGGGTCTTTCCCAAGTATGACCAGTTCAAAAGACAGCTGTACTTAATTGTCTTTGTTTCATTTGTGTGTGTGTGTGTGTGTGTGTGTGTGTGTGTGTGTGTGTGTGTCTTTTACCAACTGGCCTACTGGTCCTTATCTGATGAACAGATGGACCATAACATCAAGGTTGGTCTTCTTGTCAAGGCCAGTTTAATGTAACCTTAGTTTCTGGATGAAATAAAGGGAACAAACACACTGGCTTTGATTTTCACCAACTGTTTGCAATACACCACCCCCCCCCCCAAAAAAAAATGATTTGATCCTCTAACGACTTCCTGGAGGCCTAGTTTCTACCTCTGTAAAATGGAGATCAGATGATTTGATTCACAGGGTTTTTTCTGGCACAATGTCTGTGAAATTCCTGGCATAATCCTTAGGAATTAACAGGTTCCTGACAAATGCTAGTTTTCTCTTTTCCTAAAAACAAGGAAACAGTTTTTCTCTACTTCTTGTGTATTCTGATATTAGAGAGCTGATTCCAACATCAAGCCATCCATATTCAAGCCAAGTTCCATTCTTGGCTTTGGGCAAATGATACAAATAAGCTCTGTGTGCTTTGGTTTCCTTAACTGAAAATGAAGAATACGAATGGTGCGGCCACACATATTAAATAAGCTAGTAAATGTGGAGTGTTTAGAACTTTTCCTGGCAAAAAATGCAGGAGTCTAAGCTACAGTATTTATTATCTGTCTAATGGAATGAAATTTCCAAGCTCAAAGTTCAAGTACTTCCCCTTTGGAAGATGCATGAGACACACTGACCAACTTCTTCCTTTCTACTTCTCTTTTTCTATGTCCTATATAGACCCAGGTGAAGCCGCAACTTCCAGACATCAAGTATGACTAACTCTTTCTACAGATTTTTGCTTCTGTAATGTTACATTTTACTAACATATCTCTTAAAAGGTAAATTGTGCCCTCTGCTTGGTGAAGGATGGGAACATGATGATCTAAGCTCTTGAAACTATGTTGACAACAGAAGGATTATTAGACAGATTTATGAAATGCTGCTGTTTTTCAGAGTAAGGGACAGTCCATGTGGTAATATACTCAAGGAATCTGATGCCTAATCTGTGCACAGGGAGTGCTGGATTCCAAGTGAGAACATTACTTTCAGATCATAGAGACTGGGTCAGAAAATATTTCCCATTAAAATTGAAAAATATAAAGACAGATCCATAGTAGGTATAAGGTAACTCTCTGAGCATGTAACCTAAGAGAATTTGCAAAATACGCTGCTGTGAGCCCAAGTTGCCCCTCCTATTGAGTCACAGGCACCAGGTATTTCTCAAGTCCTGTCAAAACATCAGGTACACACCTTAGGAAATAGGACACACCAATGGTAATATATTGTCACCCTTCATGTTAGATGGAGGCATGGAAATGGAATTCAGAGAATTAAGCATCAATGGCTAAAGACTTCTTTGAAGCCTCTAGTCCTGAGCAGAAGGAGATCTGATCTGAGGCCCCAGTTGAGGTGCACTTTGTTCTATTGGTTGTTCATACCAACAGCAGGAAGTGATTTGGAGAAAAATGTCGATGACCATGATCCTATCAGATGAATCTTCTATCTGGGGAAGATCACACCTCATAAGCCATACTAAGGGTCCGGGGGATTGGGTAGCCATTTGTGGGTTTAAAACAAAGAAGTGAGAGGAAAGTGTGCTATTTATAGATTTATAAAACAAGAAATTGGAAAAACCATCTACTTCCATCTACTTTAACTATTTCAAGTTGTATTGAAAGTCACTTGCTTTCCACTCCAGAACTTTGGAAATAACTTAAGATAGCAAATTAGCATTCTCCATAGTTGGAAACAAATGGACACACACACACACACACACAGACACTGGCTCATATGATTGTGAGGGGTGAGTCTGTAGGTTGGAAATTGAAATGAGTTGATGTTACAGTCTTGAGTCTGAATTTTACAGGCAGCAGGCTGGAGACACAGGGAGGATTTTTGGATTGTATAGTCTTAAAGCAAATTCCTTTCTGTTCAGGAGACCTCGGTTCTTGCTGTTACAGCCTTCAAATGATTGACGGAGGCCTACCCCTATTATGCAGGTTCATGTGTTTAATCGAAGCCTACTGATTAAATGTTAATCACATTAAAAACATAGCTTCACATCACATTTTGACTGTTGTTCTACCAAACACTTGGCACCATGGTCTAAACAAGTTGGCACATAAAATTAATCAGTGTGGATAATAAAGAATTTATGAGGGGCTGGGGATGTGGCTCAAGCGGTATCGCGCTCACCTGGCATGTGTGCGGCCCGGGTTCCATCTCCAGCACCACATACAAACAAAAGATGTTGTGTCCGCTGAGAACTAAAAAAAATAAACATTAAAAAAATTCTCTCTCTTAAAAAAAAAATTATGATCTAACTTTGTTAGCCCAGGAGTTGAGTGATCATTTTTGCTTTAGGCCCACAATCAATCAGAGAGAGAGATCTCTCCTTATCTGCTTCCCATTTGGAAAAGTAGGCTAAGTAGCTAGAGTGTTTTTTTTTTTTTATTGGTTGTTCAAAACATTACATAGTTCTTGATATTATCATATTTCACACTTTGATTCAAGTGGGTTATGAACTCCCATTTTTACCCCGTAAACAGATTGCAGAGTCACATCAGTTACACTTCCACTGATTTACATATTGACATACTCATGTCTGTTGTATTTTGCTGCCTTTCCTATCCTCTACTATCCCCCCTCCCCTCCCCTCCCCTCCCCTCTTCTCTCTCTACCCCCTCTACTGTAATTCATTTCTCCCCCTTGTATTATTTTTCCCTTTCCCCTCACTTCCTCTTTTATGTAATTTTGTATAACCCTAAGGTCTCCTTCCATTTCCAAGCAATTTCCCTTCTCTCTCCCTGTCCCTCCCACCTCTCATCCCTGTTTACTCTGCATTAAAAAATGACAAAATTATAGAATTTGGAGGGAAATGGATGGCATTAGAGCAGATTATGCTAAGTGAAGCTAGCCAATCCCTAAAAAACAAATGCCAAATGTCTTCTTTGATATAAGGAGAGTAACTAAGAACAGAGTAGGGAAGAAGAGCATGAGAAGATGACTAACAGCTAGAGTGTTTTATAGCCCCTCGAACTCCAAGGTGATAAGCACCTTTTTCTGCACAATTCCTTTTTTGTCTTTTGTCACACAATCTTTGTATTGACAACTTTGTGATAAGAGCTAAGGCCCCTTAGGTTCATTATTGACAATACAGAAACCTAATTAATATCTTATTAATTAACTGGAATTTTCCAAGAAAGAAAGAACGAAAGAAAGAAAGAAAGAAAGAAAGAAAGAAAGAAAGAAAGAAAGAAAGAAAGGGAGGGAGGGAGGGAGGGAGGGAGGGAGAAAGAAGGAAATGCCTCCATTTCTAATGACCAATCTTTTCTTCTTAGGAGACAATATTTACAAAACTCCAATGACCATGTTTAAAGAAGATGAAAAAGGATATTGGACTGGGTTCTGAAAGATCACTAACAATTTATGTTAACAGCAGAAAAAATGGGATTTTCTTCCTACTTTCTAGTTTTACAAATCTTTCCCTTGTATGTATGATATGTCAAAATACATTCTACTGTCATGTGTAACTAAAAAAAATTAAAGAAAATTCTAAATAAAGACAAAACACAATGAAATTAAAACAAAACAAACAAACAAACAAATAAAAACTTTCTCTCTGCATTTTGGAGCATTGGTAAAAAATAGACCAACAAACAGAGGAATATGTGTACTGTCCCAAGCTCATTAAATATCATCTGAGAATGATAAGAAAACAAAAACCTAGTTTCTTAAGGGGAAAATGGCTCACTACTTCATTTAATTATAGGAAATTCAAAGGTCACTTTGTGATTTTTCAAAGTAAAAATAATCATAGCAATTTAATTTAAACTCTGACTCTAAAACTCTTTCAACTCAAGTTTCAATAAAACAAATATCATCAAAGGTTAATCATTTATTATCAATTGTTAGTGTCCAATGCTAATGAAAACATAGTTGTAATTTAATTGCATAAAATATGGCATAAAATACAGGGAGCCCCTAGCTTTGTAGGTGCTCAAAAAATGTGATTGCTTTCTTATTCATGTATTACCAGATGTGTCTTCCTGGACTCAAATATTGTAATGAATTCAAAATCTTGATTGAGCTAGTCATTTCCAATTATACTTTAGCAAACTTTCTACCAGGGCATCCACTTTTCCCTTATTTCTCTTCCACTCCTAGACTTTCACAACTTACATGTTAACAAACAATGAATTATCTATAATAGGACATCAATGACAGGGATCATTCATAAATTCCAACTCAGTAAGTAACAATTGTTTCTCTGCACACTGAGAGTGTGAGGGGGAAGTCACACTTTCGAAATGCATGCAGACCTAAAGGTGCTCCACTATCTCCACAACTGTAAATGATGCCCACATCCTTTCCTTCTGGCCAAGGTGATGGTAAAAATCACACCAGAAAATATACTTTACAAGCATTTGTTTTATAAACCTTTGTCAAGGGATATTATGCTAGTCACATGTTCAGGGCTAGTAGATGAGATAACTGAAATTTCTGCAGCCTGAGTACCATCAGATAACCAGGTCCAAATTTATCTGTTTTGGGGTGTGAGAAGAGGGGAAGAAAGTGGAGAGGTTAGAAATACTGGGGGTGGGGAGGTATGCTGAATACACTAAAATCAAGGTTAAGGCGGTAGAGAATAGCTGAATAGCTAAAAGCATGATGAATGAAGCTCTGTTGGGGAATCTAGGGTATAATCACTTGGGAATAAACTTATAAAGCAGGCCAGGCAAGGATGAAGTCCTTTTTAAAGAGTTGAGAATCAAGAGCAGAGTAAGGACTATTAAAATGTGCTACAGAATCCACAGACCAATTAGCTTCTGGATTCTAGGCAGGGCAGCCTACCAACTGAGACCTTGCCATATGTAAGCTGAAGACTCAGATCAGTTTGAAAGTGATTTCAAACTGAAATAAATAAAATGAAAGCATTTTATGAACAGAGTTTCATCTTCTATGTAAGATATTTCTGCACTGCCTCCCCATCTCAAATCTATTGCAGAATGAAAGTCCAAAATTAAAAGAAGTATCCCATCCCGTCTTAATGTCCTCTTAATCTTTGTTCCTAGCTGTGGCAACAAGGATCTTGTGACAGGATAAACCATGGTAGGAACAATTTGGGGATGGTACATTTGTAGACCATTGTTGATACCAGTTATACAAATAATTCTTTATTTTTAGCTATCACTGATGGGAGTACTGAGTTGTTCAATTAAAAAAATACTAATAAAAAATATAAAGTGCAACCAGGACTCAGTGTTTTTTTTTTAACATGTGATAAATAGCATTAAGATTTCTTAAGGTTTTTAAAATCTTGATTTTTTCACCATGACTCCTAACCTCTCCTGGAATTTATGTTAATAGAAAAGGGAAAATATGAGGGTTCCATAGGAAGGGAGATGATTCAAAAGCCATTTCTGAAAAGCAGATGATATTTTATTCTTTAATAGAAAAAAGGATATTGAGAAAAATTCTACTGCTTTTCAAGGTGCCACACTCTCTTTTCCCTAAGAAAAAATCCATCTGTAAAATACAATGTATTTATTAGTAGCTGCCCAAACTATTTACATTGACATTTTAAAATAATTCATTGTGAAAATATATAAAACATACACAAAAGTAGAGAAAAAAGTGTAATAAATTTTCTTAAGCCTATATCAATTTTAAGAATTAGCAATATTTTGATGATCTTGTTTTGTTTTGTCTACCTTTTGAGAGGGGGATGAAATATTTAGCAAATTCTAGACATGCACGATTTAATTCATAAATACTTCATTAAGTATTTCTAATTCAAAGAATATGTGTTAGGTACAAGCAATGACTTTATTATAACCTATAAAATTATTAATATTTTAATATGATATAATATTAAATCCATATCAAATTAATCTGATTCTCTCACATATTTTCAACAGTATATAACATTGACTATAACTAAGAAAGGTGATACGGAAAGTTAGCAGCTAGAAATCACAAAATGCACGTATTTGAAGAAACATGTATGTTAATGATACATAACAAAATGATATGATGATAATAATATTAATGATAGACCTGTGATCTGTTGTAGCAAAAAATAATTATTGTCTCTTGGATCAGCTTGCAAAAATCCCCAGTTTTAAGTCAAACAATATTTCAAAAAGAATTTAATTGCATTATGAAATTTTTTATAAAATTTCATTTGTCCCACTTGAATCAAAGTGTGAAATATGATATGTCAAGAACTCTGTAATGTTTTGAACAACCAACAATAAAAATTAAAAAGTAAAATAAAAAAATAAAAATAAAATTTCATTTGTTTTCCTAAGAATGTTGAATAACATTTTTGTTCTTTTGATTTCTACTTTATTATATTTTATTTTTCTGATTGTGAAAACAATATGTATTCTTCATAAAAATCCTGGAAAAACAATCCTGATTCCATGACCTAGTAATGACCACTCAAATTCTGAAATACATCCCATAGGCCTTTGTGTGCCCAGGTGCATATGATATATACAAGAGTACACAATGTGTACAAGCTTAGGGTTTCTTTGTAATTCACTTACTTCAACTTACATTTTATTTTATGCATTCCTTAAGTCATTGGACAATGCTTAAATTTTCATAAACCTTTGTGTTAATTCCTATCTATTCCATAGCACAATTCCCTAAATTATTATGTTAAAAATATAAATACTTTTAAGATTTTTAGTATATATTTTCTGATTATTTTCCAGAAATTGTCTTCTAGTTCAAGTCCAGAAAATGAATACTTATTTTAATTCAACTACATCAGTATGAATACTAACATGTTACTATTTGCGAGCTGGGGCTGAGGCTCAGTGGTAGCACACTTGCCTGGCATGTATGAGACACTGGGTTTGATTCTCAACATCACATATAAATAAGTAAAATAAAGGTCTATCAAAAACTAAAAAATATATTTTTAAAAAACATGTTACTATTTGATTATGTATAAGACATTGAGTCTAATGGCCAGGCAGGGTGGTACATGCTTGTAATCCTGGCACCTTGGGAGACTGAGGCAGGAGTATCTCAAGTTCAAAGTCAGCCTCAGCATTTTTTGTTGAGAGCCACAGCCAAAGGGGCCCCAGCAAACTTCCAGCTGCCAGCAAACTTCCAGCTGCCGGCTGATGATTGGCTCACAGCAGCCCCAGCAACATCTAGCTGATTGGCTCCTCTGCGGTGATGTTCATTGGGCTGTTTCCCTGCCCTTCAGACTGCCAGCTGATGATTGGCTCACAGCGGCCCCAGCAACATCTAGCTGATTGGCTCCTCCACGGAGCTGCTCATTGGAGGACTTCTTTGGCTCCGCCCACACGACCCAGCCAATCGGCCTCAAGAACAGGAGGATTGTGGGAGGTGGTGAGGTATCTCAAGTTCAAAGTCAGCCTCAGCATTTTTTTTTAAGAAATCTACTTTAATTCCAAAAAAAACATTAATCCAGAATGCACTGTGTTTTCTGTTTCTACTCATGAAGTAAAACAGCGAAAGTAACAACTTTCTATGATATACAATGTAGACTCGTAGACTCATTTCTTTTATAAATATGTAATAAGAGTTTCCTTATTTATGTATTCTACATATGACCATTACAGCTTAGATTTAAGAGTCCTAATAGGATTAGAACATCTTCTTGAACTATTGCTTTATGCCTAAGGGTAAAAACCTCATCTGAACTTGTAATGACCTCTTATCTTAAACCTGTTAGAGTGTCCTCTGAATAAATTTTCCATAAATTCTTAATGGCCTGGTTCCATTTAAAAAAAAATTGGTTTCAGAAAATGTGAATATAGAAAATCCTGCTATTTCTTTGTGAATTAATGATATAAGGGGGAAAAAGAGATCTTGCATTCCTCTATGGAAAAAATAGATTTGGAGAATCGTTCTGGTAGGTAAAGTATCAAAAAGTCTAAAAGCAGACCCCTTGCTCAAGGCAACAAAAATGACTTTAAAGTGTTCATCTTCTGAACTGCTCAGTAACCCCTAGTGATTTTCACATTGGGAGGCATATTACTGGCATTAAATTCATCAAATTTAGATCGATCTTGAACAGGGACATTATAGAAATCAAGAACATCTCTGACCCTGCACATCTGGTAGAGCCTGACTAGCCCAAGTCATCAGCCAAATGTGCCAAGAGACTGAACTTCATATGACAATCTTTCAGGGAGATATCTTGCCAATTACTAGGAAGGGATGAACCAAAAACTTCTTTCATATGAAATTCCAAAAGACTCTGAAAATCTTCAGGAGGTATGTATGTTTGGCTTCGTAAGGGAGGACACACCAGAACAGGCTGTTGATTCAATTGTTACTTTCACTGTTTTACTTCACTGTTTTTCTTCTACCATCTCAGCCTCCACTGGCTTTTTTTCTTTTCTGGATGGAGACCAAAATTCTCTGTGTGTCATCCCTAAGACTATCCACTTCAAGACTCTTCTAGCAATGTCAACATTTTTGCGGAGTGCTTGCAACCTCCAGCATCAGCAATTTAACAAGGCCCTAAGTAACTCAGCGAGACCCTGTCTCTAAATAAAAAATATGAAAAAGAGTTGGGGTTGTGACACAGTGGTTAAGCAACTCTGGGTTCAATCCCCAGTACTCCCCCTGCAAAAATTGAATCTCTGTTTCCTGACTTTTAACTTTTTGTGAGAATTAATTCTTTTCCAAGTGTTTATAATCATAACTCTTTTTGACTATTCATGTTTGCCCAGGTTTTTATTTCTGGGCTGATTTTTCTGATTTGTAAAGCCATATCTATAAAAGATACAAATGCTGTATACCTTAGGTTATTGAATATTTTCCTACCTTTTTCATTTAATAATATTTTTTGTTTAAAGATTTTTTAGAGGGGGGGTTTAATTGCTATTTCTTTCAAAGATTTTATTTTAGAAAGTCCTTCCCACTCTAAGATCATAAATGTATACTTATATTTGCTTCAAGTTGATTTGTGATTTTTTAAAAAAATATTTACCTCTGTATTCCTTCGGAATTAATTTTGAGAGTATGGGGTTAAGAGGCACACTGATAATTTTCCAGTTATTTCATTTTCATATCATATAGTGAATAATCTTTCCTTTTCCTACTGATTTTCAGTAGCAACTTTATCATATACAAACTTTTGTTCACTTTGGCATATAACAGTGCACTGATTTGCATGCAGTGGGCTCTCCGTGTCGTCTCTCCCCAGTAGACTGTAGTCTATATCCCATAGTACTTAGAACACCACAGCCATAAAAATTTATTGTACAAAATGAACAATTAATGAGTCATTGATACCCCTGGAAAACTATTAACTTAAGATAAATAAATGTTCTGTTTTGACTGGTTTAAATATTTAACTTTTGGGGAAAAAAAAAGAGTGCAGGGCCTGACGGGTTTTTTTAATGACCTTTTCAGTTTATAATTCTTTCACTTAACTATTCAGACACTGTCACTTCCTAAGTCAGAGCATCAAGCTAGCTTTTATGGTCCTTAGAATCATGTCCAAACTTTGGATCCAAGGCATTTTAGTTAAATATTCTTTCAAAACAGATGGAATGTAGTGAGAGCCAATATTTCTCAAACCCCAGTAATTCAGACACCTTTTGCAAAAAATCTTTGAAGATTGAAGTGTCTTGTCAATCTAGCAAGGTTTCCACATGTACCACCCAGGTCTGGTACATCTCAACAGCATTCTCCTAAACTATTTGCTTTTTGGGAATTCTATTCCAGCATTGACTCATAGTTATATTTATATATTTAATATATATTTAAATATATTTGTATCTTTAATTCTGCTATAATTTTACTTCCTGCCGTATTACATCGTCTGTGCAGATGCTTGTGGCATGAATGAGCCCACACCCCCTGTAGTCTTTTTTCTGTCACCTGGTTACAGAACCCATATCAGGTCTTGAAGCCACCTCCCATAGGCCGCAGAGTCCTGCAAGGTCAGCGTTTCTAGGGCTCTGTGGCTGTGTCTGGCCAGACTTGTCCAGGCTCTCACAGAACAGGTGGGGGCTGGCTGGACACAACTGAGGGTTGAATGCAAAGAGGGACCTGGACAGACCCTCTTCCTGACTCCTTTCCCCTCCTTCACAGGCTCATTTGCAGTTTGACAGGATGGACTAAAAAAATTTTTTGCTTCCTTACCTGATTAAGTAACTTCATTGCCTCTTAGTGGAGGCCTGTGGTATTCGACCCTCAATGACTATTAAATCCCACAGGGGAACTGAATAAATGGGTGATTTTCAAGCTGGAGTAGAATCCCTAGAAATGAAAAGCAGCCTCAGGTAGGGGCTGCTTAAAACAATCTAAACATACAAAAACCCAAATAAAGTGATTAAAACCACTGGAATATGTAATCTTTCATCCTTCTCTCAAGCTCACATGCCTGCTTTGAATTTTTTTTTTCACTGCCATTTCAAGGCCTAGAAGCAACGTGTGTGTGTGTGTGTGTGTGTGTGTGTGTGTTTCTTTTTCCAGATGTTATGACTGATTTTCGCAAACTGGGAAATTTGCTTCAACTATTTTGTAAAAATATGCTTTGGGTAATACTGTGTTCATCATATTCATTAGTGATTAAGCATCACATAGATTCTGTTCTGGAGAAAAGTCTAGAATCAAGACCAAAGATTAAAGTTTTAGGTGTGCCACTGTTTCATGCTGAGAAATTCATTTAACCTCGTTTTTTAATTTCCAAAGAATGAGCTAGTAAAGCTAAATGGAATCCAGATCTCTGTCCTGAGTTGTCCTCCCCACACCCATCACCCACCATGTTTACTGGTTAGTACACGGGGCTGCAGGTATAGGTTTGGCTAATTGGAGGATTCCCCTTGGGCTTTGGCCACTCCTTTCTTCATTGACCTTATCAATAGGAAACAGGGTAAGTTCCTTGCTGCTGGGCTGGTGGGTTTGCAGTGCTCTTGTCTGATGCCATCAAACCTAGATTCCTGCAGAGAACATTGATCTCACCCATGAGAGGGGAAGCATGCCAAGATCATGGACTTCCCCCTTCATGATTAAGCCACTTTTCAAAATCCACTAATCTACTAAGGCTGCTAACTACTTTTGACAAAGAACTGTTAAGTTTAGTGCCAAAAATTTTAATCAAGTGATAGAATGCAATACCAGAAGGTTGCCTGGGGTGAACAAAAACCAGCAGCTGGAACCTCCTTATATGGTCAACTTCCTTGGGTTTAAAAAAAAAATCTCAACTATTCTTAAAGAGGTCGGAAAAAACATTAATAACAAACCTGCAATTGAACACATAGGCTAGAGGTTTTCCTGAGTACTGGCTACCTAATCCATTAAAAAAGTGTTGAAGAAAAAGATAGATGTGTGTTTCCATATTAATGCTGCTCTGCACGCAATTATTTATTTCTTAGTTTTTTCAATGACATCAGTATAAAAAAAGTAGTACATATCTAGTCATATTGACTTCTTTGTTGTTCTAAAACCCAGTAAAGGCCAATCAACAGCTCATTCTTATTTTGAATTATAAAATAGTATTCTTAAATTTTGAACAAGTTATTTTCCAAAATACTCTATGAATTTGATTTGATTTAAAAATATAAAAGTTGTGGGTTCTTATATACCATGAAAAAGAACTTGGAAAGCATTTGGTGGTCTTTAATGATTAATAGTAAGAACCTGACTTTGAACAGCTAAAGTTTTAGTTTGGGCATCTGAGTGAAGACTGGTGCTAAGAAAACTAGTTACCATTAGTGGGAAATGGTATTTGAGACTAAAGTCTGGGCAGTAGACATGTTCATTGCTGCTGTGATATCTTGTTTAGGTATTTTGGTGGACCAAATTAAGAAATATATGCAAGTGTAATGACATCCATATATGTGTACTTGATACATACATACATATATATATATATATATATATATATATATATTACATGCATAAATAATAATGAATAAAGACATTTACATGTTCACATATATATATATGCATGTGTGTGTGTGTGTGTGTGTGTGTGTGTGTGTGTAAATGTTGAGTCCATCCTTATATCACCAGTTCAAGTCTATACTCACTTGCTTCTTGCCTTCCCATTTCATATTAGTTTGTCACCTTTTCCACAGTGAGAAAACTTTGGCTGCCAGGAATTTTGATACACTTATTTACTTCAATCATTTTTTTAACACCCATTCTCTTTTATTTACATACAATAACATGTTGAATAACCAGAGTGTTTGCATTAGGAAAAAAGGGTACTGAAAAAGTATGGCATTCATGATATCACATAATCCAGATTAAGTCACTATCAATAAAATTTTTCTACCAATAATACAAGAATTAAATCTAATATTACTATTTTTATTTAGTTTTAATTAACTTTTATTGGTACAATAAAATTATATGTAATAGTGGGATTCATTGCTCAATACTGGAATAGATCTAAAATAATTTCAGAATTGCCTTGCTCATGCCATTAAAAAACAAACCTATTTAAAAAAGTCAAGATGTATTGGTTGTTTTCTGTCCCCTACCCTACACTTTGTCTTAACAAGGTTGAAGTCATGTAGTTCAATGCTCAGGCCCTAAGTTCCTCAGTCATTTCTCTACTACCACCCTATTCTGTCAGATCTACCACATTTTAAAAAAAATAACTTTGGGTTCATTGTTGTAGGTTGTTTTCAGTTTGGATTTTTTCCTTTTATTATTCTTTAAAGTTTTTTTGTTTATTCTTTGAATATGTAGAATATTATGATAATTTCAGGTCAAATTATCAGAGAAAATTCTCAAAGAAGTGTCATGCCATGCATATCCTTTTCCCTCTTCTCCTCAACCCTCCAGGGTTATTCTTCCTTGTTGATTTTTTGAAACATACACAGATATATGATTTCTTATGTCTTCATCTTACTTATACAAAAGGTGTCATAAGACACATGTCCTTCTGCAAGGTACTTTTAATCACTTAATATCTCTGAAAAATTGCTTCACATCTGTTCATAGAGATCTTTTTGAATTCTATTTTTACAACTGCGTGGAATTTAAGAGAAGAACAAGTGAGAGACTCAAGGAGAGAGAGGAGAGCTACTGTGGCTGAATGTGGGGACTTGGGGGATGAAGATGAGTAAAAAAGCATTTTTGGAAGTTTTTCTCTGGGTTGTGAGGAAAGTTTCACTGTTCTTCCCCATCCTCTTAAAAATGTCAATAAGAGGTCACTTTTGTGTTTTGTGGATTATGTCACTTTGGTGGAGTAAGTTCGAAAGTAGAAAAAGAAGTTTTGATTTGAATTACAGGAGACCATAAGCGGTATAATCTTTTGAGTCATGTTAAAACTGCGATTTCAAGTGTGGTTAAACTGTAGAATGTCCTTCCAGGTCTGGCTTCATAAAGAGGGATTGCAGATGTCCAAATTTCTGTCCTCTGGGGATTTCCAGACTGGCCCTAGGCAGGGAGATTTTTCACCCAGGACAGAAGAGACTACAAAATTGGTCAAGTAAGCAGGGCCACGGAATCAGCAAAGCATAAAAATTTCAGTGACAGCCTGGGACCTGGAGGGTTAGGTACAGACGTCAGAGCTGGGTTATTATGCCAGAATCTGAGAATTGAAGATGAAAGGAGGCCCAAACATTGCAAGAGTCAACAGGGAGGGACTCAGGATCATCTTCCAGCTAGAACAAGCACTACTGTTCACGGCTTCTTTGAAGTTCTGCTTAGGGTGTGGTGTGTAGCTCAGTGTAACAAACCTGGACACAAACACATAGAAATTTCACTTCTGTATTTTGGAAAGAGATCTAGGATGGGATGTGATAAAGCAGGCTTGTTAAACAAATAACACCCAAACTCAAACTGTCCTGTAGAAACACCTGATTTTAGATTTTAAATGTTAGAAGGTAAATGTAAGGAATTTACTTCCTCACAAGGTCGAACAAAAGGCCCAATTTTCAATAAAAATTCTTACATGAGTGATTTGAAATTAACTAAGAGAAAGTATAGGCATTCAAATACATATGTTTTCTTTTTTGGTAAGACAGGTGGTAAGACTATAATAGCTCAATAAATTGCGAAACACCTCTCCCACCTTTTCTTTCTCTCTTCACTCCTTTCCTCTTTAACTATTAAAGTTTTAATAAACATGTAAAACAAAGTCTGAAATAAAGATATAGTTAGTCCAACTTGCTAAGAGACTATATATTTCAGGGTTAATTTTCAGCATTAAAAAATAAAAGGGAAAATTAATTTTGATTTCAAATTTTAAGTAGCCATTACATTATATTTTGAGTTTAAAATTATAATTAAAAATAATAATTGTGCTTATTTATGGGGCGCAATGTAATGTTTTGATATATACATACTTTCTGAGTTTGTTTTTCGAGTACTGTTCTTAATCTTCTTTTTGTCATGGATGACTTTGTTAGGTGAACCCTAGGGATGCTTCAAAGAATAATTTTTAAATGGATAAAATAACATACATAAGATTACAAAAGCAGTCAATTATGGTAAAGAGTTACCAAAAAATGAAAATAAAACCATTGTGATTAGTAATATATTCACTTTTTAAGATGAGCACATTAAATAACAAGGAATCAATCTATAGTTCTTTTATAATAAGTAACATGATTCTGATGAGCATAAATAATATTTGGTGACATCTGCAATAACTGTTTTATAATATGAAAACATCTGAGATTTGTATGGAAGAAAAATCAAAGTTACTATTATCATGTCTATGTATTGTACTTTATATTTGAAAGAAATGCTAGATTTCAGTTAGTTAAAAAGGTAATGTAAGGAATTTACTTACAAAAGAAAGTAAATTTTTCCTATTCAAATTCACAGACCATCTGAATTCTAGGGGTTATGGGACTCCCTTAAGAAACTTTACTTAAAGGAATTGTTATGTTCTGTATCTTAATATTAAAAATAATGGGCCAAGAATACAAGATTACTAACCAAACCAGCCCTCCAGTGTCAGCCAGCCAGCACTGCAATGCATTTCTAATTTCAGTAATAGCATTTTTAATTTCTAGGAATTTTATTTTATTTTTAGAAATATGCATGGTAGTTTTGTTCCTCATTTCCTACTATATTTTTAGACCTATTTCTTTCTGTAAAAAAATTATCACATTTATATAATACTTTGTTGATTGAAATTTATTATTTCCACTGACTTTAATTGATTGGGGCTAGTTTCATTGTGTGTTCTATTAGTTTTGATTGTCATTTCATATCCACCTTTTAAGTGAGAAAATTCTCAGGAGTAGATCAATTATTTTCTTTTACTGTCTCTGCCCCATACTGTTCAATTCATTTTCAGGGTTTTATTTCATTTTAATCAAGTCACCTCATGAGGTTCCTGCATTTCAACTTGCCACAGTGGACTGATGAGCTCCTTGCTCCAGGTCCTGAGAGCTTTGCAGGTGTCTCCCTTTCCTGCAGTATTCTTTGTAGAGATTAGTCAAAACAGAAATGTGATCTTAGGCATTTCTTCTGCTGTGCAGCTGACCATGAAGCAAAGTAAAAGGGCAAACTATTTATAAGTCAGGCCGTTACAGGTGCAGAAAATAGATAAGAGTTCAGCTTTGTCCAGGTTGGCAGACCATTCTTACTGAATTTCCTTGTTTGGGTTGTTTTAGTGTAGTTTCAAATTTATGGACAGGTCTTGGGATTAAAAAAAAAAAAAATGTACCTGAGCTGAACTTGGTCCTACAGAAGCTGCTTGAGAAGTCTCATTATCAGTTCATTACCACTGGTTGGTGTTTTTGTCCATTCAACAACTGTTTTAAAAGTACCTGCTATTAACCATGCCAGAAAATGACAAAATTATCAGGGAAAACAAGGAAATCAATAATATGTAAGAATACTTGCTAGGATTGACAATGTGGAAACAGCCTTGGGAGCATTCAGCAGGGAACAATTGCCTCTGGTGGGGACAGAGATGGCTCTCTTACATTCCCCAGTACCCCCAGATGTGGTCTTCCTCAACATTTTTTTCTGTATTCATTCTTTTTCTCCAAGTCTGGATTTATATTTACTAAATATTAATAGATTTTAGTAATTATTGTTTAGATTAAAGAGCATTTTGTTCCTCCAGGGAGAGAGAGGTCTGTTTCTATCTCCTCCTCTGTTCTATCACTTGATTTACTTTAGGTGTTTTCACATTCATGAACTTAGGAATCCAAGTTTTGTTCCTGAAATGCTCTACTTAATATATTCAATTCCAACATTTCTTAGCTGCTCATCTACTTTTGTTTGTTTGCTTGTTTATTTATGCCCTATTTGCTTGTACTTTTATTGCCCCGGGACAACTTCTTAAGTTACAAAAATAATGAATAGACCAGTCCTGGGCAAATTACTTGTTTGATCCTCCTACAAATCCACTATTTTTTTATTTTTGGAATTTTTTGTTTGCTTTTTTCATATTTGAAACTTTTCCTAATTCTTTCAAGTACAAGGGATAGATTTTACACACACATAAATATGTGGTGTGTGTGTGTGTATAAATAATATATATGTCATTGTACACAGAATTGTTATATATGTCACTATGGAATTGAGCTTCATCTATTTTTAGATGTAAGATATTAATATACACAAAATAATATTAATAGAATAAATATTGATTTTCCAGAGACCTGGCTTTTTCTTTTTCTTTGAATTTCTGCAATTGTATATTTATTTAGTTTTAATTTCAATAGCAAAAAATATTCCAAACTGTCTTTGTTTCTAGCGCTTTGCAGGCATGGGGTTCTACACAAACTCATAAGGTTTAGACTTTGCTGTGGAGGATGAGAAAACATGCTGCTCGAATACATCAAAAACCAGGTTATGTTGCCAATTTATAATTGAGACCTTTTTTAAGGTCTGTGAATCATCTATTACTTTTGTTACTGATTCGAATTTTTGCCTTGGAGCGTTCAGCTGCTCCAACAGACATGTTGGATTTTCAAAAAGTTTGAGTAAGGGGCTGGAGTTGTGGCTCAGTGGTAGAGTGCTTGCCTGGCATATGTGAGGCCCTGGGTTTGAATCTCAGCACTACATATAGATGAATAAAATAAAGATCCATCAACAATATTTTTAAAAAATCATTCTTTTAAAGAAAAAAAAAGATTGAGTAAGAAAGTACTTGAACAGGGGCTTAAGGCAGTGCATTTGAGAAAGTTGTTTTCCCTGTAAGGGAACAAGCCACTATCTCCTGACCCCAGGCAAGGGGTTTTGGATACAGTGAGGAAATCCGTTGATCTTTGCAGCCTGTGATCTCTGAGTGGGACTGAATTGAGTTGAGTAAATACTTACTGAGAGCCCACTAATTAAAGCCTCCAGTTTCTGCAGCAGGGTTGGTCCAGAGGTGGGCTCTAATAATGGGAAGAGGAGCCATCAGAAGATATAGAAGTAAACTCACAGGGACAAGAGAACACTAGAGGCTCAGGGGCTGTGTGCTTTAGGGGAAAGGAAGTTGATAGACAAATTCTGAAGGAGCTGGAAATAGCATGACCTACATGTCATATGTACATCTTGGCTTTTCATCCATAGTTGAGCCAGGCTCTGATACGCTGGGAGACGCTGGGAGTGCTCTACCAGCAGACACAGAAACCTTGAGAGTATTCTCCATCTGATCCTTGGTTATGATATGATCAGGAGGGAGCAGTTTGAATTGTAGTGCTCCCTGAAGACTTCAAGTTGAGGTCTGCTGAGGAAGTTCTCTCCTGGAAGGTTTGAGGGCTCGTGAGAGGCCATGACCTGCCCAGGTCCCCATCTATCCTCCAAATCCCAAAACACTCTCATTTGTTTCTTGTGGCACTTCAGGTTACCTATGAAATACAAACACCATGTGAGTACACGCTCTTCTACTTTGCAAGGATATCCATTGAAGGCAGGAAATATGGTTTTGAAGGTCCTTTGGCTAGTTGGCTTCAATTTGGGATTTCAATCACTTGAGAATTTCAAGACAATGCAAAGATAACCTGTCATCTATTAATAGAAGAAAATCATGGGTTGGGGAGATATTCTTTATATCTGTCACAATTTTAGCATTTTTATGAAGGTACTAGCAGTTATAACCCTAGGAGGCCTTCAGTGGCTGGGTCTAGGTCAGTGATTTTCAAATTAGGCTCTAACAGGTGGGAGTAGGGGTATAGAAGTGTCAGTGGGAGGTTGGACCCCACGAATCCTAAAGCATTTAACTTGTGTTCCCTCTCTCTCTCCCTCCGCTCCTCACTTTCTTTATAACAAATATGCCTTGAGCATCTACTATGTGCTCACCTACTATGAGGACTCTGTGCTCATTCTTGTCAAGAGATGTAAAAATACATGGTCTTTCTTTCTCTGGGATTTGAAGGTTTTTTCCTCTTTTTCTTCTTCACTATTTTTTAAATGAAAATCTCTATGTCATTTGAGTACATTAAAAAAGTATTTTTCTGACTCAACTGCTTCAGACTAGATTTGAATAAATTAGTTCATGATAGTCTTTAACATGAGAAAAATATTTTATTTTGGATGAAGCACATGACATCCTGTTTCCAGGTAGCTTCTATCATTTGGCAGGCATGGTTTGCTGTCCTTGTTTTGTGTAGGGTGACTCAAAGGCGGGGTAACTTCATAGTAGCTGGTCAAGACGCAGAATCTGAATTGGGAAGAGGAGTCTGCTGCTCTTCCTCTTGCATTACATTTCCTGCATGAACGTCAGGTGGAGCTGCCTGCTGGCATTCTTTTAAAACTCCAAAGTGACTGCATCAAGGGGCTGTTGTTTGAAATATTTTTAAGTTGTCTGCTTATATCCTTCCTCTATAAGAAAACGGAAATATGACACATAAATATAATCAAAGATGACGTGTACCTTCAGCTGAACACATGTGAAAGGTTTTGGTCACCATGTAACTACATTGACAACATTGCAAAGTTGTTTATTTCTTGTTAGGGCTTTTAGGATATAGATTCAAAAAGTCTGGCATTGTTGTCCTTTACTTTAAAATTCATTTTTGGAAAAATCCAAACTCCCCAGTTTTATTGTACTGCCGTAGTACTTATTGATTAGTTATTATGTACCAGGCACTGTTAACATATATTACCCTTTTAAACTGTCACAATAATCCTGTGAGAAAAATAATATTATTGTCAGCTGCCGTGGCACATGCCTGTAATCCTGGTCATTCAGGAGCTGAGGCAGGAGGATTGCAAGTTTGAGGCCAGCTTCAGAAATTTAGTAAGACTGAGTCTTAAAATAAAAATTAAAAGATCTAGGGAAGCAGTTCAGTGGTAGAGCAACCCTGGGTTCAATCTCCAGTACCAGGATAAATAAAGTAAGTAAGATTATTTTCTGATTTTTATAGATTAAAAAATGGAGGCACAGAAAAGTTAATGACTATTTCAAGTCTATACAGCTAGCAAGTTGGAAAATTGGAATTTGAAGTTGGGTGGATTGACTCTAGAGCCTGTTTTTTTAACCACAGAATTATTATGCTCTGTCTCAGCACGACACTGATGAGGCAGGTGGCCTTTCTTGGGTCACTTAATGAGTTTGGTCTTCAGATCCATTATTCAGAAAACAAAGAATGCTCTGGATACTTTATTTTCTGAACAGTATCCCTTGTTTTCAAGCATGCATTTCTGGACATAGGTATTATTTTTATGAACCTGATTTTATATACAGGGAAATTCAAACTTAGGTCAAGTAACAGCTAATGATGGCATAGTTGGTGTAAACACTGACATTTAAACCCAAGATTTTAATCAATATACATTACTATCTTTCCTTTTTAAGGACTTAGGCTGCCTTAAAATTCCATGTATTGAAGTCCTGGCTTTTTAAAGACACAATGGCAATATGTTTGTTTCATAATGCCTCTCATTTATAGTTCTTCCAAGTCTACACAAATAATAGCCGTTTTAACAATGAAACATTGTGCTATTAATATTATATTATTATTTCTTTGAGGAGTCACATTAGTGTAGCAAACAGGATGTAACCGGACATGTTAGGCAAGCTGTTGCTAACCCTGAAGACTATACCGGGATTAAATTCTCATTATTACTCACAGTTAGTCCCCAAATATCTGTGTATGTTCAGTTTCTCAGTTTCTTCAGTTTGGCAGGAAGTTTTAAAGAACCAAACAGCATGCCCTTCCGTCCTTGGCATATTCATAAGCTATTTTTGGGTGAGTCATCGGAATTCTGTGGTTTGTATATCCTGAAGGGAGAGAGGAGACACTGTATGGTTAGCATTTATTTGAAACAGCTTGTTTTGGGGGGGAGGGGAGTCCTTTGATAAAAGTTCAACATTAGGTAAGAAATGCCGGCGGGTGGAAGAACCTTCATTGTTGCAAAGATTCTGCTTGTGTTCCTGTCCCTGGGAATATCATGCAAATTCAAATATGCTTATGCTTGTTTCCAGCTTGACCTAGTGTGTGTAGAAGAACTGATCTGGTGTTTAGTTGAGGTAATTCTCAGAGAACAAACAATTGGCTTAATGTCAATCAATGCTTTAAGTTGGATAGAGCTGTTGGTATATGAAAATATAGAGGCTAAGCCACACCTCTAAGGTCCATTGGATAATATCATCAATATAATTGTGGATTGTGATAAAATCATTGTAATAAGAAAAAATGAATGAGAATTGACAGATCTTTCTTCTTATAGGCTCAAGGGAACCCCAAGGGAACTTTCAATAATTAAAACATATATATATATTTCTATCTCATCAGGAAAAGAAACTGATTATTAATGGAAGACAGAAGAAAACTCAAGTTAGTAAGTTAGTTTGGGTACTTAGTGTATATCAGATGCTGCAGTAAGTCCCCCAAATATCACAGAGAGCATTGAGATATAGGGAAAATATTACTTTCATAAGCCTAAGAAAGCCTATGATCTCTAGAACCAATGGTCATAAGACAAGGATACAAGGAAAGGAAGGACTGCATTTAACACCTATGCTCAGTTATAGTTATCCATTTGATTAGGAACAACTGATTGGTGACCAGAGACTGGCAGTCATAGAAGACAAATGCACATTGCTCCCCAAATTAAGAGAATTACAATGATGCCCTATTTTTAAATATATAGAGACACTATTGTGTTGTCCTTAAAATGATTTTGCATGGAACACAAATTGGGCATCAAATAGCATTGAAATATATAATAAGAAAACTCTTTTAAATTCCTTCTTAATTGTCTAATTCTGCCAAGTAGAAAGTTTTAGTTTGGTGTTAGTAAAAATTTGACTCTTCACAGAGTGATAATAATACGTCCCTAGACTTGAATAACAACTTATTCATTGCTCTTCCTTTTTACAGATGCATGTTATTTCTGGCAACTGAAATTGATTTTTCATTTACATAGAGTAGAGATTAAAATGTATTTATATGAAATATTAGTTATTTTTAAAATAGTAATTAAATAATAATCTATGTGGTGAGTTGAATAAGTAGAAGGCCCATCCTGAAAACCTTATCACTTTGATGATGAAGAGGAAGTTGAGGGCTGGGGTTGTGACTCAGGAGTAGAGTGCTAAGCACTGGGTTCAATCCTCAGCACCACATAAAAATGAAATAAAGATATTGTGTGTCCACCTACAAATAAAAAAATAAATATTAAAAATGAGGAAAATGATTCCATAAACAAAAACAGAAAACACAATTGTGTAAGACCAACATATTACCCAGAATAATCATCTTTAAAGTATGGAGCCCATAGATCAATGATGATGATCTGTGAGCTGTTAGCCCATCTGAAAGTAGGTAAGTGTAGAAATTGCAAGTAATCATTTAGAAACTTTTACAGCTTATTGATATGGTTTTGGTATCCAATTATATGAAATGATTTCCAGTAACTTATTTTCATCATATTTTACAAAAGTATTATTCTGTGACGGATTAGGGAAAAGAAAACAATAGTTTGAGAAGCACTGAATTATATAGCATATGTTTAGAAGGAGAACATAACTAAAGAAAGTGACAGTGTAAGCAATTATGATAAAAAAAAATACATGTTGGTGGAAAGTACATGATTGTCATGCTATCTAGAATGGGGATAAAGAGAATAAATAATAGACTAAATAAAGATTGAGACTGTCTTGGTTTTTCATGGTTGTATCCTAAGGATCCAACATGGTTTTCAGCATATTGTAAACATTCCATAAATATTCGTAGAGTATCTAACTGAATGAATGCACCATGGTGATTGACAGGCAGGTCTAACACAATAACCAGAGGATATGTGCTATTATAATGCAATAATTGTTCATCATGCTTTTCTTCATATCTCAAACACTCTTTATTCCCCTTTTCTCTCCATTTTACGTTGTTCTGGTTATATAAATGCTAAGTCAACTTAAGTCCTAATTAGTTTGTCAACATATCCTGACTCCAAGAAGGTGGTGCCTTAATTTAAAACAAGTAATTTAAAATTGAGAGTTGTAGGGCTGGGGATATAGCTCAGTTGGTAGAGTGCTTGCCTCTCATTCATAAGACCCTGAGTTCAATCCCCAGCACCACAAAAAAAAAAAAAAAAAAAAAAAAAACCAAAATAAAACAAATTTAGAGTTGCATACCACAACAGGAAGCTTAGGTGGAGGTAATGTTTTAGTAAAGAAACTACTTAAATATCTTAGTGGCTTAACCCAACAACTATTTTTCTTTCTTTCTCACACACATTCCACAAAAGTTGACAAAGGGCTTTGATTATTTCAATCATCTCAAATTGTTTTCATGATAACCATAGTAAAGGATGTGGCAAGTCAAACTGCCTCTTTGAGACTATACCTGGATACATTTCATTTTTATGCATTTTTTATTTTTTCTTTCTTTCTTTTTCTTTTTTTGGACAGAACATAGTTTATGTCTAATATCAGTGGGATGGGGAAATGTAATTCTACCATGCAATAGAAAAGTGGAGAGCCAATAATATTTGGTGGAGTATGCTAATAGCCAACATTTATATTCACCTATTATGAATTAAATTTATCAGAGTTCTTCCTTTACTAATTGATCATATGTGAGTGTACCAACAGCAATGAGTTCCATACGTTTTAGATCTTTGGACTGAATTCTGAATGCAGTAATTCCATGGGCATAGTGCAACTTCTGCCTGACTTATCAGTTCACTAATTTAGCAGGTCCTTTTACTGTGCTTTGTATAATACTGATTCTGACCTATGCTCCTTTGGTTTGCATCCTATCTGCACCAACCTTCACCGCCAAATACATCTTCCCATAAGAAGGAAATTGATTTCCTTTCATCTTAGCCAAAGAGATTTTTTTTTCTAGTGGAGTTTAAAAACGGCTGTAAATACAAGCTTTTTGAGAATATTCTCATGTGAGGTTGTTAGACTGAATCAACTTCCAGGAAGCTGATCAATTCTGAGAAAATCAAGCTTATCAAGTTTTAGGAAACTTCTGAACTATAGACTCTTCATGCTATGTGAGCTCAACATTATCAATCATCTTTTTATGTCTAAATTATCATCACTCTATTTGCCAATGCAATGTACTAGATATTTGTATATCTAGTACATACCTAAATTAGAAAGGGTATTTTTACTCTGTAAAGGAAAATGAAAATATCTCCACCCCCTTATGATTTTTTTTTACAAATCTTACTCCATTTTATGAGAAAGGAGGATTTGCTTTTAAAAGATATCCTTTTCACAGATACTTTCAACATTGTTTTGACTTCCAAAATTAGTGAGAGCTGAATACAGGTGGGTGAAATCTGATAGCAGACTTGAAAAGGTATTGACTTTCAGAACTGAAAATTAAATTGAAATGTCAAAGTTTGCCTCTGTCTACAAAAGACTTGAAGAGGTATGGGCTTGAGTTCTCTCTAAGTGTGATTGGTATAAGCAGTCAAGTCAGATTACTGAGCTTCTCCAAAGTCACTTTGAAGAGGCTTCCCCCTAGCCATCTGTATTAAACACATTAACAGTATCATTTCCAGGCCTTTACAAGATTGCAATGGTGGACGGAGACTAATCACCCAGGTGAATGATGAGGGAGGGATCTTTTATTACTCCTCCATCAGCTGTTGCACATCTAGACATGTAGCTAATCACTCATTAGCCTCTAAGTTTGGAGGCTGCCTTCAGGTGATAAGCCTCATAAAATGCTAATAAGGAGATGCCTTTGATAAGCTGGTAGATCATTAAATAGAGAAGTAACCAGTCTACTTATGATTTATGAGAATACTTTTTACCATGAAAGGTAAATTTCTATTTCTTTTTTATTAGTGATATCCCTGCTGTCCCTTAATAAAAAATTTATACTATACAATGCAAAAAAGAGACCCCCCTTCCCCCCAGTTTCAGAGATTCTAGTTGAGTGGCATTACTAAAATTCAGAGATCTCTTACAATTCTCAGAGTCTTAAGTTCCTTGAAATGAGGTCTGTGTCTCCAGAGTCAGCAGCTCTGATTGGCATAGCAGGTACTCTGTTACTATTCATTGGCTGTGAGCATTATCCTGTTTTTAAAAATGTATTATATAGACAAAATATTACTGAAACATAAGAGGTTAAGTGCATCTTTAACTATCAAATGTATCCTTCCTGTTCCTGTTTTAGGGCCTTAGCACTTATCATTTCTTCTATCTGGAATGCCTTTCTCTGAGACATTCCTGTAACCTGTTCCTTGATGTCTTTAAATGTCACCTCCTTAGAAAGATTTTACCTGGCCACTTTATCTGTAGTATCACCTCCCACCCTCTCTGGCTCTGCTGTTCTGTATAAAATGGAGCAGTACTTACACATTCATTTGTCTACCTACTTATTGTCTTTATTAGAATGCAAACCCAATAAAATAGGATGGTATATAGGAAGAATGTCATATTGTCCAGCTCTAGATGGCTGGATCACTGACTGACAGTACGTCTTATGAAACCCTTGGCAGAACTGCTCTACCAAGCTGCTTCCAGATTCCTGATACTTTGGAACTGGGAACAACTTTGTCTATTTTAAGCAGCTAAATTTAGGGGTAATTTGTTATTTGGCAAAAGATAATTAACAAAATGTCATTTTTTGTATCTACTCTAATTTGGATCATTAAACCTTTTTCATCTGTCCTCTTCTGGTCTCTTAACCTATCATTTTCAACTCTGCCTGTGAAGCATTAAATATAATTTAATTGGCTCAAGCTCCTTGTTCAGCAGTTCTTTCTTCAGCTCAATCTGCTATGTAAATCATCTAGATATTTTCTGGCTTTTTTTTTTTTTTTTTTTTTTTAGAAAGAGAGAGAGAGAGAGAGGGAGAGAGAAAGAGAATTTTTAATATTTATTTATTTTTTTTTAGTTCTCGGCGGCCACAACATCTTTGTTGGTATGTGGTGCTGAGGATCGAACCCGGGCCGCACGCATGCCAGGCGAGCGCGCTACTGCTTGAGCCACATCCCCAGCCCATCTAGTTATTTTCTAATGTTGGCAATTATATTTTTTTCATTCTTGGAAGTTCTATTTATATTTTTATGCCATCCTTTTGCTCATTTTTTGTTATCTTTTTATTCCTCATTTTTGTCTGATCATATATTTTATATATTTACTTCTGGGGGGGGGATTTAAATGAAGATGCTTCAAGTTCCAGACAAAATTCTGGGGTGTTATCACTCTACAAGCATATTTAACTTAATACATTGGCTTGGGGGGGGGCAGGCTTCCTAGAGGAATAAGTTAAGCCCACCTCCTTCCTTATGAAAAGGATAAATTTAAAAATTTGGGGGGGGGACTTTTCGTCACTGAGTAACGGCTTAAGAAAGACCAATTACAAATTATACTTGCTCATACTTTACTTGATGTAAGATGCAGGCTGATTGTAGAGAAATGAAGGTAGGAATTTTTCCACAGCCTATCTGTCTCCAATAAGGCAGGTCAGTCCTTCAGGCAGGAGAGGAAGGCACTTCTCAGAGTTGGCCTCTTTGGTTCAACTGAAGAAATGCTCACAGGGCTCCTTCTTGTATAGCTCTGACTCTTATCAGAAAGGGTCAGGTACTTTGTGGCCAGGCAGCTGGAGCTTAAGAAACATACCATTATTTTCAAAAATATGCAGCTAACAGCCAATCACACTTTTATATTTCATTTCAAATATAGTATTAGCACCTAAATCCAAAAAAGTACTATTATATGCATCAATTTGTTTTATTTTTAAGGCCTACAGGCTTAAGAACTGCAGAAAATGGTATGCTGACAAAAAGAAAATATCTCTTTATAAGTGGCTTTTATTTAATGATTCTTAGGCTCTCTAAGGGTGACCCAGAGATGCCAATTAAGACCCTAGGTGCTTTAAAAAAAATTGTGGTCATACATCAATTTTCATTTTGTTCAATCAGTTCTCTTTCTTCATTCTCTATTATATCTATTACTCTATTTTTCTTCTTAGTCTTGGTTTTAACTCACCAAGAACAAAGTTCATCAGGTATTGATGTAATTAATTAATTAATCATTCTTTTTGTTGGCACTGAGGACTGAACCCAGGGCCTTATGCATGCCAGGCATGTGCTTTATCCCCAGCCTCGTGTGATTTATTGTTTCTCTTTTTCTCCTTTGCTAATATAAGTATTGAGAGCAATACATCTCTGACTACAGCACTGGCAGAATCCCAGATTGAGTTGTTTCTTCTTGAAATATTCTGCTTTGTCCTAAATGTTTTCCCAAAAAAGGTTTATTAAGGAAGAATCCATTCTGTTGAATGCAATAAGGAACAGAATTGAAACAGAGGTCCAAGAAGAGGAAAGAAACAGATCTAATATAAAATGATTAGTTTTGACAACTTGATATTATGCCTAAGGTAATCAAGTGAAAAATTCCCAGAATTAATAAGTTTAGTTAAAGTGAATAGATAGAAAATAAACATCCACAAATTGATTCCTTTCTTCTATACCAACAGTTAGAAATCAAAAGGGTGCAGAAAGACACTGGTATACAATAGTCACTGTGAAATTAAAGCATTCTGTAGGTTAGTTCAACTATAAATACAAAGGAACTGTAAGCAAACTACAAAATTTTACTCTGAGTTATAAAAAGAAAATAGAGGTATATTATGCTCATGGATAAGAAAGAATATTGTGTATTTATTTTCAAATATGTATTACATGTTTGTGCATTTTAATTTTTTTAATATTTATTTTTTTTAATTTATATATGACAGTGGAATGGATTACAATTCTTATTACACATATAGAGCACAATTTTTCCATATCTCTGGTTGTATACACAGTATGTTCACACCAATTCGTGTCTTCATACCTTTACTTTGGGTAATAATGATCATCACATTTCACCATCATTTATAACCCCATGGCCCCTTCCTTCCCCTCCAACCCCTCTGCCCTGTCTAGAGTTCGTCTATTCCTCCCATGCTCCCTCTCCCTATCCCACTATGAATCAGCCTCCTTATATCAAAGAAAACATTAGGCATTTGTTTTTTGTGGATTGGCTAACTTCACTTAGCATTATCTTCTCTAACTCCATCTATTTACCTGCAAATGTCATGATTTTATTCTCTTTTATTGCTGAGTAATAGTTCATTGTGTATATATGCCACATTTTTTTATCCATTCATCTATTGAAGGGCATCTAGGTTGGTTCCACAGTTTAGCTATTGTGAATTGTGCTGCTATAAACATTGATGTGGCTGTGTCCTTGTAGTATGCTGTTTTTAAGTATTTAAAGTAACTGTCAATCAAAATTTCAATGGAACATTTTGGGGGAGAAAATGGGTTCAAATGGCTTTGATTGAAGCCTCTTGGTACTTTCTAAACAGTTTGTCGTAAAGGACCAATTTCTTTCTTTCTTTTTTTTTTTTTTTCAATCTGTCACACACTTGGATACTTTTGAACATATAAGATCTTTTGCTTGGATGATGTGGTGTTAGAAGAGGTTTTTACACATGTCCAATTTTTGTTTCTCTCTTAGGAAAGTGGGGTACCCAGGGTCTAATTAAAAATATAGACCTATAGAAATAATTAACACTCATGGCTGAGTGTTAAACAATTCATGATTGGCAGAGGGCCTTCAAACACATTTTGAGTAGCACTGAGGTAAACAGCATCAGGGAATGTTTTGGGAATAAAATATAGAACTGCGGACAAGTTAGTTCTGAATGGGAAATGGAATCTGATGGAACAGAGCATAGATTGTCTTCTGGAATAGAAAGAAAGAGATAAAAATTGGAGAAGGTCAGAGAGTGTTTCAGTTTTTATTTCAATTTTGTTTCCCAACAACTCATAGGTCTTGATCTCAACTTCAGACATAGGTGAGAAATCCTGGATACCTCACAGTTTCTGAAAACTCCAAATTATTAAAAGTTTAATTTCCCATTTTAAATTCTAATTCAGTTTTTTCTACTTCCCAGAACACTTAAGCTCTCAGGCATGCTTAGGGTAGTGATCAGATTATGTCAGAAGAAACTTCTATTTACTTTCAGTAAAGTTCCAAACCTCTGCAAACATCAGTTTTAATATCTGTTACTGGATATTATAATCATGTACACTTTACAGGATTGTTGAAGAGTGTTAACTGAACTAACACTTATAAAGACCCTATAAGGGATCAAGAATATTTTAAGAGTTCAATTAATGTTAGCTGTTGTCTTAGAAACAAGAATTAGAAAGGCAATTGTTTGTTTGTATATATGGTTTAATTCTATATGCAGAATGTCAAAATTTACAATTCCTGTATATGCTTTCAGAAAAGATCTTGAGTCTTCTTTTCTCATTTTCATACAGAATGAAGAAACAAGATGATATGTAATTATTCCTATGCATCTATATTTTTAATTAGACCCTGGGTACCCCACTTTCCTCTTTCTCTTGTGGCTTGCTTTCAGAGATGATAGAAAGATGATTCAAGTCAACGCTGAGGGAGATGAAGAAAACAACAAATCCCCAAAGGTCAACCTGGGGCCAGGGAGGTAGGCGAGGGTGGGGGGACTCCTGAGAAGCTGGGGATCTAGCTTCCACAAGCAGATCGGGTACCTTCCCACGGCAACCTCAGTTCTTTGTTGGTCCCAAATAAAGTCATCTTTGACTCATTTCAGTCTCCTGGCCTAGGCAGAAGAAAGCTTCAGTCCGTTCTAATTTATCCCTTGATTTGGAAACAGTCCCCGACTGTCAGACACAACTATGTCTGCAATTAAGATTAAGGCTTGTGAGTCTTTGGGGGGAACAAAATGGAAATAAAAGCTGAAAATTCCCCTGCCTACCTTGAAAGGCTACCCTGGAGCGAGCGTTGTTTTCTCGGGTAGGGTTTATCTTTGCAGGTGTTTTGTAGAAGCCTACAGAGTCAGCCAGTGGGTATGAGTCATGTGGCTGTGGTAAGATTAGAAATTCCTAAACCATGATATAGGAGTCCAGAGTCTGCGGCAGAAAAGATGAAGGGAAGCAGCTCTCTAGGGCTCCTGTCCCCTGCTTCCCACCCTATAGCTTTATTTCCCTTCTTAAGTTTGGGAAAGGTACTTGCTTTCTAATCTTTCACTCCCCCTCCTTCATTCTTCTTTTTTCACCTTTCTTGACTCTGCAAAGCTATAAAATGCTTATTATTTCATGGGTCATAGTCAGGACATAGATTGTTGTTATTATTGCATATAAAAGTAGGAGACTTAGATACTGCTGAGGAGCAAATGGAAACAAAGAAACAGGAGAAGTTAAAACAGGGAAAAGAGCTTGAAAAGAGAACCAGCCTGGAGGGAAGGGGCTGGGTGAGGAGCCTAGTGGTGAAAAGTACAAAGTCCTTTGCTAAAGTATAATCTAAAACAAAGGCTATTTATCCCAGTTATTCCTTTGGGGGAAAAGCAATGGCAGTAATTCAACTAATTTAAAATTTGTTAGATGATCAGATACTAAAAGTTTGCACCGTAGTTTCTGTGTGTTTGACATTGCTGGGCAGCTGAAACATGGTGAAGCTGGCCTCAGGTGCCCTCTCCTCCATAATGTTCTCCAGGCCACTGGTAAATTTTGTTGAGGGGAGTGTTTTCATACCCACCATTTGAAGTCTCCTTGGCCTGCCTTCCTGAAGAAGCAATAGAAATCCTAATCAAAGGGGCTGGGGATGTGGCTCAAGTGGTAGCGCGCTCGCCTGGCATGCGTGCGGCCCGGGTTCGATCCTCAGCACCACATACCAACAAAGATGTTGTGTCCGCCGAGAACTAAAAAATAAATATTAAAAATTCTCTCACTCTCTCTCCTCTCTCACTCTCTTTGGAAAAAAAAAAAAAAGAAATCCTAATCAAAAGGAAAACCAGCTGTTATTGGATGCCTCTTCCTTTATGTGACTCCTTATCACCCACAGAGGTCGACTGTTCCTCTCTAACCACAGATCCCACTCTATCCCCAAGAGTCCGGGCTCAAAGAACCCCACAAACAGGTCAATTCATTCTCAGAAGGCACTGTGTCCTGTGATGACTTTTACTTTGAGGACACCTAGTGGCAGTTTATTGTATGTGTTCTCCAAAAGGAAAATAAAAGAAACTTCAGGATGTAGTAATGGTGGGGCAACCTATTTTTCTGAACTTTTAAACTGACAGCTGGATTTGTCCTTAAGCTTGGAGACAAAACTGCTGTGGTCCAGGGTAACAAACAGGCCCTTGCCAGATTGTGGGCCTGAAATCTCACTGCCATCCTTCGTTGTTACCAGAGAAAATTCCCTTCACAAATGGGTTCAAAAGAGCTCATTGCTTATTCCACAAAAGTAGGCCTTTTTTTTTTCTTTTTTTTTTAAGACACAGAATAGCCACAATCTAGTCAACTCATCAACTAATGAGCAGATATTGGCAGTCTGCTTTGGGCAGACATTTTGAAGTGCATTCAAAGATAAGACAAAAGATCTGAATGAAAGGGAGTTTTTGACCCCTTTGTTCTGTTTGACCTTGAAATTTTTGGGGTATCCTCTTGATTAGGAGAATGAGGCCTAGTCTTCAAATCCTGGCGATAAAGTGCCCTTTCTAATTGTGTCCTCAATCAGTCACCTAATACATTTGTCCTTTTCCTCATCTCTACCACTGAGCTACACTCCTAGTCCTTTGTACTCAGTTTTTGTGATCAGTTTAATTATTGCTTCCTCAGGGAATTCTTTGCTGACCCCAATCCAAGTTTACTCTCTTCCCTTATTCTCTCTTCTCTTATTTCTCCTTTCCTAACACCTACTATCATTTTCTATTATGTGCTTTTATTTTGCTTTATTTATAAATAAAATTATTTGGTCCATCCATAATGTATACTCAATAAGAACGGGGGTGTGCCTGCTTCATTCATTTGTTTCCTGTGCCTAGCAAGATGCCTGGTTCATATGGGGCATTCTGTACTGAACGGATGAAGCCCAGCCCTTGTAATGAGAAAAGCCTGTGACTGTATGACTCATTTACACACACCAACATGTCCTACATTTATTTCCCTTGACAAAGATTTTGTCTTGTTCAGCAGTCTCCTGGGGAATCCCCTTTTCCTCATATATTATTTTTGTTTGCTGAGAGTTTCAAATGAATAATATCTGGTTTCTTAGAAAGATTCTTTATAAGATTCTTTCCACTGTTCAGAAAATCCTTTTTCTTTTTCTTAAAACAGGCAATTCAATTTATGCTCTGATATACTTTTTGTGCACCCTTTTAGTTGCTCAAATCCTATGGGGGAAAAATTCCCATCACAAAGGATATCTTTGTGTAATAAAAAGGTTTTTCAAGCCTTTAGTTTGTGGGCTGAGGACTGATCCGAAAGGTCTGAGCTTGCTCCTGAGAGTCTTGTCAGTGAATAATGCACAATTCCACAGACCTGACGCTTCACATGTGGCCAAGCCTTACCTATCTTGAGTTAGTAAGAAAGTATTAAGGATTGCTAAAATATGGTATCCATACCAGTGTATTTATATAAAGTTCATCAAGGATTTAAAGTTCTCCTTGTTTTGACATATCTGACAGGCGTGCTGTCTTGGCAATTGCAAAACTCCCAGGTAACTGAAAATTTCAGTAATACTAGCGCTAGCTATTGTAGTGTGCTTTTGAAATTTGTTTTGGGTTTCATTTCCTGTTAATATTGCTTTCTTAAAATTATAAATTGCTGTTCATTGTGCTCAATCCTTTTCAATTTTACTTTTTGTAAATTGTTCAACCCCACAGGATGTTTTGATCACTAGCTTTTTTAGCTCTTATTTTTTAAAAAACTAGACTTTTAGATTTGCATACATTATAATTAATATATGAGTCATTGATATATGAGATTTGACTTCCCAGAAAGCAGAGCCTGAAAGACTTTTGCACAAGAAGATTATTTGAGGAATGATTTCAAGAGTGAGGGGACAAAGAAGGTGGCAAGAAAGGAAGAATGTCCAACATGAGGGTGTGCTACGGAGGTTGCTACTGTGATTATCCAGATGTAGGTCCCTCTGTGACCTTGGGAACTCACAAGGTCACCCTGGGCAACCTACCAGATGATTTCTCCTACCCACACCTTCACTGAATTCCCAAGTCACACTGTATATGTGGATTGACCCCAGGGTCTTTAGGACAGTTCTGGGCTATGCAATAGAGGGTCAGTGACTGTCTGAGACTAAAAGTACAAAGAACCACAGGATTTTTTATGGAATGTTCCACTAGAGATGGACTGAAACCAGATGTGGCCCCAGGGATTCTGCTGTGGGTACTGTAAGTGGCTGCTAGCTATACTTCTACTGATAAAATAAACATATACATAACTAATTCCGTAAGCCAGAATGTACAATAGTTACATTGTTATTGAATATTATTTTTTTATTAGAGAGTCAGAATAATTGGTGTAGGAGCCTGGCAATCCTTTACCTTCAGATGTAGTTGCAATTTGCACAACTGTGATTTTCCTACAATTGAAACTAACCAGTTTCAATTCCCTTCCAGTTGCTGCTCTAACACCCCTGGCTTGTGCTCATATGAACTTTCCCATCCTCAAATACCTCATTTCAAGCAAGGCTTTCCCAGATCCTTCCAGTCAGAAGTAATCTTTCCTCTTTTTTTCCCCCACCTTTATAGTCCTTTGTGATATATTTTTATTAGGATTTATCAGAGTGGATTTTCAGATACTTGGCTATTTGGCTCAACTCTCATTTCTATAATGCTTCTATTTTCTGAACTACCTTCCTCCATTTTTAAAACCTGGTTAATTCCTAATTACTTTGCTCAGTTACCTCTTATTCCCACTAATCCTTTAAGATTTAGCATGGGCAACTCTCAAGATGACCCCTCTCCTGTCCCCTCATCTTCCTGACACACCCAGATCACTCATGCATCTCTATTGTGGCATTAGCTACACTGAATATCTAATTTGGTGTATTTCTTTTTATGTAAATTTTTTATTTATGTATGACAACAGAATGCATTGCAATTCTTATTACATATATAAAGCACAATTTTTCATATCTCTGGATGTCTACATAGTATATTCATGTCTTCATACCTGTACTTTGGATAATAATGTCCATCACATTTCACCATCATTAATAACCCCATGCCCCCTCCCTTTCCCTCCAATCCCTCTGCCTATCTAGAATCCATCTATTCCTCTCATGCTCCTCTCCCTATCCCACTATGAATCAGCCTCCTTATATCAAAGAAAACAATCAGCATTTGGTTTTTTGGGATTTCTCTCTGCAAAAAATCCTAATTCTCAAGGGAAAGTGGCATGTTTTCATTTCATTTTCATTTCTGAGTAGCATTGCCTTTATATAACACATATCCAATAAAATTAGTTTTAGTTCCTCATCTAGACATCTGATTTCTTAAGTTTCTACTTCTTTTCTTTTAATTTTTTTTTAGTTGTAGATGGACACAATATATTTATTTATTATTTATTATTTATTTATCTTTATGTGGTACTGAGGAGCGAACCCAGGGCCTCACACATGCTAGGTGAGTGCTCTACACTGAGCCCTAACTCAAGCCCCTGACTCCTTAGGTTTCAAGTTTATTCAACCCTGTATTTCACAGTTTAGCACAATGATTTGTAGAGTACATGCTTTAAGAATATTTGTGTAATGCTAAGGGAAAACCCCTAAAATCTCTTGTCTCTATAAGAAAATATGACTATAAAGGCATCTCTGACTCATGTTGTTGGGCTTCTACAGATTGCATTTCTATTCAAGAAACTAGGTATAAAAACATCTGTGACTCAAGTTGCTAAGTGTCTGCAGATAGCATTTCTTTTTAAAATTTTAAATCAAAATAGTGACTCATGCTGTTTCAACAGAAGTGAAAAATGAGAAAACATGGAGATTATACACCAGATGAGTCAACTTAGATTTATGTCTAGAAATTAGTTCTCAAAACCTATGTAGTCATACCTGTCCAGGATTTCTCCTATTGTATTTAGCAGTACCTACAAAACAAAGTTGTCTTGAGATGTATTTGGTCAACCAAAGAAAGTGATCCCACATATTATAAAAGGGAGGTTTTGAATTGATTGTATTATAATAACCTTTATCAGGCTTATTATGTTTTCATACAATCCTTATTATGTAGTTCCATTTTCCTTTGTTTAATTTTTATACCTCAGATTTGATGGAATCTGAAATGTTCTCATAATATAAAGTTACATTTCAATTTGTGGAAAAATAATATACAGAGATATGATAGAGATAAGTTTAAAAACTGAATTCTTAGTGTAAAATAAATCATGCTCTTGAATTTTGACCCACTCTCCTTTCTTTAAAGAATCTTGCTGTCTTTGGTTCTTATAGAATAAACAAATTGCACATGTTTGAAAGATGTCTTGAGTTTTTTTTAACGGGGGTGGGGTTCGGGGGGGGGCAGTTTACATTTCATAGTAAAGCTGTGACTTGTAAAGCAATCTCCAAGGAAAGTGACATCTGAATTTCATCATAAATGAAATTATAAATTACTAATATGTGTATTTGGTTGTAGAAGAGTGTTCTGATTTTCAGGGTATTGGTTGTCTGAGGTTAGTGAAGATGAGATTGCAGAAATGAGGTGAGGGAGTCTCAAAAATTATTTGTATTTCATTTAAGAGTAATTCAAATTAACAATATTTTCAAAGTGACATGTTTCTGGAAAGATTAGGGGTGTGTGTGTGTGTGTGTGTGTGTGTGTGTGTGTGTGTATTGTAGCATATACTGATATACTGCTGGGAGAAAATTCTAGCTCTTCTTTGTCTTAATGTCAGATATTTGCTCGTACACAAATGCATATATACACAAATACATATGGATTGCTTTTATTGCCTAGATGAATTTGGGTACTTTGAAAGTCTAGTTATCTAGACAGATGTGTGAGTGGAGAGGGGGAAGATACTTTTGAGCTTGGAACACCTCGAAGGGAAGACAAGCCTGGTTGATCAATCATTCTGAGGCCCTTTGGAAAACTCAATGGTTCACAGGAGATAGTGAATGTGATGGTTAAGATGTAGTAGGCAGCTGGGGATATATCTCAGTTGGTAGAATGCTTGCCTTGCATGCACAAGGCCCTGCATTCATATTGCCATCACCACACACACACACACACACACACAATAGTAGTATCACAGTTTCTCCACTTATCAGCTATGTGACTTTGAGCATTATATCATCTCCCTGGGCCTCAGTTCCAGTTTTCTCATTTGTAAGGTATCAATAAAAATAGGATCACCTCACAAAAGTATTTGCCAATGATATGAGATGAATACATCTGAAGTCTCCAGACAAAAGCACTAACAAAATACTGGTCTCTGTCCTTTTCTTTCTCCTTTTTCTTCTGAGTCCCCTGGTGGTTAAGAATGTGCCAGGAGCAGGGTATGGTGGTGCACACCTGTAATTCCAGCAGCTCAGGAGTCTGAGGCAGTAGGATTGTGAGTTCAAAGCCAGCCTCAGCGAGGCTGAGACCCTGAGTGAGACCCTGTCTCTAAATAAAACATTTTTTAAAAAGGGCTGTGGATGTGACTTTGTGATTAAGTGCTTCTAAGTTAATACCTGGTACAAAAAAAAATAAATAAATAAAAGAATGTTAGGAGATAGAAGAAACTCCAGAAGGTGAGGTCTGTTTATCTTAAAAACTTAGAAGAAATATCACACATTTTGGTGGCTGTTTATCACACTTTAGTGGTCTGTTTATCACACTTCTATGTCCATCCTGTCATTCCCCCTATGTTCTAATGGAGAAGCTGAGGAACCACAGAGGTCTTCATCCTGAGACTGTCAGCTCCACACAATCTGTGAACCCTTGGTCACATAAGGACTAAAGAGAGCTTTAGTGGAATTTTTACTCACACTAGGGCCTCCAGGTGAAAATCTCCACCTCCGAAGCACCTGTGTCCCTAGAATTCCCCCTCATGTCCTTAGATAAATGGAATAAAAATGTTGTTTTGAGCTTCACTGGGAACTGCATGTGGAGGCAGAGGCCGTCTCAGTTTCCTTTATTCCCAAAGCAATGATTTGTGCATCATTTTGTGATGGCTCCCCTCTCCAGTCCATAAACATTTATACTCCAGGCAAAAGAGTTACAACCAATAAATGTTGGTGCACTATACATCTGGGGGTCCTCTAAGCAGATTCTGTACATTAGCTTCTTCATCCTTATAACAGATATTATGGAAGAGATACTTTTATTATTCCATCTTAGCCAACGAGAAAGCAGAGGAAGAGAGAAGTGAAATCTTGATTCAGAGTTACCTCTTAACCTTTGCATCCCCCAGAGCCCCTGCCATTCTCCAATCCTTGAAGGTCCTGTCAGTGTCCTTAAAAGCAATCACGGGCCTATTTATTCTGCATCTTGAGCCTTTCCCTCTTATTCTTCACTTGAACACACCCTATTATTATTAAAGGTCAATGCAGGCAACAAACACCTATTTTACTCTACTGTATTTGATTATGCATTTCTCTTCTCCATGTTTCCTATCCCTGGTCCATTGAGAAGCACCTAGTACAAAGGAAGTACTCCATAAGTCTGTGGAGTGAATGACTCGTGTTGTTGGGCTGAAATTTCTTTCAGGATATGAGTGTATAAATATATCCAACTATGTAGGGTGTCATAAACTTTGAAGTTTATAATGAACTAAAATTTTTCACAGCTTCTATTTATGGAGAAGCTAAAATTTCCTCAGGTGGTAGCTTGCTTTGCTACAGAAAGGAAGAAACTAGCAGTAAGTACAGTTAGCATTTCCATCGTATTAATGCTCTCATTATTGATTGGTTGGCACTAGGTGGAGCCAAGGAGCTTTACAAGGAAGCTCAAAAGAGGCATGAACTACCATTACCGACTTTATGTTGTGCTCAAAATACTTTAAAGATTAAAAAATAATATAAAAAGATTTGCAAAAGTGTACATTATTTGAGCCAGTCATTTAATTACATTTATTCCCCAATGCATTTTTTTTTGCTTCATTGGTTATCTTATTATTTTTGAAGTGGAAAGGTCTTATAATTTGTTTCTTCCAATTTCCCAAAACTTAGAGACAGTTTTCAATATTTAGGTAAAAGCTTTATTTGGTAGCTGAGACAATACCCCACATCTTTCTCTATTCCTCACTGAATCCCTTCCGTTTTAAAAGTGCAACGTGGTTACACACTGAAGATTGGGCATGTTGTGAAATAAAACATGGACTCTGAACTAGCAGAGACAGGTTTTCTAATTCTTTTTATTTTTTTTCTTTTTATAAAAATGTTTTTGTAGTTTAAAACAGTGAATATTGACAATTGCAATTGGTTCAATCTAATAGTTCTGACTCTACCTTGATTTTTTTTTTTTTTTTTACTGACACATAAATATTGTATATACTTTCTGGGTACGGTGGCTCATGCCTGTAATTCCAGGAAATGTCTGTAATCCCAGCAGCTCTGGAGGCTGAGGCAGGAAGATCAGGAGTTCAAACCCAGCCTCAGCAACTTAGCAAGGCACTAAGCAACTCAGTAAGACCCTGTCTCTATATAAAATACAAAATAGGGCTGGGGATGTGGCTCAGTGGTCCAGTGCCCCAGAGTTTAATTCCCAGTAACAAAACAAACAAACAAAATGAAAGAAAGAAAAAAATTATACACATTAATAGGATACTATGTAATGTTTCAATATATGTATACGTTTATAATGTTTAAATCAGATTAAATACATCTGCCTCTTCAAACATCTATATTTCTTCATACTTAATACATTCAATGTTGTTTCTTCTAGGTTTTTAAGATATATAGAACATAATTACTATCTACAGTCACCCTACTGGGCAATAGCAAAAAAACCTTTTGCTCCTACTTTACCATAACTGAGTACCCATTGATAAACTCTTCCCCATCTCTCCCTTCCCTTACTCTCCCCAACCTCTGAGAGCCACCAATCTATATTCAACTTCTTTAAAATCAACTCTTTTTGGATTTCATTTTTGAGTGATATCATTTGATTTGTGTCTTTGTGTACCTGACTTATTTTACTTAACATGATGTTTTCTAGTTCCTTCCATGGTATCTCAAATAACAGGATCTTGTTTTTTTTTTTTTTTAAATAGTGTGTATATGCACATATTTTCTTGTGGTCACTTGGGATGTTTCCATGATTTTGGTAATGTGAATAGTGCTGCAATGAACATGGGAGTGCCGGTGTCCCCATCACAGACTGATTTCAGTGAAGTGATACCTCCCTGTGGTTTTTGATTTGCATTCCTCTAATGGCTAATGATGTGGCACATTTTTTCATATCCCTTTTGGGCATTTGTATGTCTTCTTTTGAGAATATCTGTTTGGATCCATTGCCCATTTTTAATTTTATTATTGGTTTTGTTGATATTGAGTTGTGTGAGCTCCTTATAATATCTGGATATTAACCCCTGGTCAGATGTATAATTTGTAATTTTTTCCCCCTGTAAATTGTCTCTTCGTTCTGTTGACTGTTTTCTTTTTTATGCTCTGGCTTTCACATGGTGATCTTGGTATATCATCTGTCCTGTGTGCACCTCACTTTTTTCATCTGGAAGAAACAAATACTGAGTTGAAAGACCCAATCCCCTCCCCCTTTTTTCCTTTTTAGAAAATTTACTAATAATAGAATAATTGTACATATTTGTGGGGTGGAGTATGATGATTTGATATGTGTGTATAATGTGTAAGCTCAAATCAGGGTGAGGAACATTTCCATTCCTTTAAACATTTATCATTTCTTTGTGTTTGGAGCCAGGCTCTTTATAAAATATGTAAGTTTTAAGCTATGATCACCCTACCCTGCTGTAGGACGCTAGAACTTACCCCTCCTATCTATCTCCAATTTGGTGGCTGTTATCTAACCACATTCTTTCTCTCCACCTCCTCATTTCTTAGCCTCTGATTTTAATCTTCTATTCTCTTCTTCAATTAAATCAACTTTTTAAGCTTCTACATAAAGAACTTGCAGTGTTTGTCTTTCTGTGTCTCACTTATTTCACTTGTTAACAGAATGCCCTTCACTTCCATCCATTTTGCCTCAAATGACATGGTTTCATTCTTTTTAATGGACAAATAATATTCCATTGTGCATGTACAACATTTTATTTATGCTTTCATATTCTGCTTGACATTTAGTCTGATTTCATATCTTGGTTATTGTGAATAGTGCTGGAGTAAATGTGGGAGTGCAGACATCTGTTTGGCATGCCTGTTTTACAGTGTTTTTGGAGGTCTTGGACTTGGGCAACAGTTGAAGTGCATTCCCCTTCCTCTTTTGTGTGTGTCCTTTGTGTGTCGTTATTCTTTTTGTTCTGGGACTTCTCTCTTTTTTTGATGTTTGAGTCTGTGAGTGAGACCTGAGGTTCCGCTCTGGTTGTTCCTTCTTGGGGCCTGGTTACTGGTTTGGGGCTATTGTCTCTCATATTCTGTGTGGAAGTATTGTTGAGGCTTGAAGGTGACTAGATCATGTAGGGGGCGAAGTTCACTGTTATTTGACTGAGTTGTGCGTATTGCTTGGCAATAGGATCTCAACTCTGGGTACCTGAAGTGTCCAAATCACTTTCCAGCCCTTCTGAGAGAAAGTGGGGAGCTAGGAGAAAGCAACGATGGTAAAAACAGATTTACAACCTTAAGATAAACCTTCAGTGTCTGCCTTGACATCTGTAACATTGTGTAGGAGTGGTGGGGTTAGCATTTGACATCAGTGCCAACAGTTAACAACCACAAATTCGATGAAACATTAAACCACAGGTGTCTATTATGTCATCACTGTATCAATAATCACAACAGCATGAATGTGGTATGTGGAAATTAAATAAACTATATAATTCTATCAGATAGTGGAATTACAGTTTCTTAAGTAAAGAGAAAATTGGATAAGAAGGGGAGGAAAAGTTTGAAATATTTAAAAAGTGAACAGAAGAGAGGCAGGAGATGGCAGCAGAAGACAGTAAACAATAAAAGTAATAAAATAATGAGAGAGAGGAAGGGGAAACATAAAAATTTGATTATTAGTGAGGGAAAGGAGTAAAGAAGGGCAATAAGAGGAACAAAAACCAAGGTAAACAAATCAAATGTAAAATCAAAACAACTCAAACCCACTTATAATATTACCTCACCTGAGTCAAACCAAAACTAAATAATAAGTGGGCAAGGAAGAAAATAAGTAAAGTGAAAGTCTTTGCAGTTGAAACACACCCCTCCCACAGAATGGGAAAAAAATAATAAGTAATCAAAAAGGAGTTAAATTTTTTAAAATTTAAAAAATTAAAATTAGAGAGTAAAAATGAGGATGGAAATAGGAAAGAAAAAGCTAAAAATTCTTCATTAGAAATAAAGGACTTGTTTTCCATTGAGGTCCAAACTGTTGGCAAGAATGGGTTTTCATTCTTTGTATTTATTTTTGGGCTCTGTAGCACCTGGGTCAATGGTTGGAGGTTGTTAAGTCCATCTTTGGGTGCCTTACTTAGCTTCCAGCCATGTGGCTAGAAACCAAAGCTGGTTGTAGTAGCTCCCAGCTTCCCCTTTCCCAGTGTGGGATAGGATAGACTGGGGAGTGCTGATGAGTGTTGTACTTCCATAGTGGGGCTAGTGCAGAGTTCTAAATTGGAAGATCCAGTAGATGGGATTTAGTATTGGCTAACTTTTGGTACTCTGTTGGTAGGTATTTGAGATTTGATACACACACCCTAGAATTGCTGAAGAGATGTTGATCTCAGCTGGACATCTGGGTCTCAGGGGCCTCTCATAAATTTCACTTTAAGGGTATGGAGTTTGAAAGTCCACAGGTTTCATATACACCACTGTGGATGTGAATTACCCCAGATCAGCCTTAGCATGAAGGTGCTCCTGTGTGGCCATTGTTGACATCTTCCCAGTAGCTATTTTGGAGGTCCAGCAGCAAAGGGAGCTCTGTCTCCTTGGTATCCCAAGCCTCGATGCCCTTTGCAATTCTCTTTGCTCCAGTTGCAGTCATATTGGTCTAGGCACACTCTGAGACTCACAATAGGCAACTGCTGGATCAAGCTGGCAACTTCCTTTCTAAGTTCCCAGCCTCTTGCTTCTGCTCACTGCCAGGTGGTGCTTATAAATGGTTCCCAAGCCAGCAACCCTGGTTTCCATCCAACTCTCTGCTTGTGGGCTGAGAGATATGGGTTGCTTTTTACTAACAAGTTACCCCACTGACTCTGGGTCCATCAAGACCAGCCTCCTTCCCTATTCCACAGGTTTCCCAAGGACAGTTTTCCCATTGTGCTATCCTCTCTCTCTTCCTGTGCTCCACCTCCCCTCAGCAGTCACAGTCATTGCTGCCACCACTGCCCATCAAGATGGTGCATTCCTGGACTGGGGCTATGGCTCAAGTGGTAATGCGCTCGCCTGGCATTCGCGGGGCGCTGGGTTCGAACCTCAGCACCACATAAAAATAAAGATGTTGTGTCAACCGAAAACTAATAAATAAATAAATAAATATTTTTTTAAAAAAAGGTGGTGCATTCCTAACAAATTATTTTTAATATTATGTTTGAAGTTTCTGACTTTCTCTATCTCTGTAGTTCAGTATCGAATTTCAGTGAGTTTCCTTGGTTACACATTTTGTTAAGGAGCAGTCTTTCCACTTTTAAAATCTTGAACCAAGAAACTGCTGGGAAAGACACTCTCCCTCTATTTGCCATCTTCTCTCCTGTATGGACATTTTAACAGTATGATTTTTCCATAAACTTGGAGATCTTTCCATTTTTATGTTATATTGCTCAATTTTTTCACCAGTTTTATAATTTTAATTGTAGAGCTCATCACATCCTTGATTTTATTTATTCCTAAGTATTTTTGTAACTATTTTAAGTGGAATTACTTTCTTGATTTTCTTCCAGCGAGTTCATTATTATTGTATTAAATGCTACTGATTTTGTATGATGATTTTTGTATTGTGCAACTTTATTGAATTCACTTATCATTTCTAACAGTTTTTCTGTTGAGTCCTGAGGTTTTTCTGTACATAAAATTGTGTCATCTGCAAACAGGGGTAATTTGACTTCCTCACTTCCCATTTAGATTTCTTTTATTTCTTTCTCTTGCCTAATTGCTCTGGCTAAGTCTTCCAGTATTAAACCAAGTAAGAGTAGTGAAAGTGGACATGATTGATCTTACAGGAAATTCTTTCCATTTTTTTCTCATTCTCCAGTTTAATTTCTCATAAATTTGGTCCCTAGATTCTTTTGAACTGTGTCATTGACTGGTTATCCATGCCCATGCTTATTGGTGGAGGGTTGTGGGGTGGGAGATGTTGTACCAGGGATTAAATTTAGGGACACTCAACCACTGAGCCTCATACCCAACTCTATTTTTTGTGTTTTTTAGAGACAGTGTCTCACTGAATTGCTTAGCACCTTGCTTTTGCTAAAACTGGCTTTGAACTCTCACCTTTGAACTCTCCATCCTGATCGTCCTGCTTCAGCCTCAAGAGCTGCTGGAATCACAGGCATGCACCATCACACCTGGCTCCATGCTTCTTTTCCAGCATGTGTTCTTACCTTTTACTAGATGTTATTTAATTATGAACTTTGTTAGGTAAGGACTACTGGGGACCTGAAATGAGCTCCTTATATAGTCTTGAGTTCTTGTTACTTTCATAGCATAAGTTCATTACAGAATACAGAATTACTACAAAGCCTATTTAGTTCAATTAAAATAATACAATAATAGAAATTCATGTTTCATTACAGTGTCACCTGGATTTTTCCCTTTATAATTAGTTTAGTGAAGTAGCTGATGTGGCTTCTAATTATTTCTGTGGAGTATGTGATGATCTCTTGGCAGAGGAATATTTTACTGAGGTATTTGCAATTCCTTACTATAAGGTCGCCTGACATGCGTGCGGCCCGGGTTCGATCCTCAGCACCACATACCAACAAAGATGTTGTGTCCGCCGAGAACTAAAATAAAAAAAAATAAACAAATAAATTCTCTCTCTCTCTTTCTCTCTCTCTCTCTCTCTCTCTCTCTCTCTCTCTCCCCCTCTCCTCTCTCTTTAAAAAAAAAAAAAAAAAAAAAAAAAAAAGATCATTAGGTAGGAAAGTTGAACAAAACCTTAACTGGGAAAGTTGAACCAAAACTTAAATTTTTATTGTATCATCAGACTTGAGTGGGATGTTGAACCAAATCTGTTTTAATAGGTTTTCTTTTTTTTGCAAATTTCAGTGGTCATAGCAATTAATGCATAGTTTTCATACCATTTGTATATGGCACTATACTTAATTGGAAAGAAGCTAGATGCTGAGTTGCCAATGGCTAACCTCATAGGTGTTTATAACTAATAATAGTACCATCTGCTATACCACTGATTCACCCAACAAGTTTGTTGTCAGTCAAATCCTGAGAAACTACCTAAGAATTTGATTAAAAACATTACCTACTATAAGGGGGTTGTTTTAATCAGCTTTTAGTCACTGTGACCAAAATACTTGACAAGAACAGCTTAGAGGAGAAAAAGCTTGTTCTGAACCTTTGATTTTAGATTAGTACCTATGACCATGGATGGAGCCATCATGCTAGGCTCAAGGTGAGGCAGAACATCATGGCATCAGGGCATGGTGGAGGAAAGCTGCTCACCTCATGGTTGCCAGGAATCGGAGAGCAAGGAGGCACAAGCAACAAAACCCTCAAATGCATGCCTCAGTGACTTATTTTTTCCAGTCACACCTCGTCTGCCTACAGTTATCACCCAGTACAGTAATCCTTTCAAATTATTAATCCATCACATGGGATAATCAACTGATTAGGGTACAGCTCTTCTAATCTAATTGTGAGCTTTTGGGGAACACTTCATATCCAGACCATAACAGGGGTTCACAGCAAATAGCATAATAAAGGTTTGAGAAGGCCTGAAGTAATGATTCTTGTTCAGCTCACCTGTCATTAAACAATTTCTATGACTCTTTCTTCCCATAGTATTATGCTGATTCTCTCTAACTTGTAAATCTTTCTGCAAGGTAGGTGTTTATATAAACTTCCTGTTCTAGCCAGCATAAATATGTGACCTCAGGACCACGAATGAACTCTCAGTATTTAACTGCTCTTTGATTTTATTTGCTTAGTAATAAATAAAGGTAAAATTATATTTTGAAATTGAAGTTTCTTCCATTTTGAGAGGAATTTCCATGGTCAAATTTCTTTATTGGCTGTCAGTGGATCAGGTAGAACCATTTTCTATTCTAAACATGATGGAAGAAGGAGTCAATTTTGGACCAAAGCCGTGATATAATTACCCATGTTTCTCATTTTCTTGATGATAAACCTCTTTTCCTCATATCTAATTGAGATGGGTCCTGTTACTAAGCCCCCCATTTGAATTCAAATCCAGAGTCTCTGTTCAGTGCCCCAATGCTAGCTAACTAACCTCCCTGCGCATTATTCTCATTATCTGTAAAGTAAATATGAGTAACATGTTGTGAGAATTAGATGAGTGGAGTGCTTTCCACTTGGAGTGCTTTCTGCATGTCCACAGTGTCAGTCATGATGTTAGTGCCCCTGATGCTCTGCTTGGGTGGTGATGAAGATCTGATGCATCAACCTCTTCCCAACACCCTCATCTGTAGAATGCAACCTCCCCCACCATAAATATGTAAATACTAAGCTCTTTTTTACCAAGGTAAGAATTTCCAGGTCACATTATGTCATTTAGTCAAAGTTCTATTTTTCCATCTGTATATTCTAAATTAGTTAACTATGTATTCATTTATTATCTCATATATATTGACTGACTGACTGCTGTGAATACAGTGTTGAGCAAGTTAGACATAGCTCCTCTCCTGATGGACGTCAGACATAGAGAAGAATAAGACTCTGGGGGCTTTGTGAGGGGAAGTAATGAGAATAGACAAGACTAACACAACTTGGGGTAAGGTATTGTGGAATTTTCTTTTCTTTATTATGATTATTAATGCATATTGGTTGTACAAATTAGTGGGTTTCTCAGTGACATTTTTATACATGCATATATCATGCTTTGATTATGTCTTTCATCCCTACTACCATTTATTACCCTCTCCCCTATCTTCCTTAGCCCCTTCCCTTTCCCTAGCAGTAACTCTACTACTTTCTGGTTATCTTTTTTTGTTGTTGTTATTTGTTTGTTTATTATATCTAGATTCTTCAAGTAAGAGAAAACATGCAATACTTGTCTTTCCATGCCTGGCTTATTTTGCTTAACATGATGATCACTAGCTTCATCGAATTTCCTTCAAATGACATGATTTCATTTGCTTTATGGCTCAGTAATACTCCACAGTGTATATATACCATATTTACTTTATTCTTTCATCTGTTGATGGTCACCTAGGCTGATTTCATAGCTTGGCCATTGTGAATTGTGCCACAATAAACATGGATGTGCAAGTATCTCTTTTGAGTGTTGATTTAACTTCCTGTGGATATATTCCCAGAATTGGTACTGCTGGACTAGTAAATAGTTCTATTTTTGATTTTTTGAGGAACCTCCATACTCTTTTATGACTGTCCTAATTTACATTTCCACTGACAGTGTATAAGAATTCCCATTGGGGATTATGAAATTTTCATGGCGGAGGTAATATTAAAGTTAAGATGTTAAAGGTGAATCAGAGTTGCCCATTTGGTAAGGGAACAAGCAAACAACTCACATGATGGTAGGAGAAGGGAGAAATTCATGTTCAAAGAATTGAGAGAACTTCTGTGTGATCCATGGATAGACTCAAATTTGAGGAGGAGGAGGGTGTGACGAGAAGTGATGCTAGATTTCATTTTTCCACATTAACTAAGGTTTTTATGAGTTGCAAGGTAGAGTGGTTATCTGGCCAGCTAATATAAATTCACAGCCAGGCAAGAGATTCTCATTAGAAAAACTTTCAGGCTGCAGGAAGGACCATTTTTGAGACAAATTTTCCTCATTTTTTATTATAATAAAATACATATAAGATAAATTTTCCATCATTATCATTTTTAAGTGTACAGTTCAGTGGAATTAAACACATTCGATATTGTGAAAGCATTAACACCATCCATCTTTTTTTTTAACACCATCCATCTTAATTCTTTCCATCTTGTAAAGCTGAAACTCCATAGCCATTAAACAATGTATATACACCAAGAACCATGAAACTCTATCAAAGGTTTGCAGAGTTGGCCATAGGGTGAAGCCACCTAAGATTCAACTGAGGTGGTAGCTGAGTCCAGCTTAGCTCCATGCAAACAGTCAGAAAATGACCAAATCCCTTAGACTGTGTTCCTCCCAAGGGACTTGTTCAGAGAGTTTTCATCTGCTGGTGCCTGGGGAGCCAGAGAAGTGATAGAGTGTCACAAATGTATCCATGGTTTCATTGGTATTTCCACTGAAGAAAGTATTTCCTCTGTTATGAACCTGAGACAGGGGTTGAAAACTGTTTATGATTTTGAATCTTTGGCCACATTTTTTCTTTTAATCCATTTCAAAAAGCAAACACATCAATCATAATTTTTGTCACTTTTAGCAGATATGTTCACAATATTTATTTCCTAGTCTTTTAACTGTTGTGAAAGACCAGTTCATAACTAAACCCAAGAGTCTCCTGACTACACTGCATAATCATGCCATGGGGAATATCATTGCAATGAAATAAATAGGTTTTGGGTTTTTTAAAAATCTTTTCCAATAATTAAATGGTAGAACCTTTGCTCTCTTATGGTATTGATAGTTTTCTCTGAAGGGTTCTTGCTTGTATCGTCAGTTAAGTCCTTGCAAAAAATTCTATCATAGCCCTGTATTTACTTTAAGTAATGAGTCTTTGTTATACCATAAAATGTGACTTATATTTCCTAAATATGTCTTGCAAAACCTTTAGTAATAACTGAACTGTAGGAGAATAACTTTGTCTCCATTTTTATGCTCCCAACATACATGCACTATGAATTCTGGCATTTTTTTTTTCTTTCCTTTAAGCCACAGAATCTGTATTTATAACATAAAGACACCACTGTTACTTATCTAACTAATATGTTTCTTAGCAAAAGCAACAAACAATGAGGTAAAGAGACAGCCTACATTTTGGGAGCAAATTTTTGCCACACACATGTCAGATAGAGCACTAATCTCCAGGATATATAGAGAACTCAAAAAAGTTAACACACACACAAAAAAAAAACCAACCCAATCAATAAATGGGCTAAGGAGCTGAATAGGCAGATTATATCTCAGAAGAAGATACACAATCAACCAACAAATATATGAAAAAATGTTAAACATCTCTAGTAATTAGAGAAATGCAAATCAAAACTACTCTAAAATTTCATCTCACACCAGTCAAAATGGTGGTTATCAAGAATACAAATTATGGGCTGGGGATGTGGCTCAAGCAGTAGCGCGCTCGCCTGGCATGCGTGCGGCCCAGGTTCGATCCTCAGCACCACATACCAACAAAGATGTTGTGTCCGTGGAGAACTAAAATAAATAAATAAATAAATAAATATTAAAAAATTCTCTCTCTCTCTCTCTCTCTCTCTCTCTTCTCTCACTCTCTCTTTAAAAAAAAAAAATACAAATTACAATAAGTGTTGGCGAGGATGTGGGGAAAAAGGTACACTCATACATTGCTGGTAGGACTGAAAATTGGTGCAACCTCCCTAGAAAGCAGTATGGCGATTTCTTAGAAAACTTGGAATAGAACCACCATTTGACCCAGCTGTCCTACTCTTTGTTCTATACCCAAAGGACTTAAAATCAGTATATTACAGGAACATAGCTACATCAATGTTTATAGAAGCTCAATTCACAATAGCTAAACTGTGGGACCAACCCAGATGCCCTTTAAATAGATGAATGGATAAAGAAACTGTGGTGTATATATACAATGGAATATTACTCAGCATTGAAAGAGAATAAAATTATGGCATTTGCAGGCAAATGGGAGGAGTTGGAGAATATCATGCGAAGTGAAGTTAGCCAATCCCAAAAAAACAAAGGCTGAATGTTCTCTCTGATAAGTGGATGCTGATCCTCAATGGGGGGTGGGTATGGGAAAGATGGAGGAACTTTGATTGGGCAAAGGGGAGGGAGAAGAAGGGAGGAAAAATGGAAGCAGGAAAGATGGTGGAATGAGATGGACATTATTACACTAGGTACATGTATGACTGCATTTATGGTGTGATGCTACTTGTGTACAACCAAAAAATGAAATATTATGCTGCAGTTGTATACAATGAATCAAAATGAATTCTGCTAGCATACATACCTAATTAAAATAAATAAAATAACTTTAAAAAATTAAGTTGTAAATAAATTAATTAATTGAGATAAAATCATTCTCATGAGATTTGGTCTATGTTAAGCATTCAATGTAGATTAGTGATTCTTGTTTTTGTTTAATAGCAGCTACTGCTGATATGATTGCTTTCTTTGGTAGGGAGAGAGAGAGATAGGAGCTCAACTTTTGCCTGAAAACCATTTTAGGAAAATGTTGTAGCTAGGGGAGAAAGCTCTAGGCAGAGGGAATAGCGCATGTAACAGTAGAAATGGGAGGTCAAAAATAACATAATTAGGGAAATAATGTATGCTTAGTTTGCAACGTGTGTTGTAGAATTCTGAGAGATGAACTTGGAGAGGTAGTCAATAATTTTTTATAATACTAAAGTTAAGGATTTTTCTCTAAAATTAATGTATGACACTGAGAGATTCTAGACATGTCATAATGAACATGTTCTTTGAAATGATCACCCTCAACATTGTGAAATATACATTGGAGATTAATGAGAGTAGATGCAGGGAGAGTTGTTAGAAAGGTGTTTCTATAGTTGAAAATAGTTTGAGACGATGAACTTCACAAACTGAATGATAAAAGTAGGAGAAAGGGAAAAAAGGAGTCCAAGATCATTTTTCACTGGGACAAATGGTTGGATAGTTGGTGTCCTTTATGAAGATTGGGAATATGGCAAGAGTATGAAGTCTAATAAGGAAAATATGTGAGTTTGGTTTTGGGCATATTGAAGTTGAGGTGAGTATGGAACACACAGGTGAAAGTGTCAAAGTGAAGGCTGTCATCAATAAGAATTTAGGAGGGAGATTAATGATACAGGTAAAGATTCCAGAGTTGTCAAAAGACAGTGGTTGGTTGAAGTCATTAGAACAGAAAAGATTACCCAAAACTGTGAAGAGAGAAGAGTCCAGTGAGAAAAGAAGAGTTAAAAGTTAGAAAATTGGAGAGTATGATGTCGCAGAGTGATCCGCCATGTAAAGAACTAAAAAGATCCCTATGAATTTATTAAATAGAGTATTACTGATTACTTCAGTAAGAACAGTTGTAATGGAGTGGTGAGGTTAGAAGCAGTAATGCTGTGGGTTGAATGGTGAACAGGCAAAGAGAATAATACTACTTTTTATTAAAATGTTTGGATCAAAAATAAATGAAGAAAATAATAGGAGAGAATATAATACAGCAATGGGGTTCAGGAAGGAGTTCTACTTCCTCCTTTTTTCTTTTTTCTTTCCTTCCTTTTTCCTTCCGACCTTCCCTTTTCTTCTTTCTCTTCAACCTCCTCCCCTCTTCCCAATTTTCCTCTTCTGTCTTCTCCTTCTCCTCCCTCTCTTCCTTCTCATTTAGTTCCTCTTTTTCTACTAATTGACTAATAGTGCTATTATGATTTGAATGAGGTGTGCCCCCAAAGTTCATGAGACAAGGTTGCAATCAGTGAAATAATTTGATTAAGATTTGATTAAGACAATGCTATCCTCATCAGTGAGTTAACATATTGATGGATTAATAATTTGAAAGGACTACTGTACTAGGTGGTAACTGTAGGCTGTGGCTGGAAGAAGTAGGTCATTGGGGACATGACTTTGAGGTTTATATATTGTCTCTGGCAACTCAACTGCTCTTTCTGCTTTCTAGGTGCTGTGACCTGAACGACTTTCCTTCACTACACCCTTCCACCATGATATTCTGTCTCACCTTAGGCCCAGAGCAATGGAATTGGTTGACCATGGATTGAGATCTCTGACAGTATGAGCCCAAACTTTTCCTCCTCTAATTTGTTCTCATCAAGTATTCTAATCACAGAGGGATCAAAAAGCCAACTTGGGTTAGTTTGCAAATTGGGTTGGGGAATTGTGAAAAAGCCAAGTAACACAAGTGCTGGGGAGAATAAGCTGCCGGTGACAGAGACTTTGAGTGAAAACATTTCATGAGATTATAGGATTCAGAGCACAAGTGGAATCTGCTTTTTCCTTTGAAGAATAGGGTCAAGGACAACATTAATGTCATGCTGCTGTGAAACTCAAACAGAGATACCATTTGTGAAGAGGAATTTTCCACAGGATCATCCTCTACCAGTTAGTTATTGCTGCCATTGCTACATTGATCTGTCATTCTGAATACAAATGTTAAATTGCAGAACTATTTTCCCTTATATTTAATTTGAAATATTTTTCTTTCTAAAACTCACAGGCTTGAGTTATGATAATAACTTTCAGAGTTTATGAAGTTTTCTTGTAAAAAGCAAAGAAAGTGATGCCTCCTAAAGGGAGAGAAAAAAATTTTTTTTTCCTGATCCAAAATGACTTCATTTCCTACTGTTCCAGAGAATTTCATTTTAATTTTAGTTCACAAATGCTTTAACAGTGTTAAGCTGAAGCAATGGAGACAGCTTTATTAATTGGAATGTTTCATTACCGTCATGCATTCCTTGCTAGGGAAGCAAGGGGCTTGCATTTTTAAAAATTCATTAAAATACCATGTACATCAATCAGAGAAATTATTTCAAAAATCTTTTCATCTTAAAAATAGGGTGAAAAGAACCTCCACATTCATTTCTTTGTGCAAAGAAGTTAAAGCTTAATTGAGGTATGAGTTAGAGTTTAGAATGTGCACACTGACTAGCTCAGTTTAATGCATAATTTTTCATCATCACTTGAAATTATAGAGTCAAGTCAGAGTTTAAAGAACTTCTTACATAAGGGAAGAGCATATTTGCTGACTGTTTGCCAACTTGTCCTTTACAGGATAAAGGCAAATAAAAACTGCAATTCTTACAGGAGTTTTGACAGGCCTGAAATCCTCACTCTTATTTAGCCTCAGGCAGTAGATCTTACCTTTCTTGTGAGTTTCTTAGACCATCTTGGGAGCCAAATGACAGAAATGGATGCTGTCTCTAGAAAAATGCTCATGTTTACAAAAATTTTTTTGCACTACTTTGCAGCATCTTGACACACCACCTTCCTGCCATGTTTTAAAGTTCTTTAAAGTTTTAATGTTTTAAATTTTACCTGCTGAGCTACTAGCTCAGCAGAGATAGTTATCTGAAAGAACACTTTGAATACAGTGTTTGGGCTTGGGTATTGACAAAATGCTATGTCACACTTTCTTTGAAGTGATCTGAATCCCAGGATGGTGTGATATATACACTGACTTTCCCACTGGGATGAATATATGCTTTTCCTAATCCCTCGGACAAAAGATGTAATCTTTCCATCTAAACTTATTTTCAAAAAAAATCAATTAAAAAATGAGATTCTCAAGGGATTTGGATATCGGGAATAGAAAGATGTTTAAAGAGTACAAGGTCATGGGATGTGTTTGGCCACTCACTCACTCCCGGGAGGAGTGTCCTTCCATTTCCCAGCTGGAGGACATGCACCTTAACCCTCAGCCCCAAGAACAACAGAAAGGGTTGGAGGCAGGGAAGGGAGCCCTGGGTTTCATCCCTGGCATGTGTTTTCTGTTTGTAAATACATGTCCTCTGTTCATCTTCTAATTGAAAAATTTGTTTTCCACTTTTTGCCTCAAAATAGATCTAAATATTTGATTTTTTGATTTTATTTTTATAATTCATCACATTCTTTTTCTTCATCAGGCATAGCCAGCACCATCTTTATTTTGGTTGAGTGGAATTGAGGCTGAGCACATTCCTAACATGAGTTCTGGTTCTGGGAAACTTGCCCTATTTAAAATAAATACAGGTGGTTTTATAAGAAGATACTCCAAATGGCAGCCAGTGTACTTCCCTGTGTTTATATAGTATTTTTTATTCATGAATGGCTTTTATACTCAAGACCATAATTTAAATTAAATGCAAGCTTTCCTCCATCAAACTCATGGATGACAAAACTGAGGTTCTCAAAGAGCTGAGACAGACAGTTTGTAAATAACAGAGCTGAAATTTCACCCTAGGCCTCCTGATCTTTATTTGGTTGAATAAATTCTCAAATATATTTTTAAAAAGTCTGTTTCATTATTTTATACTTGTAGTAAATTACCAAAAGCATATAGCTGTTTAGCAGTAATATTATCATGATGAATTAATATGAACCCAGATCCATTCCTGGCCTTGTTTCAGTTTTGCTATGGCTAACCACCTATCTCTTGGATGAATTCTCAGCCAGAATTAGCGTGAATTATGCTTCAGAACCAGTCTTTTCTCATGAGCAAAGTAGTCCTTTTGTTTTTTTATGATCTCTATATGAATTACTGCTTCTGTTTGATGTCACTTCTCAGAAGAATAATTCATCCATGAAAGGTTATTACACATCAGCCTTACAAAAGAATAACCTAATTTCACATGAGCTAGTTGTATAAAAGGGTTATAGTTATAATAAAAACCATTGCCAAGAATGCCAGAAATGCCTCTTGCTTGCTAATGCTGTCATTTCTACATTCCTAGTGCCTAGTACAGTGTACAACCCTGGGGTATCTATTTAACTAATATATTTCAAAATGTTGCACTTTGGCCTGCATTAAGGAGAAAACTCTTAAACTTGAAAAGTTTAAAACTGTAGAACTTTAAAACATACTTAGCTCTAATATCATACATGAAACAAAACTAAGGAAAAAGAAGAAGAAAGCTCACCAAACACATAAATTTGTTATGCATTCACTGGGCATGTTGATGAGCAACAAAATCAAAGCCTCTTTTTTTCCTATATTTTACATCTTTGCTTTTAAATGATGATGGGTGCCTTTAGAAGAAATGTTTTTGTTGCTGTAAGTTCAAGCATGCATGCACGCACACACACACACACACACACACACACACACACACTGTAATGCTGACAGTAGAAAATGCATGCCTCCATGGTCTTAACAGCTCAAGCAATACCTTTCTTTCAATTTCATGTGGAATAGTGCTGCACCCTTCTTCTATACCATTAGGCACTAATTGCCCAATTACAGTGCTTTGGGACACTCTTAAAAATTATGCCCCAGGCTTTTCAGCAAATTCAGCTTTGAAGCAAATGATCCCAGTAGTCAAAATTATTTACTAAACACAGTACAGAGTTTCTTCTAGGAAGATTATTTAAGGCCTATTACACTTACTAGATCCTTATATTACAAAATACTTGGATACTTAGTGAGCCTGTTGCCACCTCTCATGAGACCTCCCCTGTCCCACCTCAAAACAACATGTAATGTATTTGAGTAGAGCAAACTCATGCAGATATTCCTAACCTGAAAGCAGTTGCCTTTATCATAGGTCATTTTGAAGAAGGGATAATGAGTTCCTCCTCTTCGTCACAGTATTATTTATAAATACAGTTAAGAGGTTTATGTCAAGAAAAATATCTTGTGTGTTAAAAATGTATGCATTCATTTTTTTGTAGCTTATTTTATAAGCTACAAGGGATTTGAATGTGTTCTAAATTGTTCTATTATTTGGACACACTCATTTAAAAATCTCTATGTGGGAAATTTTATCAAACACTTTAAATTATTAACAACAAATAATAACCCTTGGGGACTGTACTAGACATTTTCTCATATAATTCTCATTAACTTTCTCAACAGTGCTTAGCTAGCTATTTCAAATTGCATTTTTATAGAAGAGGAAACTGAGGATTTGGATGGGTAAATAACCCACCTAAGATCACACTGTTGGTATGAAGCAGGAATAAGTATTAAGAATAGGGTAAAATAAATTTAAAAAAAGACTAGGGTAACAAAAGTGAAAACAGTGATACACTTTATAATATTTACAGAAGATAGGTGGCACAAAAGGGAGTTTCAAATACTAAAATAAATATACCAATACACTGATAAAACTTGAATGTAAATTTATTTAAAAACTGGGGCATATTTTTAATGAAATATATATATTTTAAAGGGAAGAGTAAACAGAGTAGGATTTGTTTAAGAGAGAAAAGAAAAGTTAGAAGTCCTGTAATGTGGGGAGGGATCTGATAGCAGGTAAATCCTTACTGAGACATTTTTAAAACCCTATGATGAATTCTTTTAAAAATAACTTTTTTTGTGGGTGGGTGGAAGATACCAGGAATTGAACTCAGGGGCACTTGGCCATTGAGCCATATCCCCAGCCTTGTTTTATTTTTTATTTAGAGACAGGATCTCACTGATTTACTTAGCACCTCGCTTTTGCTAAGGCTGGCTTTGAACTCATGATCCTCCTGCCTCAGCCTCCTGAGCTGCTGGGATTATAGGCATGCACCACTATGCCTGGCCTAATTTATCTTTTATAGTAATCTGGGTTTTCTGCTATCAGGTTTGCTTACTGTGGGGCCCACCTGCGCCATTTGGAGCTGACTCCATGTATCCCTTGGGAAATGGATCATGCTTTACCACACACAATCTATAGAATTCTCCACTTGTGGTCTTCACAGTTAATGGAGGTTGGGGTGATCTTTATCATACTGATGACTTAAAATGATACTTAACATCAAACTAAGGTGGCCCTCAAAGTTCTTTTTTTAAAATATATATATTTTTAGTTGTAGATGAACACAATGCCTTTATTTATTTGTGTTTATTTATATGTGGTGCTGAGGATGGAACCTAGGGTCTCATATATGCTAGGTGAGCGCTCTACCACTGAGCCACAACCCCAGCCTCTACAAAGTTTTTTTATGCCTTCTTCAGATCTATTTGAATCTATAGTCAAGCTATACACATACTTATGTAATTCAATTGCAACATAAAGAAATGTTATTGACCATTGTGATTAATTTTTTTATCTTTGGGGATATTTTTGAAAGATCACCTATACATATTTTTAGCTTAGAGAAAATCCAAAAGGTGATTACTTTACTTAAAAGAATCACGTTTGAAGATACTGTCTAGGTATATTTAGTTCATAAGGCCAACCAAACCAAACCAATCAACCAACAAACAAAACAAATACTCAAGGGTAAACCCCAAGGAAAAATTTGCTTTAATGTGGTTTTAGACTTGCCTTATACATACTAGATACACACAAAATATTTGTTACTCTGAACTGAATGGGCTGTCCCTTGTGCCAGGGATATTTCTGCTAATAATCCTGCAGTGATATGTGCTTCAATATTGTTGCAAGTTAGGCTCTCCAGGAAGCAGACTCCTACAGCAGGCCTTGTGCGGGAGATTGGCCAGGAGTGGTTCCCTGGGACAGAGTGAGGACTGGGAAGAGGGAAAAGTTAGTCTGCAATGCAGTCTGACTCAAAGTTTCATCTCCACACAGCCCCCGTGGCCCCTGCCCGCAGAGCTTTAGGCTCGGTTGTTCCTTCTGGTTTATGTTCTGTTATGGAAAGGGGCTAGACTTTCATAATCTGACCTTGAGCAGCTTGTTGCATGCTGGCTGCTTCCCTCCCTTCCCAGGGGTGGCTTGACCATAGGCAATGCAGCTCTCTAGCTAAGGGCAGATTCTGTACAGGGCCAACCACAGAGATGGCAGCATTTCTAACAGCTGGTAGAATAAGTCCTGATTCCCTGAAGGGGATCTGAGAGGTGCAGTACAGACACTGTGGCCAGAGGAAGAGAAATGAAGCCAAAATAGCAAAAAAGGGATATTGCGACTATAGTGTTCCTTTCCCACATTCTGTCTTTCAATTATTAATTCTGTTAAGGGACAGGTTATGTGTGTGTATGTATGAGTGTGTGTGTATGTGTGTGTGTGTGTGTGTGTGTGTGTGTGTGTGTGTGTCTGTGTTCCTTTGTTGATTTCAACTCACAGGTAGACTTGTGAGGTCTGACTTGGCTAATTATTCTGACAATTTCCTATTCATTATCTCACATTGCAGGGAGCCTCTTTGGACCATCAAGCCTGTAAATTTACAATTGCACATTAATCAGTGGAATATAATTGCTAGCTGCTGCCTTTGGGCTTGGGGCACACTGTATAAGCCAGGATATATACAATTAGCCCTGAGGTTTGCTTAGGCACGTTAGCCCATCCAACAAGAAAATGAGCATTACAGTAATTGAGAAAATGAACACCTTGGGTCTTTCTCTGACTGGCAATAGTTGGAAACTCTTATCATTGAATTGCTCTGCTTTGTTTCTCATTATTTCTGAAAAGCATTGCTAGGCAAGAAGCTATTTGGCACATAGAATTTTAGCTTGTTTGGGGTGAGAAAGATGAAATACAAGAGGAGGAAAGGTTAAGTCCTAATGCCATATAGATTGAATGTTCTGATTCTACCCATATCCATACATATATATGTACATATATAAGTACATATATATCAAGCTTATATAAAAAGTATATATATATATATATATATATATATATATAGAGAGAGAGAGAGAGAGAGAGAGAGAGAGAGAGAGAGAGAATACTCATACACTCACACACTTTTCACTAGATGAGGTGGAAATGAAACTTACCTAGGAGTTTCTGAGAACTTTCTAAAAGTGTATATATAATATACAATTTTGACTGTAGACAATATCTGTCTTAATCTGGTTTCTATTGCTTTAGAAAAATACCTAAGACCAGGTAATTTATAGGAAGAGAGATTTATTTAGCTCTTGGTCCTGGAGTCTTGGAAGCCCAAGAACATGGTGTCAGCATCTGGCAAGGGCCCTTTTGCTACATCATGATATGGTGGAGGGTATCATACAGCAGACAGAGCAAGCCTGCTTGGAGTTTCTCTTCCTCTTATAAAGTCACTAATGTCACCATGGGTGCCTCTCCCTCATGATCTCATCTAATCCTAATTACTTCCTAGAGGCCTCCAAACACCATTAACATACAAATTTAGGGATTAAGTCTCCAACACATGAACATTTGGGAGACTCATTCAAACCATAGCAACAACTGAACATTTTTCTTTTTTTTTTCTTTTCTGAGAAGAATACCTGTAAATGTCATTGAGTGCTGAAAGTGACCTATGACACCAAACATTTAAGAACTAGTCTATCAAAATAAATAAATGAATAAATAAAACAAAGAGGCCACTTTAGTCTTTGATTTTAACTTATTTCTATATCTGTGCCTAAAAATGTATTTGGACACTCAACAAGCAACTTCTTCAACTCTTACAACTAATTCATCACAAGTGGGACCTTTCACTATTTTATCTATTTCTGCTAATATTATCACATTTATTTAATTGTTCAATTTAGAATTCTAGGCATTAGTTCCTCCTCCCCCCTCCTTTGTTCTCTGCTTCCAAGAGATGTATGTAATGACATGACTGAAAAAGTATCTCCTGTCCTGCAAATCCCACCTGCCTGCTGGCCTTATGTTATGCCCTTTCTCAGAATATTTATGAAAGCTCTTCTAACAGCAATATGATTTTAGGATAAAGTGATTGCAAAAGAGAAGTAGAAAGTAGTTCTTTATATTGGGATAAAAGAACAAGTGAGCTCTAATTTGTGAGAAATTTCTTGGATGACTTTTTGCTTTGAGGTGAATGGATTAGGAATGGGCCTTTTACAGGTAAGTTTAAATATTGCCACTTCAGCTATAGAGTAGTGATTAGGAAGAGGAAGACGCATGTGCTAGAATGAATCCCAGATCGGCTATGTTTGGGATGCCTATAATCCTTGAAGTGATGTGACCTCTGATCAGTAGCAATGCTTCATATCTAGTGAGGTAAAAGGACTCATTCAAATGCATAATTTTTGGAGAATGCAAATACCAGTTCAGGCTAGGGAAATAACTCAGTGGGTAGTGTGCTTGCCTCCCATGCACAAGGCCCTCAATCCCCAGCACAACAATTGCCAGGTCAGCAAAGCAAAGTCAGTGTAGTAGAGTTCCTGATCTCACCCTTAGAAAAGTTACATCGACTGCAATCTGTACAATTAGAAAAACGAGAAATTATACCCCAATGATTCAAATGTATGAATTGCCAAGATCATTGTAATGTCATGTGTAGCTAATTAAAAAAAAAAGTTACATAGACTAGTCCAGGGTGTTGTGAAGTTTGTTACACATTGTTGAACAGAAAACTGTTCTGCCAAGACCTCCCTGTCTTTTTCCTGTGTGTCCTTATGATAAATTCATTCTTGTAAGCAATTTGTCCTTCTCTTCTTTAGAAGTCTCAAGAATTTGACCTGCTGGCTTCTCTAGGTAGAAGGGAGCTTTTCTCTGCCAAAGACCTTACAGGTGTTTACTGATGCCTGAAGTTCCAGAAATAGAATCCAAAGCCTTTTATTCCACAAGGAAAGATGAGGAATAGAGAGGAAAAGAAGGAAGTGAACTAATGTTTGCTATGCGTCTGTCGTAGAACTGGCATTATGCTAAGCTCTTCCTTCAGATAATCTGTTTTTTATTCTTGATCCTACCTTCCAAGGTAAATGTAAGTAAATGTCAATGTAAAACTAATGCCCAGTAAATTTATGCAAGTTGCCCAGTCAGTCACTTTTTCCTTAGGGGAATTTGTTGTGTGATGATACCAGCAGTTGGCCCAGGACAGCTATTTGGTGCTTAGGAAAGTTTGTAATGATATTTGTCTCTACGTTTTTGGTTTAGATTTGAACCAGGAGGATGGAAAGCAGAGCCTGGAGCTAACTGTGGAGAAGAGAGGAAGTGTGGTATAGGATTGTCATTTTCCTATTTTTCTCTCAGCTGCAAGTCAACTCTCCTGTTCTCCTTTCTTTGACATTATTGTAGGACCATGCAAACTACATTTTCCAGATATCTTTGCTCAGTTGGTACTTTTCTAGGATCTGCCAATAGAAGTCCAAGAGAGAGATTGGAAAAGTGGGTGGAGGGGAGAAGGGACCAGTCTGTCCTTTGTGCCTCTTCCTGCACTATGGCAGTAAGTGGCGCTAGAAGCTATTGTTTAGCTCCATCTTCTGATTACTTTTATCATTCTAAGAACCAATCTCTTCATACCCACTTAGAGGTCTCAGCTGTAGCAGATGGTGTGACCCCTTCGCTAACTGCATGAGGCTCTGGGCTCCCCTTTCTTCTTCTAGACCTCGGATGGTAGCTGGTCCCTCCCGAGGCTATCTTAGTGCTTCCTTTGTGCCTTGTCTTCCCTCACATTAAATCCTCTACATTTTAAAAAGTTACAGTGTTTTCCATATTCATGACCAGATGTGGTTGGCATGTTTGTGTTTTAAGGTGAGGAGGGGATAAATGGACAATTGGGAGTACCAAAGGTTAGAAAAATATAGAACAGTTCTAATTTGGTTCAGCAAGCTACTGGCTTTATCAGAGGATTGTTAAAGGAAGTTTGCCCTTGACCTAGGAAAGCCCTTGGAAGAACACGTCTGATTACACATCGTCCACAATAAGAACAGTTCTTATATATTTTATGCCTGGAAACATGAGGTCCAGAAAGAACCTCTAGATTATGTATCTCTCTAAAATAAATGAAAAAGGGTCCCACAAAGGAACTGGACTTTTGTATTGTATCCTCTTTTCACTACATCAGGTGTAGGAAAGAGTTACTTAAAATATGATCCTTTTCCCTAAAGACACCAAAGCAGTCTTCCCTTATGAGCTCAATCTCTCCCCTCCAGAGAGAATGAGTTTTTTATCCACCCCACAAGAAGGTGCCCAGGTTTCCTTTACTCAAATGTCAGTGAATGCTTTCAACCCTTTTCTAAAGGAACAAATTACCTATTTATTGAAATGAGTTAACTGTAGCTTGCTGACAAACAGTATTTCATTTTCAGGAACAGCTGTCAGACTTTTAAAACATTAAAACCCCATCAAAAACATTTCAGGAAGTACAGCCAAAACCTTATAAGTGACTTTATAAAATCTGTTCTACTCAGATGTATTCAAGATAATTAGTTGGCATTGAGGTTTCATGTTCTGAGCATGGTTTGTTTGTTTGTTTTTTCTTTTTCTTTTTCTTTCTTTCTTTCTTTCTTTCTTTCTTTCTTTCTTTCTTTCTTTCTTAACTAATAAGTGTATTGCAGAAGTTTTCATAGACACTTTCACCTTAAACTTGACAAACATACACTACCTGCAATGATGAAGATAAAAATGGCCTTATTACAGTGGAAACCCACAATCTGTCCAAAGGTAACAAAATCTTGCTCCGTGCTGGAGTGGGGAAGGCACAATTATTTATATCGCTTCTTTGGTTAGCATTCTCCTTCATTCTAGTGTCCAAGTGTGTTCTCATACATAGCTCTTCAGGCACTCACCAGATGGAGTGATCAAAAGGCCTATGTGGGATAATCAAGGGATCTCTAAAGCATAAGCATGTTGGAATGGTAAAGATCTTGAATTATAGCTGGATCTCCATTTTCTGAAGTGTATTTCATAGTCTTGTCCCATAGCTATTCAATGAAAATAAGATTCCCACAACTAACCTTTTTGGGAGAGTAATGTATAACCTTGCTCTGCCCTGGAGAAGACATAAATTCAGTGCATAAATCATGTGTTAAAGGCTCTGAGAAGTATTGCAGTAAAGAAATCAGTTTAAAATTGCAGAAAGCAGTAATTTCCAAATTTATGTGATCATGGAACAATCGTTATCTTGTATGTTTTGTATGACTAATACCCCAAACTAATTTGCCTTGGAACATATTTGGGGGAACATTGTGTATAAATGAAGGAAGGAGCTAAACACATTTAAATGTCCTTCAGTAAAAGAGTAAGTAAAGATGAGATTCTAATTATATCTACTTTCTGAAAAATATAAGGCATCTATGTTAGGTCTCTGTTGAAAGTCACAGAAAAATGTTGTGAAGAAGTCTAAAGCAAAAAGGAAATTAAATGTTTTCCAATACTAAAAATTCCAGGGTTGGCTTATCTTCAGACGCTGCTAAATTCTGGAATGAAACAATGTCTTGCTCCAACTTCTCTACTACCGTTATTCTCAGAGGCCTTGTACAGTCTCTGGAAATCTATGTTTTCCATCTGTGGCAGTAAAATAGCTGTAGAATCTCCAGTTTATGTTTTCAGGATCCAGTATGGAGGGAAAGATAGTTTCTTTTGGCTGGAGCTGGTGGTAGAAACCCATTCAGGTGTTAGGACTTGAGAACAACTCTTTGGTCTATGTTTATATTATGCTAACAAGAAAAAAAAAAGAAAAGAAAAATGAAATTCTAGAACATCCTCAAATATTTCATGAGCTTACTTGAACATCAAGAGAAGGGGCAAGCTTGGAGTGTTGACTAGATCCCCATACTGCACAGGAGCAAATTAGAAAAAGATCCTTGTTAGGGACCCCTGTTGGGAGAGCAGCTTATCAGTTGGATTTTCTGTATTCACAGTCAGCAGGATATATGTATACACATACAACAGGAGATTTATTATGGGAATTGGATTATGGATCATGGAGGCTAAGTTCCACAGTATGCATCTGCAAGCTGGAGAACCAGGAAAGCTGGTGAGTACTTCACTCTGAACCCAGAGACTTGAGAACAAGGAGCTCTGACATACGTGGGCAGGAGAAGGTGGAAGTCCAGCCCCAGGAGAAAGTAAACTTGCCCTTCCTCTGCCCTTTTGTACTGAGTCCTCAGTGAACTGGATAATGCCCACCCTCGTTGGTGAGGGAGGGTCTTCCTCACTCAGTCTACTGATTCAAATGCCAATCTTTTCTGGAAACACTCTCACGAACATACCCGGAAATGATGTTTTACCAGTTATCTTGACTTCCCATGACCCATCCTCAAAGACATGTAAAGTTAATTAGAACAAGGAAGGCCGAAGTTTTTAGAGGAAAAACTGTATGACCATTGAATTTCCTTAGATTGGAAAGGTGGCCATAGAAGTTTGCTGTGGGAGGCCAACCTTACGGGTGACTGAGTTACACTCCCCAGCTGGGTACTGAGGCGCTCAGTCACAGAAATGGGTGTGTCTTGCTACAGCCCCGTGGGTGAAGCTATGCTCACCTGTTCCTTTGTAATATAACCCCTTGCCCTGTTTAGGATAGAATCTTCCATGGAAGTACCTTGTGTGGGTCCCCTCCTCTTACTGTGCCCTTGGGTGTGGCCTACCCAGGTGTCAGTCAACCTGCTGACACCTGGCTAGGCCACACCCAAGATAGACTCAGCCCCCTGAAACCTGACCCCTTGCCTCATTTGAATAGCTTCTCCTCCATAAAAGGGGTCAGCGCATGCTCTCACTCTCTCTCTCTTTCTGCAGGCCCTTAAGGTCAGAGGAGCAGTCATAGCAACCCCAAAGAAAAAGGTATTTGTGTCTCCTTTGTGGTTATTTCGTGCAGCCCAGTTAGCCCAGTTTAACTAGAGTGACCCCTGAGCCTTTTAGTGGAGAACAGAAACCCGGCAGTTTGCAGCAGCAGGTGCCTCCTGAGCCAAGAAAGAAGCAGCGGAAGACAGAGGAGGAAGAAGGAAAGCCCTTGGTTGGCCTCTGAAGCTCCTTCCTTTGTCTTCACCATCTCTTCTCATTCCAGGGTCTATCTCCTCACAGTTGTCCACTTGGAGGGTTGCCCCAGCTCTTCATTTTGCCAGTCCCTCTTTCCCTTTCAGATCCCCAGAAGTCTATCTCTACAAAGGATCATACAGACCCTAACCTCTGTGGCTTATAGTTGGGTCTCCTTATTTCTTATGCCTGGTGAGAAGTAGGATATAAATTATTCCTCATTGTAAGTAGGGAAGATATTTTCTTAGCAATGCAAGATGGCAATCTGAATGATTTCCCTCCTCTGACCCACATCAAGGCTTAATATGAAATTACAGCTTGGGCATGTATGTATATATATTTTTATGCTATATGGAGTGTTGCCAAAACTATTTGTTAGGTTGACTATTTCTTCCAGACTCATCTCCTGCCCTTCCTGTCTTACACTTTCTGCTCCATCAATACAAAAATCCTGCAGTTCCTCGTGCATTTTAATGCTGCACACCAGTGCTTGGGTTGGGTTCTCTAGAAACAGCCTGAGACTGGGATTTTTGTGACAGTGATTAATTGAAGGGATGCTCTCAGGAGAAACCTAGAAGGGAGTGAGGGAAACAAGATACAACAGAGAAAAAAGTGGGTCCAGTTGTTCCTCTGGAGCATGAAGCATATCACAAAATGTTCTTATCTTGAAATAATGCAATTAGTCTTTTATATCTCCATATCGGTCACTCATTGTCTATATGCCACTTTTGAAGGGCATAGCTTCTCAGGAATTCCCAGGTGAACTACATTTCATAGGCTGAGAATAATTCTCAGGAGGAAAGAGTGTGGCTGTGAGCTGTTAACAATCAATATTCAGAGCTGCTGGAAGATCCACTACAACTACTCTAAGTACTTACCTGAAAAATCACCAGCTCCACTTCCTGCTTTAGTGCTTTACTGTGCATCAGAATCACCTTGAGGACTTGGTAAAACTCAGATTTTTGACTACCGCCCCCAGAGTTTCTCATTCTGTCACTCAACGATGGACCCAATAATTCACATTTCTAACAAGTTCCCAGATCATGCTGATGCTGCTGGTCTGAATATCAAACTTTTTTTTTTTTAAAGCATTATTGTACTTTGGAATCCTGGAGCTGGACTTTCTCTTTAAAAGAGAGAGAGAGAGAGAGAGAGAGGGAAATTTTTAATGCTTATTTTTTTAGTTATCGGTGGATACAACATTTTTTGTTTGCACGTGGTGCTGAGGATCGAACCCGGGCCACACGCATGTCAGGCGAGCGCGCTACCGCTTGAGCCACATCCCCAGCCCTGAATATCAATCTTTTTGAAAATCGATTGTTTAATAGCTTCTCCCTATCCTTTATGAACCAACTGAGCCATCATCTCCCAAAGGAAAGCTTTCTATGGATTTATACTTCTCTTACCCCAGACCCCGCATCTTGGGTGAGTACCTTTTGCTTCACTAACATCTTTTGCATTTATCATACTATGTTGATATATGATAAATATAAATTAAATATAAATACAAATTGTATATAGCAGTCTTTGCTGCAGGTGTCAGGAAGGTAGAAGGTGGAAAACAGGAGGAATCAGCCAGGAGAGTAAGGAAGAACACAAGCTTAGATTCTCAAGGAAAAACTTGGAAACCATTCCTCATAAAAATTAAGTCTGTCTAATCACAATGCAAATCTTTGAGGGTAGCATTCTGTCTTATTTTTCTTAGATAGCTGGCTCTTAGAACCTGACCTGATACCTTGTATGAGTCCAATAAATGGTTGTTAAATAAACAATGTCAATCTTGTAGAGGATTGGTTTTATGAGAGAATAAACTTAACTCACATAAATATTCACAAGTTAAAACACATGTGACTCACTTATGGGAAAATACACCAACTTCTAAATAACTTTGGGGACTTTTGAGTTGAGGGTTGTCTGTTTATCTCTAAAATGTATGTAGAAAGGCATTAATCTGACTCTCTGTACCTACATAAACGAGTCATTTCAATAATAAGCACCATTTCTAGTCCAACACTTACTTAATTCATAAACCTTTAATTTAGTTTTGGAAAAACTATCTCATAAAATGATGATGACTTGAGGTTAAAAAAAACCTGGCACAGAGCTAGAAAAAGTAAACTTTGTGGCAACTTGCAAAGAACAAAATTTAGCAGTGTTTACTGTCAGTAGCTATTAAATATAAGCATTCACTGCAGCAGACAGTCTTCCTTTAGAAAACACAGGTCGATGACAGAGGTAACAAATAGATGCAGTTCTCAGTGAAAATATGAGTACTCTCCCCAGAAGAAACATGGTAATTGGGAAAAAAATGAGCAAAAGGAGACTTTGGAAGATTGGCTAGGGAATATATAATGTACTGGCTGTTCAGGTATATATTCATCAAAGCTGTTGACATAGTTCTCTTATTAGCTAATATTTAAAATGTGTTTTAAGGAAATGGTGTATCTGTAAAGTACCAAAGGCAAGAGGTTCTGGAGGGCTTGCCGTTAAACCTCTTTGCTAATTGGGCACGTCAACTACTGCTACAACATGAGTCTCTAGCCTTACCTGACAGGCTAAACAGAGTTAACCTCACATTTGAAATTAATGTGTTTACTTTAAGAAACACAAAGTCTGATTCAATTAGCATCCAAAGTCATCAAGGCTACAGAATTTAATGTTGGAGGTTTTTATTTCTTTGCGAGCTTTTCAATAATTTATACTCCAATGTTTACAGAAACCAAATTAATGATAAGGAGATGGATTTTGTTTTTTCTTTTTTGGTCTTGGAGGCTAGAAACATAAAAAAAATTGGATTAACATTATGAAGCTACTCTGACATGATATATTAAGAGCCCTGAATGATGCCTAGGGATGTAGAAGGGAGAAAAAAACACTTGAGTAAGTAAACAGAGTTTATGAGACTTGTTTATGCCAGGAAAGTAGGATGAATATTTCTGACTAAAAGTTAATTAACTATTTTGCCTCAGCGAGCCAATTTGTCGTCTTAAACTTTGATTCATTAACTGCAAACGGAGAGGATTGCTGTTCCTCAGTGTACTCATAGGCTGAGCCTGTGTTAAATGGTGCTGTGAGATATTGTCTGTTCTTTCCAATTGAAACTAACTGAAAAGGCTATTATACTAAAAAGTAAGACTTTTTAAGTGGCAGTAAGTAGATGTGTACTCTTTCAGAGCAAAGCCTAAGAACTATATGGCTTAATTGCAAAGCTAATCAACCCTTATTAAATAAAATAAGTCTGGGATTTTTGAGTCTGAACATTTAATGGGGCATGAAGGTTGCCCAGTTAGCAATTCTGAAGTTTTAAGACTTGTAAACTCATGGGTGATTACCCTTCAGGTTTTTCCACTTGGAGGCTGTAACTTTTAAAAATAAATAAATTTGTTGTGATGAGAAAATAATTTTCCATTTGTTAAGATATTGGCTTTATTTCTGGTTGCTACATGTTTTATGAAAGCCATTTGCTTGAGGTGGATGGAGCTTTTTTTGAGCTTGTGAATGGGCAAATGAAAAAAAACTTAGGAGAGAAGAACCCAGACCATAATCATAGGATAATGATCATTAAGATTTTAATTAGTTAAGATATCTGAAAAATCAGAATGAATCGGACATTATTTTCCTATGTTCTTATATTAATACATGACCAATGTAACTGTACATGATGTACAACCTCAAAAATGGGAAGTTATACTCCATGTATGTATGATAGGTCAAAATTGTCATGTATAACTAAAAAAGAATAAAAATTTGTTAAAAAGATATTTGAAAAATAATAATACATGTTTTTTGAAGAGAACAACCACATCCACACACAACCAAATTGATATCATAGGAGGTATTTGTCAAATTTTATACAATTAGGTAACTTGAGTCTGTAAATCTTAATACAAATAGAAATAGAGGAAATATTTTTCACAAGAAGTGATTGCATTCTTTCCTACAGCACCCTACAGGAGCTTACTTTCCTTTTTTGGTGGTGCTGAGGTATTAGGAATTAAGCCTAGGGGTGCTGAGCTATATCTCCAGCTCTTTTTTATTTGTTTGTTTGTTTGTTTATTTTGAGACAGGCTCTTGCTCAGTTGGTGAGGCTGGCTTTGAACTTGAGATCCTCCTGCCTCAGCTTCCCTGGATTGTTGGGATTACAGGTGTGCACCACCATGCCTGGCACTACATAAGCTTTCTGTCTTGTGCTCTCTCTCTGATTATCATTTGGGAGACAGAGAGCCTCTGACCCCCCTGTGAGAATTATTTTCTCGAGTGCAGAAACTAGAACCCTTAAATATGTGAGTAGGGACTTTGTTCATAACTGTACGGGGTATACCTAGAACAGTGCTTATTGAATGCATAAAGGAACAACTGAACCAATAAATGAACAGTTCAAAGCATGTAAAAATATTCTGAGGAAGTCACAGTCTTACTGGTGAGGTGAATAATTAATTAAGCCTGAGTTTTCTGCAAGGACTAAGCATAAAGTTTTGATCTAATGAGTTCTACTTATTATGTAATTTTGGACAAGCTGTCTAATTTCTCTAAATCTTGATTTTCTCATTTATAAATTAAGATTAATAACAATAATACCTTTTTCATAGGCTGATGGTGAAAAATGTGAAAGTAGATGTTTTCCAAATGCTTAGCAAAGTGCCTGCTATTTAGCTGTAAAAATTTATAAAACTTCCATCTGCTATGAGGTCATTAATCTCAAAGTGGAATTTGTCTCAAAAGAGAGTCAAAATATCAGCATCTATAGTTGAGGTTTTAAAAGGACAGAAAAATGCAAATAGTAGAAATTTAGAAAATGACTTGCTTTTTCAAAGATTCCAACTTGTGATATATGCTGAATAGGAGTTTATATTCATGCCTGCTGTCTTGATTCAAGCAGAAACACAAAATCTGAGCAAGTTGATTTGTCTTATTATGTAAAGTGAACATAGGTATGTATGAAATTAGAATAAATAAAATGAATATCAACAAAAATGAACAAAATCATTATACAGATCAATTGCCCAAAAGTTATAAATGTATCAGCAGTATTATCACCGTGGTAAAATAGAATTTTTTCCAAGATTCCTGAAATGTGAACTTTAGGTTAGGTTTGTAAGTGTATGTGGAATGTGTGTGTGTGTGTGTGTGTGTGTGTGTGTGTGTGTGTGAGTGATGTGGGAGAAGGCTTTGGAAGCAAATCACCCCACGATTTGCATGGACATACTGAAAAGCATGAACCTCGGATTCTAATGGATGATACAGTACAGTTAAGAATGCTCTAATGGACTGGGGATGTGGCTCAAGCAGTAGCGCGCTCACCTGGCATGCGTGCGGCCTTGGTTCGATCCTCAGCACCACATACAAACAAAGATGTTGTGTCCACCAAAAACTAAAAAATAAATATTAAAAATTCTCTCTCTCTCTCTCTCTTTAAAAAAAAAAAAAAGAAAGAATGCTCTACTATTCACATTATCACAAAGAACAAAGCTGCAACCTTACACAGGACATGCTTTTAATCCCAGTAACTTACATTAGGCTCTCTATCTTTGATATGCAGGGGATGCCTATAGGTTCTTCTCTACAGAGGAAAAAAGAGGACATTGTCTTCCATGTTTTCTCTCTGGCTGAACTCCCTTGCCATTTCATCACCCATTCATAAAGGTGTCTTGTTACTTGCAATTGCTTGGGCTAGTTAGTTGTTCACTGCAATTTACTTACTTACTCTTGGTTGGAAGAAAACAAACATACATACACAAAGCTAAAGAAGGTTCAAGCAGCTCTTTTTTAAAAACTGTAGTAAAAAAACATAAAATTTGCCATCTTTGGCCAGGTACAGCAGTGCACACCTGTAAACCCAGTGGCTCCAAAGGCGGAGGCAGGAGGATTACGAGTTCAAAGCCAGCCTCAACAAAAGCGAGGCACTAAGCAACTCAGAGAGACTGTCTCTAAATAAAATACAAAATAGGGCTGGGGATGTGGCTCAGTGGTTTGGTGCCCTGAATTCAAACCCCAGGGCTAAATAAATAAATAAAATTTACCATATTAATCACTTTCAGACATACAGTTTGGTAGTATTAAGTATATCTTTTTTGTTTTGTTTTGCTTTTTTGTACCAGGGATTGAACTCAGGAGCACTTGACCACTGAGTCACATCCCCAGAGCTATTTTGTATTTTATTTAAAGACAGGATCTCAGTGAATTGCTTAGAACCTCCCCTTTGCTGAGGCTGGCTTCGAACTCGTAATCCTTCTGTCTCAGCCTCCTGAGCTGCTGGGATTACAGACATGCGCCACTGTGCTGAGCAAGTATATTTATCTTGTTGCACAATAAATCTCCAAAACTTCATCTTGTAAAACTGAAACTCTATATCCATATCCTTTTTTTTAACAGTGCTGTGAAACTAACACAAGTTCTTATGCATGCTAGACAATTGCTATCCCACTGAGCAACACTCCCAGCTAAAACTGTGTCCATTGAAAAACTGACCTCATTCCCTGTCCCCAATCACCCATCATTCTACTTTCTGTTTCTATAAATAGGACACATTAGATATCTCATAAAAGTGGAATTATATTTTTGTGACTGGCTTATTTCACTTAGCACATTATCCTCAAGTTTCATCCACGTCATAACGCATGATAGGATTTCCTTCTTTTAAAAGGCTGTATAATATTACATCATATGCATATACCCATGTTCTAGTCACTTATTTTCAATAGATATTAGGTGACTTTCATCTCTTGGCTATTATATAGAACACAGCAGCCAGTGCAGGTACATAAACATCTTTGAGATCTTGCCCAAGCAACTCTTTATTTGAAGCTCCTAGTGATTAAACCCAAACCAGAATGGGATGGGATATTAGTCATCACTGCTTGTTTTAATCTAGTGAATTCTTTCCTGTTCGCTATCAAAAGTTGTGGGACCTCACTGCTCAGATCTTTGTGTGATCCCTAAATAAATGTTAATGATGCAGAATTGCCCCTTTTTAGTTTCTAAGACTACCCACACCTGTTTTCTTGTCTTTCAACTCTTACTTAATTTATTTTGTGCTCCTAAAATTCCTGCTTTATGACCCCTTCTTTTCCTGGTGTTTGTTATTTTCTTTTACATGAGATAAGTCCACAGCATTCTCTTGTATCTTTAAGATTTTCAGTTTCCCATGAGTGTTCTGAATCATTGGCATTTACTTCTCTACCTGCTTCTGCTGTTCTAAGTCAAAACTGTGGAGTTTAGGAGGAGGAAAGTAGGGTGAGGATGATCTTCACTCTTACTCCTCATTTGTGCCCTAAGTAGATCAGTAAATGAATGACTAAGTGATTCCTTGTAATGTGGGTTTCTGTTGAATTTATATAAATTGGATGGTTGATACTTGAAAAATATAGAAAAATATATTTTGTACCAGAAAAGACCTTAGATTTAAGATCTGGTTCCCATATTTTTGTCCTGATTTTGCACAAGACAATCAGCACATTGAGGTTGAAGCTACAGCATAAGGTTGTCCATGTGCAGTTGAGATTAGAAATGTCGGTTACACTAAGGAGGACCTGGCAGGCCAGTGGCCAAGGTAAGGGAAGTCAGTTTGACAGGGGGCTGAGCAAGGCACTATCGGCCATAACTGTTAAGGGCCAGAGGGCATGATAAAAGGCAGCAGAAATCCCAGGCAAATGATGAGAGATGAGGGCACATGGATATGTGTCAAGATGATATCAGAAATGGAATAAAAGTAGCAAGAATTGAGGCATTTTTACAGAGTTCCTGAGTAGTAATATTGACTGCAATATGAAGAGTGACATTCATTGACTATTTAAGCTGTGTCAGATGCAGTTAAAGAAGTGTTGTTTAATTCTTCTTACCACCCTATGAGGTAAATTCAACAATTATCTTAATTTTACAAGTGAGAAAAGCAAGTCTTAGGTTAAGACAATGCTAACCCAAGGACACTTACATTAATAAGAAGAGATGGTTTTCAGACTCTATGGACAGTTTTTGATTCTAAGAAGATATAAACTGGACTGTGGGAATCAGGAAATAAGTAAAATGTTACTTATCTCCCTCAATGAGCTTAGTCTTTCATTTCCTGGTATCATTTATCATTTAGTTAAGATCCAGTCAATGACCTTGTTTGTATAAATGAGATTTCAACCCTGATTTCTTAAAAATTCAGTAGTTGTTTCTGCATAATAAAAAAATAAAATAAAACAAAATGCTGGGCATGATGGCAAATGCCTGTAATCCCAGCGGCTCTGGAGGCTGAGGCAATAGGATCACGAGTTAAAAGCCAGCCTCAGCAACTTAGCAAGGCCCTAAACAACCTAGGGAGACTCTGTCTCAAAATAAAAACATAAAAAAGGAGGGGCTTGGAATATGGCTCAGGAGTTAAACACCCCTGGATTCAATCCCTGGTACCAACAAAATAAAACAAACAAACAACAACAAAAAATGAGTACAGAAATAAGAACCCTAAGTTTTAAACTTTTGAGAGACTTTTTTCAAACAGTATCCCAAATGTAATTCTGTACTTATCAAAACAATTAAATTGTCATTCAAAAATATTTTCATGGGCTGGGTTTGTGGCTCAGTGGTAGAGTGCTTGCCTAGCATGCATAAGGCATTGGGTTCAATCCTCAGCACCACATAAAAAAATAAAGAGGGGTTGGGGATTTAGCTCAGTGGCAGAGCACTTGCCTAGCATCTGAAAGGCCCTGGGTTCGGTCATCAGCCCTGAGGGAAAAAAAGTTAAAAAAAAAAAGATATTATGTTCACCTAAAACTAAAACAAAACAAAAAAACATTAAAAATATGTATATTTTTTCATGTGGGAGTGGTGGCACACACCTGTAATCCCAGGGACTCTGAGGCTGAGACAGGAGAATACAAGTTCAATGCCAGCTTCAGCAACAGCAAGGTGCTAAGCAACTCAGTGAGACCCTGTCTCTAAATAAAATACAAAATAGGACTGGGAATGTGGCTCAGTGGCTGAGTGCCCCTGAGTTCAATCCCCCAGTACCCACCCCCTCAAATTTTTTTCACTAAAGAATGAAATTTGGGGGGCCAAGTGCAACTGAAGTACCAATCATTCCTGCCAAGTATCAACAAGATGGGGTAAAAAAATATTTGCTGAGATTTCAGTAAACTCAGGCATTTATTCTCAAAAATGAGTTACTGATTTTGGGTTCATATAAGAAAATTATTTTTTCACTGTGGAAAGAAGTATTAACATTACTGATGAATATTTTGAGAGTTAGAAACATCTGGCTTTAATTATATTTTTTTAAAAATTTGCAATCATATATCTGACATAAATGCTTTAAAGAAAGAGATATTGGGACGTTGGGACAGTGATTTGAGACTCTAATACTTGAGAAAGAATCTCACCCTGGGAAGAAGACCTGTAAGAGTGCAAATATGGAGGGAAAGGATTGGATGGGGTGGGAAGAATGTTAGGTTTTGGGACTGGGGTTGTGGCTCAGCGTAGAACACTTGCCTTGCATGTGCAAGGTCCTGAGTTAGATCCTCACTACCACATACAAATAAATAAATTAAATAAAGGTATTGAGTCCAACTACAACTAAAATGAATATCTAAAAAAAAAAAAAAAAAAAAAGAATGTTAGGTTTGGTGCCAGAAGATCCAGGGTTATGTTGACGCCAAACCTGGAACTGAGAATGACAATGACACACTTTTAGAGTTACTATGTGGTTCAAGTAAAATAATGTTATGTGAGCATACTTTATAAAATATAAATTTAGTAAAGCAAACGGTAGGCATTTATTCTCAAAAATGAGTTACTGATTTGGGGTTCATATAAGTAAATTATTTACAAAACATTAACTTTTATGCATAATAATGCTTCCATCAATTTGAAAAGTTCAGAGAAGTCAAGGGTGTGACTAAGTATAGTTTGAAATGGGGAATGTTAGATTGCAAAAGATAGAACAAGACATGGTTCCTTTTTTTTGAAGACAAAGACTTAATTATAAATGTACCAACTTGGATTTCTAGTGGCTGGAGCATCAAGGTTTTAAAGCTACTTCCAAGACCCACGAGAGGGAGCTCATGCACTTCTCAGGCACTGCCGGTGAGCTTTTCTATCGCTCATTCAAAATCAGCAGTAGTCTGGGAGGTGAGGTGAGATGGAGAAAATGGAACAGGGGATCTCCTTCAAGAACAACTATTGGGGAATCCATGTGCAAGTCCTTTTTGTTTATTTGAAAGTCTCTGAGAAAATTCTGCCCAGTACCCCTTTTAACCAGATTCTCTAAAAGAAAAGGAACTATTCCTATCATTTTCAGATTAATTTTTCTGGCTTAACAGCCATTCCAAATATTTTCTTTCTAGAAAAGAGTATTGAGAGATGATGTTCCAGTAGACACGTCCAACTCCATTTATAGGCTGCTTTGTGAGGCACCTAGGAATATTACAATTTTGGCACTGGTAATGACAGTCTGATTTAGATAAACATCCAGAGACCACGAATGCATTAGAGGTATAAGTTCACAAATTTAAAAACATGCTGATTGCCTGAAGTACTTTTGTAAAGCTGGTAATGGAGTGGTGTTTGTGGTGGGAAGCTGGGCAGTGTGGCACAATGACAGTGGAGAGGTTCTCAGTATTTGTTATTTGTGTATAATGTAGTGTATTTCTCAGGGCTTTAAACAGCACTAATCCATCTGCATATAAAGGAACACAGTCAGTGGTATGCTTTTGGTTACCAATATCTTTTATACATTTATATTGTATAATCAAAAATTAGATACAAACTGGGTGCGGTGGTACATACCTATAATCCCATTGGCTTGGGAGGCTGAGACAGTAGGATCACTTGTTCAAAGCCAGCCTCAGCAATGGCAAGGCACTATGCAACTCAGTGAGGCCCTGTCTCTGAATAAGATACAAAATAGGGTTGTGGATGTGGCTCAGCAGTCCAGTGACCCTGAGTTCAATCCCTAGTACAAAAAAAAAAAAAGTAGGTACATTTGTAACTTCAGTCAATGTATTAAAAGCATTAATCATTTCATAGAATGCTTGTTTTCCAGAGAAACTTTTTATAAATTAAATTGGCATTATATGAAATAGATTTTTTTCTCATTAAATTTTATAATGAAATTGGAAGTACATTTTATTATATACATTTTTGGCCCAATACATGATAAAATTACTAGGCAGTAAGTCTTTCAAAAGAAAAAAAAAAGGAAAATAATGATTGTTGTTGAGCAACTGTTAATAAGGAGCTAGTTTGCTATCTGTTAGTAAATCAGTAATGAAACAAGCCACAAAATGGCAATTCATAAGGTTGAAGTTAGAATTGAATAAATGCAGTCAAGTTATAACTAGGAGGAGTTAATTGGCTACTCTCTAAAGGTCTACACCATGGTGTAGTCACTAATGCCTGCAAAATCAGAACCTAGGTTTTATAACCCTTTCAAAGGGATCCATCTTTCAGGGAATAATCAATATCTGACTTTAAAAACAACAGGAAACATGACATGCATTTCAAATCAATGTGACTAGAGAATTATTTCCTAATAGGAAAAACTTCCAGGGAAATCACACTTAATCAGAAGATTGCTTGATACTCTTGAAATTGGGATAAAAGGTCTGATTTGGATAGATCAAAGGGTTTCTGATTTTTCTTTTCTTTTCTTTTTTTTTTTTTTTTTTTCAGCTAAATTGTTGGAGTCATAGTTTCCTACTGAAGGAATAACTTTTTCCATGGCAGAGACATATAGAATTCCTGGGGCCAACATCCTATTCTCTAGATGCTGTTTTGACGGCCTTGAGCTTGGTAGTAAGCAGATAGTTATTGCCCTCATGTGGTTTCCAGCTTATTGGGGGAGTATAAAGTAAACAGTGAAGAAAATATCATGATGAGAGTGCCATGGGATCACAGAAGCTAAGTGCTTCTATCCAGCCTGGGAGATGGGAAGGATCAAGGAATACTTTCAAAGTAAACAATGTGGGCCCATCTCTTGTTTTTATCTAAAGAACTGCACTGGCTTAATAGCTGTTTGTCTTTAAGGGTGTCTCCAACCCAGTTGACAATCACGTTTACCTTCCATTCGATTTAGGATATGAGCAATTGTTCAGTAAGTCCAGAAGTGTCAGCTTATTTGTAATTCATGGGATCTTTGAACATTGTTCAGTATTCGCCTCCACAGTATTCGTTGAGACATGGCCTCTGGAAAATTGGATGTGGTTCACACTTCAATTTGAGTTTTTGGCTTTTTTTTTTTTTTTTCGATGCCACAGCACAGTCACTACTGTATTTTCCATTGCTGGTTTGATATTGATAGGCATTACTTATTTGGTTAATGGTTTGCAAAGGAACCTGCTGATCAGGAGACTAAGGCTTATTAAGGAACATATTACTGATATGTAAATCAAAAATTTTAGGAAACTTTCCTTTAAAGGCCATATGATCAAAATTGAAATTCCAATAATTCCAATTCTGTCTGCAAATATGTTCCCCTATAAGCCTACCAAGGATAACGTCCATCATCCATTGAGTTAGTCAAATCCAAGTCCTTGGAGTTTTTCTACTCTCCTCCTTCCTATATCATCTATATCTAACCTCTCAGCAAATTCTGTTGCTTTTACCTCCAAAAATATATCCCCAATCTTCCCACTTCCTCTGATTGCTATTGAAACCGGAGTTTTGAGATAAGACAAGATTCCCTGCTTCACCAATTTACTTCTGGGTTCTTGTATTGCTATTTTTTTTTTTTTCAGTTGTAGATGAACAGCATGCCTTTATTTTATTTATTTATTTTTATGTGGCACTAAGGGTAACCCAGTGCCTCACACGTGTTAGGCAAGCACTATGCCACTGAGCTACAGTCCCAGTCCTATCTTGCAAATTTTAAAGAATAAAATCCACTCGCAATCAATGGAAGAGAAGAGTAAATATGTGGGATTTATTTAAGTGAGAAGAGAGAGACCTCCCGTCATGCAGGAAAGGGATAGCAGAAAAAACCCTTTTGTTTTGCTAGTTTAGAAGCTTTGTCTGGGTAGAGCCTGGAGCCAGCTCTATGTTAAAAATGCATTGAAAATAGCACCGAAACCATTGATCAAAATCTATGTAAAACAGGCTTTGAAAACAACAACAGCCTAAATTCACTTTCACCTTGAACTTCCCCACTTGTTTTCCAAGGAAGGAGTTCCCCCAGGTGAGCCTCAAGGTCTTTTACATTTGAAACAGGCCTTATTAGTACCTGCTAATATTTCTGGAAGAACCTCCCAGTGTGGTTTCTGCATTTGAACAAGACCTCCTTTCTAATTGCTGACCATTGGTTATTCTTATGCATTCTGTGGCTAAAACCAGCCTAAGCCATTATCACTTTGACTTGGACATTAGCAACCAGTTGCTCCCTTTTCTTATTTTCTCCTCCAAACCCTTTCCTCTATTCTGATTCATCTTCCAGCCAGAGAGACCTTTGTAAATGTGTATTGAAGAATGTCATTCCAATACATTTAGAACAAAATTCAATCTTTACCTAGCCCTAGAAGACCTTATCCAGCTGTGGACCCTGCTGTCATAACAGATTACAAAACCACTTCATAATAAATGTTATGTTTCAATGATTACCTTTTATTTTATGCATTGGGCATTTATAATTCTTTAATTATGTTTTGGTTCATCTACTTTTTTTTCAAAAATAATAATTTGGACATCTAATTTGCTTTATTATTTTCTGCATTTATCTCTATATTTCTTGCCTTGTCACATTTATTTTTTTGTTCTTAATCAATTCTGTGAGCTGCAAATTTAATTAATTTATTTTATCTTAAATGCTTATTGATCAAAGTAATAAGAGCTATGGATTTTCTTCTGGTCAATGCTTTAAATATGTCTGACAGATTCTTATAAGCAGTGTTTTAACTATGGTATTTTTTTTTTAATCTGCCATTTTAGTTTGTAATTCCCTTTTCTCAGAGGAGATTTTAAATAAAAAGGTTATTTAATTTTTGGATGCTAAGACAGTTTTGCTTTTATTTTTAAAAAGCAATTTCTCATATTTTTGCTCTATCTATGAAAGTTGCCTTTTCTATTTTATCAACTTACTAATATTTTGTTTATGACTGAATAGATAACCTTCATAAATATTCCATCTGTGTTTGAAAAAATGGAGTACTTTCTTCTGGAAGAGGATAAAATTTGATATCTATCTTTGATATATATCTGAAATTATGTTGTTTATCATTCACATCCATACTCTTGAACATTTGATCTCTTTATTACTGAGCACAACATATTACATTTACTTGTTCTTTGTGTGTTTGTGTTTATGTCTCTTTTCAGCTTTTTAATTTTTTGCTCTTTCAAGGTTAGTGTGTCAGGTGCAGGGGCACATGCCTGTAATCCCAGCAACGTGGGAAGCTGAGGTAGGATTCAAATCCAGAAGGGTCTGGGCAAATCACTAAGTCCCTTTTTTTTTCAATCCTTATTACCTAAATAAGTAAATGTTATTGTATAATTTGGTATTGCATAGACACTGAATAGATATTTTATAGGTATTCAATGTTACATTATATTTTAAAATGTGGTTTTGAGTACTAAAAGTGGTCTTTCTTTTTCATATTTAATGGTTTTTCTTTGGGCTGAAATTCCACTCTGTTATTCCTGATTTCTTCTTATTTTTATTTATCTGATATGTCTTTGCCTGTCACTTGGATTTTCAACATCATTTTGCTTCTGCATTGTATTGAATCTGCACATCAGTCATCCTTTGGTTGTTGAAGTCTGTCTTTTGGTAGATTTGAAAATGGTTTATGGCTGTTAAGTCTTCCGTGAAAAGATCAAGATTTTCCTGATCTTTTGAATGTTGAAAACTTACTTTTCCTACAGCTTGATGCTTAAAGGACAGCTACCTGGATGTAACATTTTACTCATAATGTTATTCCTTAAATTTCTTGAAAATGCCTTTCTACTCTTGTTTTATATGATGTTTTTGAGAAGTGTGGGGCCAGTCTAATCTATGGTGCCTTGTGTGATTTTTCTTCCAACATAGAGGACTTTGAGATTTTTTTCTTTATATTTAAATCTAAAATTCTTACTACACCATGTCTTAGAATTTATTATTGCAGGTTAGTTTAACGCTTGTCCCCAGTGGGTCCTTTCAACATCTAGAGTCAGGCATTGTTAAGATATAGTAATAAACTTTATTTTATTTATTTATTTTTTAAGTGGGGATTGAACCCAAGGGTACTCTACTTCTGAAATACATTCACAGCCCTTTTTATTTTTTATTTTGAGACAGGGTCTCATTAGGTTGCCCAGACTGACCTCAAACTTTGATCCTCCTGCTTTGACCTCATGAGTAGGTAGGATTGTAGGTATTTAATTTTTTAGAGCAGTTTTAAGTTTACAGAAAAATTAAACATTAAGTGTGATTACCATACACTAACTCTTTCTCTTCATCTCCTCCTTCTCCAGCTTTTTCTATTATTAGCATATTGCTTTAGTGTGATATGTTTGTAAGAATGAATAAGTTAATAATAATACATTATTATTTAATGTTCATTGTTTTCATTAGTGTTCACTTTTTGCTTTTTATAATGCTATGGGTTTTTTGTTTGTTTGTGTTTTTTTGTTTGTTTGTTTGTTTTGTTTTGGTACCAGGAATTGAACTCAGGGGCACTTAACCACTGAGTCACATCCTCTTTCCTATTTTGTATTTCCAAATGTCTCCCTGTATGTCTGAAAGTATAGAGACAGGGTTTCACTGAGTTGCTTAGCACCTTGCTTTTGCTGAGATGGGCTTTGAACTCTCAATCCTCCTGTTTCAGCCTCCTGAGCCACTGGGATTACAAGTATGCGCCTCTGCACCCTGGGATGCTATGGGTTTTGACAGATGCATGTAATGTACTCATCACTACAGTATCATATGGAATATGTGCCCTAAAAAAATGCTTTGTGTTCCAGCTATTCTTCCCTCTCACCCCCAATTCTAGCAACCACAGATCAACTGAGCATATCTATAGTTTTGCCAGAGTCAGGTAATTTTTTTTATTACCAGAAAAAAATTTACATCTTAATTAAAAATATTGGTTTTTATTACATTGTTTTTCTTCTTCAGGAGCTCCAGTTTTATATGCATTATTTCTTCTGTCTTCCATTTTCTGTTTGAAACTTTTTATTTATTTATTTATTTTACTTTTTATTCTCTTAATTGTTTTCCTCCTTTAATAATGTTTTCATTTGCATCTACTTACCCTTGGGATGCAATATAATTTAGAGTTTTTTCTAATATGATTTTTTAAAAATTACTTTCTCAGTACAATCAACTTTTGTTTTATTACTTTCTCTTTTGATCAATTTCTGCTCTTAGTTTTTAAATTTTTTATTCAAGGTGTTCCTTTATATCCCCAATTTCTTGGTTGAATATATTTCAGTATGGAGTGTTTTTTTTAAAAAATATATTTTATTTTTTAGCTTTCGGTGGACACAACATTTTTATTTTATTTGTATGTGGTGCTGAGGATCAAACCCAGCGCCCCGCGCATGCCAGGGGAGCGCATTACTGATTGAGCCACATCCCCAGCCCAGTTTGGAGTGTTTTGTTATTGTTGTTGTTTTGTTCTTTTTTTTTTTTACAGGTCTCTTCACAATTCTGAGGGAAGGGTAAGGAGGGATTTTCTTCAATTAAATTCTCATTTTCCATCTTATTTATTGTAGTAATCTTACAGTTAAAGATTTTCTGCCTCTGTATTTGCATGACAGGCCTAAGATTTGGGGTAGCTCACAAAAGTTCTAGTTCAAGATCTTCCTCTTCTATCTGTAGCAATATTGATTTATTATGTCTTACTGAATATCTTTGAGGAAGCAGGGAAAGGGGAATTTAGTATTTATTATTCTGCTCATGGTCCATGTCAAGTTTGGTAACTCCTTGTGTTTTAGTTGTGCCAAGGGAGTGAGTGTTGTGTACACATTATGATCTGCTTCTTGTTAGTTCTTGTTTGCTTGAGAGTTCTTCAATTACAGGTCCACTATCACCTTAGCTACTCAGAATTCTCATTTCATTCCACCTAGTTCTTTCCTCCCTTGGATTAACTGATCTGTGATATGCCTTTTAAAAGAAAAGACCCAATCCCCTGAATAAAATAATTACCTTTTGTTTTATATGTTGGAATTAGAAGGAAAGGTTTTATGTGGAAAGATTAGCTGGACCATCACATTTCAGTTTTGACCTCCAGAAGGTAATTTTTAATTTGGGCCTTTCTTGCAATTTCTGTCACCCCATCTTGTAGGCCTCAGAGAAAAAAGGTTCTTCTTTTTTTTTTAGCGCTAATGACTAAAGGCCTCACCAGACCCTGGATTTAATATCCATGTTTTTAAAATTAAAGTTGGAAGTATAGTTTATAATTACATATATATTTTTTACATATGTGCTATATATATTATATAATAAGGGCTATGTAGGTTTGGGTAGTGAAATTTCCTGAAACGAGATCCAAATTTTTTTTGTTCAGTTAAATGCAAATGTATAGATATTATTTAATTTCTGAGTTGAACAAAACAGTTGTAAAAGACCTTCTCAGTGCAATTTTGGAAATCTGACTATGGAATTATTAGATATGATATTTAGAAATTTTATTGTTAATTTTTATAGATATAGTTTTAGATATTGATGCACACTGAAGTGTGTGTGTGTGTATATATATATATATATATATATATATATATAATAAAATGTTATGATATTTCTAATCTGTTTTAGAACAATTGAGAAAATATGGCAAAACATTAATTCTTGCTAAATTGAAGTAAGGAACCCATTAGTAGCATTGAGGTTCTTGAACATATCCTGTTTTCATGATTGTCTGAATACAATAAAAATATATTAAAATTGTATAATTGTGGGATTTGGTATTGGGGACCGCAACTCAAGTCAAGATGGCAGCTGGCAGTTTGCCAGGAGGAGTGGTTTGTGAGACAATGCCACAGAGCCATTAAGATGGTGAGGATTCCTTATTGGCTGACTGCTGTATCTAGATGATGCTAATTGAGTCAAGCTGTGTGTAATCAGTTAGGTATATATACCTCTGCTGTTCTGCAATAAGGCGGCTCCTGCTACCTTGGGTGCCCGCTATCTTGAGTTCCGCTCAGTTCACACAATAAAGCGGTTCCCGCTTCAACCTTCAAGTTGCTTGTCACCTCCCGGTTATTTTGCCCAGCCGGACGGCAGCAATTTGGGGGCAAGTGGAAAAGGTATATGACTTTTTAAAAAATATGTTTCAGCCTCTAAAAAGAAAAAAGCAAAGAGCACAGAAAAGGCCTAATTCACAGACTTAACATGAGTTCAAAGTTGTGTGAGGGTGCTACCAGAAGACATGACTTACAAGAGGGCTGATAGCTAGCCTACATTTACCTGAAGAAGCCTACATCTCCTCCAAGTTGTTTCTACTCTTTTAGCATGCTCTGCTCCCAATGTTTTTGAGAAGCCAAAGAAACAAGAGTTGCTCCTGTGCCTACCAAGACCTGCTTCTGATTTCTGGCTTGTAGCATGTTTTCAAATTCACATTCATTCTCATTCTCTCTGCCCCTCTCCTTCCATCCCCCACTGAAGATTAAGCCCAGGACACTTTACCACTGAGCTATATCTCCTCCCCCAGCCCTTTTACCTTTTATTTTCATTTTGAGAAAAGGCCTCACTAAATTGCTTAGTGCTTCACTAAGTTGCTGAGGCCGGCTCAAACTTGCAATCCTTCTGCCTCAGCCTCTGAAGTTGCTGTAGTTATAGGCATGCACCATTGTGCCTGGCTCTCAATTTTTCTCTGGATGACTGACTTCAAAATATTTGTCCCACATTCAGGCTAAACTACGTCTGTGTCAAAAGTGGCTATATTCCAAGGGTAACAAAAGCATAAATGACCTCTAAATAATTCAGTAACATATTTTCTAATAAATACTTTCTATCCGAAGGACAAAATTAGAGAAGGCTTATATTTCCTAATAGTAGGCTTACTGGTTGTTTTGGCTTGACTGAAACTTAGGGGATTTCCAAGATGCAGAATTTTCAGCCACAAAACTGAGAATTTGGGGACAGTTGGCCACCCTACCTAGTAGGAATTTAATTCTACGGAATTAACTTCACACTTGATTTTGAATCCCTCACATAGCATCCTGGAAAGTACTGGGCAAAGGGTAGGTCTTTAATAAATATATATTCAATGGAAATGTAAATGACTATTATTAAGGTTTGGAGCTGGAATAAGAGAAAAGCTAGAATTCTCTTGAGGACCTTTTGAAAAGGTTTTGTAAGCTGCAGGCACTGCCTGACTGTGGGATTGCGTTAGTTGCTATGGCTGCTGAGCAGTATGAGGAACTGTCCTCAATGATTATGTCCTTTTTTTTTTTTTTTTTTTTTTTTTGCTTCTTTTACTCTCTCTAACCCTAACCTACACTCTCAAGGGTTTAGAAGAAGTTTTCTTGAAGGAAGGGGCTACTCAGTTTCATCCTGAGTTTCGGTAAGTGCTTTGTACTTATCCATAAAATATTTGATTACATCAAATAAACAAACATAATAAAACCTCTATGGAAGGAGGAAAAAAATCAAACCTCAAATAAATATTTGAAGTTACTTCAGTACATTTGAATTCTTACTAATATATTAAATTATTTTTATTAAAGGAAAGAAGAAAAATAAGAATCACAGAAATCTTGGACTTAATTGCTGAATGGTAATCTGTTTACAGTCAGCTTCAGATCACATTCACACTATTTATAATTTACTTTGCTCACAGAGAGGATATTACCTAGCACTCTCATTTTTATTGATCAATACAAATAGCAGAACCAGCATGTGACCAAGAATTATTAAAATGAGCTTTGGTTTTGCTCCTCTCAAAGTGACCTTCTTTCTTTCTTCTTGAATAATGATACAGGCATACTTTGTCATAAGTGTGTGCCTTGCATTAATGACTGGCATAAATGAAATGAGGTCCAGTTCAGAATTTTGAGTTGAAACAACAGGCTGTTTTTGCTTTTATCTTGAAATTCTCATTTAAATTCAAATAATTCTCCAACTCTTTCTTAGGAGTAGTTCTTAAATCTCCTTATCTGAACCCTAATGGTACCACAAGTGTTGCTTACACATTTTACTCTAGACCATAATTGTTTATTTACTTTCTCTTCAGTAAGCAGATGGGCACATATTAACACCCTACATGCCTAAGCTACAAATTTATATGTTAGAAATTTAAGAATCATGTTATAGCTGAATTATGTGCCCTCTCCCCATGCCCCATTTCTTGAAGGCCTATCTCCAGTACCTCAGAGTACAATTGTATTTGTAGATTTGGGCTTTAAAGGGGGGTAATTAAGTTAAAATGCAGTTATTAGAATGACCATAAAACAATCAGACTGGTTTCCTTATAAAAATTTTTTTCTTATAAAAAGAAAAAAAAAAACACATAGATCATAAGTACACACAGAGGAAAGATGACATGAGGTCACAGTGAGAAGGTGCATTCACTAGCAAAGAAGAGAGCCTCACAATCAAAACCTGCTGATACCTTGACCTTAGACTTCTAGCCTCTAGAAATGTATGAAAATAGATTAATTTTGTTTAAGCCATCCAGTCTGTGGCTTTCTGTCATGGCAGCCTGAGCTGACTAATACAAATCATTTTCTTATTTGTTGACCTGTTTCAGAGGTAGCTTTGCTTTCTCTGTGACCAATTAAAAGAGCTTGGCTGCTTAGAACCATGGCCAAATTGGAACATGTGCACATCCTATCAAATAACTTGATGCTCCTTCAAATCAATCTGATTTAAGCATTTTTTCAACATTTAGTTGGAAGAAGGCTGATCACTTAGTGGGCAGAGGAGAACAGAGTGAACATGTGGTTTTCAATGATCTCTCTATTGCTTAGATAAGCCCATTCCCTACTGAACTGGAACAGACCACTCAGCAAAAATATTATAAAGATCTTACAGTTTATCACTCTATCCAAGAAGACAGTTGTCAGCTTGTTTCTATTACTATTATTTTCATGCATCAACTTGGCTAAGCTATAGTTATTAAGTAATTGAACATTAATCTAGGTCTTGCTGTGAAGGTGTTTTTAAGATGTGAATAAAGTATACCATTATACTTTATTGACTTTGACTTTAAGTAAGGGGAATTATCCCAGATAATGTAGCTGGACTTGATTCAATTAGATGAAACACTTTAAGCACCCCCACTCCACTCCACCAAAAAAGAGGAAAAAAAAAGAAAGGAAGGAAGAAAGATAAGAAAACCACTTCTGCTTATATGCCACAGCTTCAGTTCATTTCTATCCTTCTCAATGGATCTTCTCTACAGATTTTGGACTTGCCAACTTTGTCCCCACAATGGTGTGAAACAATTCCCTGCAATAAATCTCTTAGTTTGTATCTCCTACTGGTTCTGCTCTTTTGGTTTATCTTTGGCTGACACAGGTTTGAGTACTGAAGTGATTCTACAGGAACAAAACCACAAGTTGAAGTTTTATGAATTAGTTTTGGGTTTAGGGGAATTGGTTCTCTAATCTAATTATATTTGTACTTATTGACTCTGTTTTTAGTGGTAAAGAGTGTCTTGGATGTTTGTGGCATGATGTGGCAAAACAGGTAATGCAAACATTGCCATTAGATTCACCTAACCAAGAACTTACAGAAAATGAATTTCTGGATAATCATGTATTGGTTACCTAAGATTTCAGTCAAATTAAGGAGTGAAATTGGATTCCTTGTTGCTCTTAACTGCTCTGGAGAAAGTGGGAAAATGAGAAGATGAGCTCAAAGCTTTAAGTTTCTATCTCCAGCCTCACAAAATGATGTAAAAGATTCTGTATTGGTTCTGAATGAAAATCTTATCTCTTGAAGCTACAGGATTGAAATTTATGAAAACAAAACTTAGAATCTCATTCTGCAAATGGCTCAATTACAACACCAACAGCCACTCATTATATCTTCTGTTAAAGTTAGGGTAGTGATTGGGAAAAAGGGAATTCTAAAACAATAGGATGGCAGGGCTGGGGGTATAGCTCAGTTGGTAGAGTGCTTGCCTTGCATGCACAAGGCCCTGGGTTCAATCCCCAGCACCAAAAAAACAAAACAAAAACAAACAAACAAACAAACAAAAAAACACCAAAGTCCACTCAGTCCCCATTCCTTTGTGAAAGTGAATGTGTTCTTTGAGTCAAAACAAAAAACAATCTTCAGATCAGATAAGAATCCAAAGCTAACAAAGAGTCAGTTGAGATAAAGGCTTAGCAGGAACCACATTTACAACACAGCTACCTTATATATTATCACTACTCTGAAGTGGAGGTTTAGCAGTTTGTAGTTCTTCTTTCACAAAGAAAGTGAAAAGGTTAATGAGAAAAAAAAAATAGTGATTTGAGACTAAGGGATTCCTTCTGTTCTGGTTTCATCCTTTCTTAGGTATTAATAATTCTTTGTTTTCCATTTTCAATGGAACTTGATGCCTTCTTCCTTCATTGGGTCATAATATTCTTTGCAGATTGCTGCCAGGCTGCCAATGCAATTGTCTGGAGTTCAAATCCTTCTCATTTTGATGGAGATGCTATTCTTCCATGATCTGCATAACTACTGGAACTATGCTTTTTAGCTAGGAATGGCATTCTTTTTCCTGTTTGTTTCATGTTGGCTTTCTCCTTCAGCAATTTACTTCTTTCAGCAAGAACAATAACTCCTTGTTTAGAAACCCACCTGATAATTTATGTCCAATTGTGGGTGGGTGGGGGTGGATATCATAAAATGTCCTGTGAAAAGTCATTAGATGTTCCTCAGCTCAGAGTATGTTCGTTTTGACCATTTCATCTCAGATATTGTCTAACTCTTAAAAATAGATTGCAGTCATATATACCTAATTAAAATAAATTTTAAAAAAAGATTGCCGACTTTTTAAAGCTTACAAATGTTAATTTAGGCCTGTTAATAGAAATGTTGAAATTTAGAATATTGTTAATCTAATTGAACTTTGAAAGACATATTCCTTTTTCTTGGCGCCTTGCAAATCTTTGATCCTTCTCTAAAACCAAGGGGAAAATCCATGGTGGTAGACCTCAACAAATAGGAAGAGACAAAAAAAATTTTGTTTGTTTTTATTATTTTCTGAGTTCTCTAAATGCATACCATAAAATAAAATCCAGCTTCCAAAGTTTCTTGCTTTCCTCGCAGTTGCTAATTCTTTGCATATTTAGATTACAAAGAAGCCTGAGTTGTTAGGTTTCTGATCTTGTTCTTGCCTTTTCAGCTCATCCTTGGTGAAGCATTCTTAATTTGCACAAGTCAGGCTATAGGCTCCAAGAGCTCTGGACATTAAAGTCTAACTAGACCTTAGGTAAAATTTTCATTTCCCCCTTATATCTAGTGAAATTCACACTCAGGGTCAGCTCTAATTAGTTTCACTTTAAAGAACCTAACATGGGACCATCAAAGTAACAAGTCTCAACTGTGCAACTTGACATCTCATTAACACTTGCTTTACAACATATGGTGCTTGGGTGATCTGAGTTAATGTGGGTGCCAGCAAGGTGGTGTAGGTGTGTAGAGAGAGCTTTCCTGACATTTACATGTTCCTTTAAGGAAAATATTAGTTACATTCTCTACTTTATATATATTTGTGACTGCATGTCCAATATGATTCTACAAATTGTACACTCAGAAAAATGAGAAATTATATCCCATCTATGTATAATATATCAAAGTGCATAAATGCATTCTACTGTCATATATAAGTAATTAAAACATTTAAAAATTTTTTAAAAAGAAAAGAAAATATTAGTTACATTTTCTGATCACAGTAGATGATCATGATGTAATAGAGTCTCTCGGTGTAGCAGTTTAGATGAATTGCTGTGTAAATGATCCTGAAATTTAAGTTGAAATATGTCTGACACCAATATGATAGTCATATTTTTAAAGTTTACAAATGTTAATTTAGGCCTGCTAATAGAAATGTTGGAATTTAGAATATTGTTAATCTAATTTAACTTTGAAAGATACATTCCTTTTTCTTTGCTTCTAAAGTTTCTTGCTTTGGAAAGTCATTTAATAAAAATTGGTCATGTTTTGGGCACAGATGTTACAAAGGTAACTGTAATCTAATGAACTTCATTACTTGCAGGTACACATGCAGTATTTATAGTCATAATTATTTTTCTATAGCCTCTTCAGAAAACTGAATTCCTTTCTTCATGCTTTAGATTTGAATATTTTGACAAACTGCCTTTGGATATTTTGAAATCTTAACTTTATTGAACAGATTGTATGATTATTTGAGGTGTTCCTTGTTTCATTGAAGAAGAAAAGTGAAGCAGTCTACTCATTAGAAATATTCATATTGCTGGTTTTTAAAGTAGACTTAAAATAGTTAAAAATATTTAAAAATAGTTAAAATTTTTACGTGCATTTTACTCTAGCTATTCATAAGTGCTTTTTAATTAGTCTGCATGGTAAGTACTTCACTGGACTCTGTGGCCTGAGGTGACCAGATGGAAGAATTATAAGATTTGCAGCTCAGAGGGACTCAAAGGTCGTTTAATTCAACATCTTAAATTTATAGAAATGAAAACAGAGCCTCATTTTTGTGGCTTATATTTTTTAAATTCCAGTTTCTTTCTTTCTTTTTTTTTTTTCATGAAAAAACTTTAGACAGACAAATGAGTCTATGATGAATAGATCGAGACGAAAGATTTGCTTGTGACATTGTGTTTAACATTCTAAACAAATGAAAACAGAACCCATGGGAAGAGTTTATAATATAAAATGCATTAAGGCCTTAATGTCACAAGTCATAAAATGATATTGCTACAGCTAGTGATTTCTAATTCTCAGAGGAAAAAGTGTCATTTCCTAAGTAACTATAATTGGTTTCCAAAAATGAGACCTATGATGTCAAACTGTATATTCTGTACAGTGGCATATACTAGAAAGGAAACCAGTATGCTCTTTCTGCATGCTTTCTCAGTCTTCTGTTATACTGCCTCACCTGCTTAAAGCTCTATCACTTCTCAGAAGGGTTTAAATGCTATGATTTTGCTTTTTGGGTTGTTTTTTTTTTTTTTTTTTTCCCATTAAGCACTATTTGAGACTACATGGTGAAATCTCAAAGTAGCCCTTTGAAAGTAACTAACTCCAGTGATGCTCAATTTGATCAGAATATTATTTTATTATTTTTTGTACAGAAATTATTCTTATGGATTGGTTATGATCTGCAGTTTATTCATGTGGAATTGTAAATATGAAAGCAAAGAGGGAGATCTTAGAATGTACAGAGGTTCTGATAGATTGACAGCACTCAGATAAATGACAGAATATAAAAATATGAGTATTACAGGGTTTTTTTGTTTTCTTTTAATTCTTTTAAACCTGCAATTATTTTTAATTTTTTTCTAAAGCATTTAGCAGCACATTTTTATTGTGAGAAAGTTTGGAAAGTAGGGCTGGGGATGTGGCTCAAGTGGTAGCACACTCGCCTGGCATGCTTGCGGCCCTGGTTCGATCCTCAGCACCACATACAAAGATGTTGTGTCCGCCGAGAACTAAAAAATAAATATTAAAAAAAAAAAAATCTCTCTCTCTCTCTCTCTAAAAAAAAAAAGTTTGGAAAGTATAGAACGTATAATTGAATCTATTTTCTGAAATTATAAATATCAAGAATAAAATATGAGTCTGCCTTAACATAATGAAAACTTTGAGTAATTATTTCATTTTTTCTTTCTCTGCCATCTTACTTTTTTGATATTATCTGGCATTTATGTCTAGGTTAGTGTTATCCTTTCAAATGACTCAATTTTTAGAAACCATTTGAATATTTATTTTGAAGTTTAATGGCATTGTTAATAATTATATTTTATGAAGATTAATCATATTTTTAATTACAAAGAGTATCTGATTGCACTATTTTATCACTATCACTTGCTTTATACTATGCTTTTCATGGTTTACATTCTTTATGTGGATACCCCTCTTAGCTGGAATACATCTGAGCAATTTCTTGGAATAGCATTTAGGTGCCACACACATTGAGTCCTTGATTGTCTGACAGCACCGTTTGAACATGCAAAACAAATTGATCAGACTTGAAGTTTTTCTTTGAGAACAATTTCCTCTCTAAATCATCATTTCCTGCTATTTTGTGCTATGGAAGAAAAGTCTGACTCCAAACTAATTCCTGTTTTTTTGTTTTTCTTTGCTATAATAATTTTAAGTTTTTTAAAACACAAGATTTTTTAAAAAAAATACAAGGTTAAAAACATTCTTTAAACCCAATGTGTCTAGGATTTGACCTCTTACCACCGTGTGGGAAGCCATTTTATCTGAAGACCTCTCTCTTGCTTTATTGAAGTTCTTATTCCAACATTCTCCAAACATTACTCAGTCTCCATAAGCTCTCTTGTTTCCAATCTATAGGTGTTCTTCAGATCTCTTTTTCCCATCATGTTTATTTAGTTATTAATTAATATTGAGGTTTGGAAAAATTTCAAGAACACATTAACACAATTAAGATTACAAATCAAAACTTACTAATTTAATAAATTAAATTATTACTCATAATTATGTATATCAATGTGTTCTTGTATGTGTTGCTTATTATTCCCACTGTACTTGTTAATTTTACGATTGATTTTAACTTCTGTGCCATCTTCTTTTTTTTTTTAAAGAGAGAGTGGGAGAGGAGAGAGAGAGAGAGAGAGAGAGAGAATTTTTAATATTTATTTTTTAGTTCTCGGCGGACACAACATCTTTGTTGGTATGTGGTGCTGAGGATCGAACCCGGGCCGCACGCATGCCAGCCGAGCGCGCTACCGCTTGAGCCACATCCCCAGCCCTGTGCCATCTTCTTTAATCTCAGAGAATTTTATTTTCATGAATGCTTACTTTGATATAAGAAATACAGTGTTTCCTTTTTTTTTTTTTTTTTTGGCTTCTTTTTGTTATACATAGCAGTAGAACAGTGTTTTAAGTATTATTGAGAATATGCATCCAAATTCTCCTTGCACATTCTTCTTTTTCTTACTGCTCATTGATTTTATACAAAAGCATTTGGTTGAATTCTTCATATGGAACACAATTCTTTGCACATTTTACAACTTTATTCCTGTTTTTCGTCCATCTTGATAAATGGAGACATAGGCCACTCTAGCCCTCTTCTGGCCTTTTGGCCATTGATCCTGAAAGAGGCTCCACCATCCTGGCCTTGGACTGTTACTACTAAACCTCTCTTAGAGTCTCCCCTATGTCCTTATTTGATCTCTATGTCCTTATTTGTTTTGTCCCATCTGAATGTACAGAAAACCATTATGCTTTGGGCAGATGTATAAAACTCTAGTGTTCACAGCTGATAAAAATGATTGCTTTTTAAATATAAAAATGTGGCTCCCATGCTTAGCTATGGAAGGCATAGCAGGATGCTTTTGCTTTTCTAAAATATTATCCAGAAGTATCAGGTTGTTGTTTTTTTTTTTTTTATAGACCATTTACTCTTTTTCTTTTACTTTTTAGTAAAATAAACCATCATTTGGTTCTGAGTCTGGCCTGTTATTGTCTCATATACCATAATCTTTATAGTTTTGTTTCTAGTCATATGGAACCACCTGCTATTCCGGCCAAATCACCACAATCTCCTATCTGGTTCTTAAATGTGCCTGTACACTCTTGAAAAGACATCCATCAATTTTCAGATCAAAGACTGTCTCTCTCCTCCTGGGCAGATCTATTTTCCATTAAAAGAGTCATCCTATTATTTATACCTCATTCATATACTGTCTTTCTACTAAAAAATAAGCTTTTGAAAAAAATATTTATTTATTCTAATTTGTTGTACATGACAATTAAGATTACACATTTCAATTCATTTCAAGGCATTTCAATTTATAGCGCCTATATAGAGCACAATTTTTCATTTCTCTGGTTGTAACATATAAGCTTTTTGAAGACCGGTAGTCTGACTTGCTCTATCTTGGATCCCTACCTCCTAGCAAATCCTCTTTTTATTTTTATTTTTTGGTTCCAGGGATTGAACTCAGGAGCACTGGACCTCTGAACCACATCCCCAGCCCTATTTTGTATTTTATTTAGAGACAGGGTCTCACTGAGTTGCTTAGTGCCTCACTGTTGCTGAGGCTGGCTTGGAACTTGAGATTCTCCTGTCACAGCCTCCCAAACCGGTGGGATTATAGACGTGCACCATCACACCTGGCAAAATCCTGTTAAATGGGCTGGGGATGTGGCTCAAGCATGCGGCCCAGGTTTGATCCTCAGCACCACATACAAACAAAGATGTTGTGTCCACCGAAAACTAAAAAATAAATATTAAAATTCTCTCTCTCTCTCTCTTAAAAAAAAATCCTGTTTAATGGATTCATACTGGAGATATAAAGATCCACAATCTAATATTACTGGTTCCATGATAGTAGGCAATATTTGAGAGTCTTTGATTAATAATTCTTTTCCTTTGTTTTACAATCTATAAATGGGTATAAACATGGTATTGAAGATTTCCTACCCCATAAACCTGTGTAAAAATATAGAGAAAATATATCCTTTCTTAATATGAATGCTGTAAGGAATTTGTATTAAATTAGAAAAACAACTCTCGGTCAATTCTTAAATTCGACTTGTGCTTTTATGATTAGCGGAAGGGATAACGTATACATCTTAGTTATGGTGTATAAATCATTAAACATTTATCAAAATTTCAAATGGCCTGTCCACTTGGTGCATTATATGATACTGATAATGGAAATAACAGTTACCCTGTTTCTTAACTTTACAGTTTACAATGCTATTTCACACACATTTAATCCTTTGATGCCAGTTGGTAATGAAATGTTTTCTAATTATTATGCATCATTGGGAAGGGTGAGCCTGAAGGCCAAAAGCAGTTAACAGGTATTAATTATAGCCATTTGCTTTCCTTTGAACTTTAATTGACATTCCCACAGGTTAAAATCCTCAAATCATCCCCACATTTGATTCTTTCAGCTTCTCTTCTATTGATTGATCTTTTAAATATACCATTGTCCAATTTTTATAATTTTGTGATTCAATCTGGAGAGTCAATTAATTCAGGTTGCTAAGATTTTCTTTTTTTCCTAAGGAATATTCCATAATTTGTGTTGGAAACAGAATTTTAAAATTCTAAAAATGTTTTATTAAAATGGAAAACAGTTAAGACTATTTTTATCCAGCTCAGTCTCACAGATGTATTGTAGTTGGCCCACATCAGGTTGATTTGGAAATTATGGAATATATGGGTCATTGTGAACTAAAAATGGAAAACCAAAGAGCTATGTAGACCTCTGTGAAGGCACTAAGTACAGTGGCTTCAGCCTTTCATATGAGAGACCCCAGTCATGCTGTCAAGGAAAGAGGGTCTCACCATCTGGTAACAAACTCTTTTCCTCTAAGAAGATGAATAACATTTATAGTTAATCTTTAACTATATGTATAATTTATGATAAATTATGATATGAGGTTGAGGAGCAGTATTATGTGGGATTGATTTTATTGATATTATTTATGTCAAATAGATAAAAATAGTGGTCCTAATTGAACTGTAATGATAGACTAAGAGTGTTCATTTTAGGTTTCCTGATACATAAGTATAAAATAAGAAATAATAAGCAACATAAACTATCATAAGTGATTTTTGCAGACAAACATAAAATAATGGAACAAATTATTTACAAATGCCATGAAACCCTGCATTATAGACTGTAAGGGTATCTAATTGGTAGTACATGTATATTCTACTTTGATGTTTTCATTCCCTTACCTCTTGTGGAACATTGCATATTGGTCTTAAACCTTGACCTTTAGTCACTCTTGACTTTAGGTTTGGCTATATAATGTGCTTTTAGCCAACAGAAGAGTGAGAACTGACCATTTGTTGGCTCTAAGTCTAAGTGTATGCCACCATAACCATTTCAAACCCTGATCATCTGACTCCAATGAACCCAAAGAGCTATGAGAAAACCAAGATAACTAAGTATACAGTATACTAGCTGTATGGCTTGGCCTATTATCTATTTATCTATTTCTATCTATCTATGTATCATCTATCTCCATACATCCATTTTTTTTATGTATCTAATACTCAAATTTGGTTGTAGGTTAAAATTTGAAATCTTTATGAATCTTAATTCCCCCACAGAGAAATAAGAATATTATTTATCCAACCTTCTCCTATAGACTGTGAATATATAGAAGGCAAGAAGGCAGCTGAGCATGGTGGCATATGCCTGTAATCCTAGCAGCTGTGGAGGCTGGACAGGAAGATCCTGAGTTCAAAACTAGCCTCAGAAACTTAGTGATGCCCTAAGCAACTCAGTAAGATTCTATCTCTAAACAAAATACAAAATGTGGCTCAGTGGTTAAGCACCTCTGGATTCACTCCCCAGTACCAGATGGTGAATTAATCTGAGAGAGCATAAGTATACATCTTCTTTTAATGTGCTTAATGGTATGGGAAAGAACCTGGATAAGCCCATTAGATCTCAAAAGTAATAAAACCATCTACTATGGGCTAGAATGTACGAGAGACACTGAATATCTAAGAGACACATGATCCCTGCAATCCCAGTTTGGTGAAGTAGACTGATACTAATCCACAAATTTACTAGTAAATTCATGATTGATTGTAATAAGTGACATGCAGGAAAAATGCAGAATGTCATGGGGCCTTATAGTACAAGGATCAATAGTATAGAGTCAAAGAAGGCTTTTAAATTACCTAAACTTGAAGGATAAGTAGGAGTTATTCACGGTAGGGAAGTAGCACTTGTGGAAGATCACTGCCAGCTAACAGATGCAGAGAGACCTCTGTACAAGGTCTGGAAGAAGGAAAGCACATGGTATGTCCTTCAAATAAAATAAAAACAAATAAGCCAATGTGGCTGGAGAGTGCTGAGTGAGGAGGAGAAACCCCACAATGCAGCTGCAGGGAACAGTTTGTATAGGGCCCTATAGACCACTACAAATTTGGGGCTTTGTCTCAACATCTATTGAATCTATTGAAAGATTTTTAAGCAGATAGAATTATTTTCCAGTTTGCATTTTTAAAAGATCATTTTGGATGCAGGGATCAAAAAATTAACAAAGGACATTAATTGCCAGGTGGTGGTAGTGGTTAAAGGTGAGAGAGGTGACTTAGGTTAGCATGATAGAAAAATTTTGGCAAGCAAATTTCAGAATTTTATGATGAATTAAATATTGGAAATGTTTAGATTAACCATGGCTGCATAATAAGAATCCACAAAATCTCCATGGCATCCAACAATAGTCATTTATTTAACTCTTGCATCTGCAAGTTGACTGTCTATGCTGTGCTCAGTTAGGTAGCAAGGTTATGTACCTTCCTTAAACTGGATTTTTACACACTTTTACTTTGTCATATGCTGATTGTTTTTGTTTGTTTGTTTGTTTTTTGTTTCATAGTGTTATTCTTGTCTTTTCACTGGACTAGATTTAAGTTTCTTGAGATTGTGAACCATTATTTGTACTTCAAAAATACAACTTAAGATAGTTAAGCATATGACTCAATAAATGATAAGTTTTTACTTTTTTAATATTTATGTTTTAGTTTTAAGTGAACATAATATTTTTATTTTACATTTATGTGGTGCTGAGGATCAAACCCAGTGCCTCATGCATGCTAGGTGAGCTGCCTCGTGCATGCTAGGTGAGATGCCTCATGCATGCTAGGTGAGCTGCCTCGTGCATGCTAGGTGAGCTGCCTCGTGCATGCTAGGTGAGCTGCCTCGTGCATGCTAGGTGAGATTCCTCATGCATGCTAGGCAGGCACTCTACCACTAAATCACAATCCCAACTCCTTAACAAATCCTTTAATCTACCAATTGTAAAAAACCAGAATAATTGTTCAGAATTCAAAAGGGAGATATTGACTTTATTATTATTTTTTTTAAAGAGAGAGAGAAAATTTTAATATTTATTTTTTAGTTATCGGGGGACACAACATCTTTGTTTGTATGTGGTGCTGAGGATCGAACCCGAGCCACATGCATGCCAGACAAGCGCGCTACCGCTTGAGCCACATCCCCAGCCCCTTGACTTTATTATTATTCAATGAACTGATTAATGTATTTCGTTAAGTTGTCATGGTATCAATGACTCTACTAGGTCATGGGGATTCAGAATTCCAAAAACAATTCTAATTCTCATGGAACTTAGTCTAGAAAGGGAGAGAGATCCATTTCAGAGTTTAAATTATCACTGAGTGCCATTATTTCATTCCTGTAAAAGCCGCATTTAAAATGTGTTCTTTCATGGGCTGGGGATGTAGCTCAGTTGGTAGAGTGTTTGCCTTGTGTGGACAAGGCCCTGGGTTCAATCCCAAGCACCACACACAAATAATAATAATAATAAATAAAATAAAATGTGTTCTTTAAAATAACTTAAAACCTCAGAACAATAAATCTGAATTATGTAGTTAATGTAGTGAACAAAATTCACATCTTCTCAGATCCACCTTCTTCCTCTAAACTCCTGCTTTAGCTTTAAGTTTAAAACTCTCCCCCTTCTGTTTTCTATACACAAACCTGTACCTTGTCTTTGGCCCCTTGTTGCAACTTCCAAAGACCAATATTCAGTGAGTAGTTCTGAAATTAGCTTGATCTTTTACCAGATGATCAAAAATTGAAATGTAAGCAGACAAATAATTTGGCAAATTTTATCTAACTTTTCCACATGCCTCCTAATTCCAGGTATGATATGAGCATTATGAAGATCTTTAAAGCCAATACACACAAACAAAAAAGAGAATTTTAAGAATTCTGATTGAAAGTAAAGAAGAAAATTCTCCCTTAAGAGATTTTCGAATGAAAGCGAGTTATGCTTATTATTTTTTCCCAGTTATTTTTTTTTAATATTGAATGCTAATACTGAAATCACACACAACCTATTTTCAACTTCTGAATATTCACAATAAAATGGTTTGTTTTACCTTTAATTTTTAAAGGAAAGCTCCAAGACTAGCCATTTATAATATTATTTTATAAAACCAATGTATAAATGGTGTCTACAGTAAAATGTCAAATGCTTTAGCTGGCTTGTATTAGATTATGTTAAGTAAACTTGCCAGCTATGAGCATTACAGTTTTCCCAGCCAAAAGAGAGGGAAGGTTTTTAGCAATTATTTTTGTTATTCATACTTTAAATTCATGTGGTCTCAGATATTCAAGTAACTGAAACTTAATTAGAATTTGTACCCATGGAATAAGTGCTAAAGTGATTTAAGGTCTAGTAAAAAGCTGGGGTAAAATTTTAAAAGAGAGAGTTCCACAGCTGAATTTTTTTTTCCTTCTAGACCAATGTTTTCTTTTTCATTTAAACATTTTGCAGTCTTGGTTTTGAAAGTTACAAAAGAAAAGCAATTCCACATAATCGAATTACTTGTTGAAGTACAAATATTGTTTTAAACAGACTTATCGATCACCTAGATTTCACTCTTGCTGTAATCTCTTTTGATGCAATTTCCATAGAAGATGGAAGGAAGAAATTGTTTGCTAGGTGAAGCTTATAAAATGAGAAAATTTTTATTAGCTGATGTTCAAAGGTTGATTTTAGGCTTATGGGAGAAAGTTTATGTATCTTGGTACCTTGTAATTGTACCCAGAAAGATATTTAAAAATTTGCTGTATAACTTATAAAAAAATAGTCCCTAATCAAATAGTAGCTTCCATATATTATTTCATTAAGGTTACCAATGTAATTTGTAATGCTAACACAATGGACATTATTTTAAGTGATGAACAGACTTTAAAATTTATATCTTTTTTTTTTGTAGTTGTAGCTAGACAGAATGCCTTTATTATTCAATTTTTTTTTTATGTGGTGCTGAGGATCAAGCCCAGTTCCTCACACTCTGTGCTGAGCTACAGCCCCAGCCCCTGATATCTCTTCTTGAAAGGTCCTCTTTTTTGACTCCTGTACTTTAAATTCTTCTTGATTTTCCTTCTATCATCTGGTCACTCATTCTCTGCCTCCTTTCACGTTCGTCGTCTTCTATCTGGGCTTTTGAGTTAAAATACCTTAAGGTTCTCCTCTTCCCTTGCCCCCTCAATGGCTTCTCTGTGGCTTCTCTGTGCCTTCAGTTATCTTTACAAAGACGATGATGTGTATTTATGGATTGTCAGGCCTCACTGTGCCTTTTATCTCCAGGCCTGAGAGTCATCTGGATCCTTGTCATCATGGATTCCTCAGAGGCATCTAAAAATAAGTATGTCTGCAACAAAAACTAACAAACTCTCCTCAGATTTTGTCCTCTTTCAATATCAATGAATGTCATCACTATCCAAAAACTTATGTCAGCCATAGAGTGAGGAACCCAGCTTATTTTGCTCACCTCCTCACCTCTATATTCAATTCATCACAGTGTTTTCTGATTTAACTTCCTAAATATAGCACAAACCTAGTGTTTTCCCTACCACTGAAAACTTACTCCAAAGAAATCTACCATCTTCCTGAGAATAGTATGAGTATCATTTCCTCTGCCTTTACCCAGACAAACTCTCTAATATACACGCTCCTACTCTCACATATGTAGATTTGAAAAACATAAATGAGGCCTTATCATGCACATTGAGATGGGTTATTTTTGTTTTGAATACCAGGGATTCAACCCAAGGGTGCTTAATCACTGATCCACATCTCTAGCCCTTTTTATATTTTATTTAAAGACAGAGTCTCTCTAAGTTACTTAGGGCCTCACTAAGTTGCTGAGTCTGGCTTTGGACTCTTGATCCTCCTGCCTCAGCCTCCAGTGCCTCTGGGATTACAGGCATGTAATTACACTGCACCCCAGCTGGGTTATTGTTTTGTTAATACTTTATTTAGTGTCAGTCTACGTCATTATTTGCTAAATACACTATATTCCATAGAATTGACATGCCAAGATTTGTTGTTGTTGTTGTTACTCTCTGATTTTTGACAGAAATTAGATTGATTTCATTTATTTTGATTTCATTTATTTTCTATTAAAGGAATGCAGCAATTTACTTCTTACATGTGAATCTCTGGGCAAATATGGTATCTATTTCTATAGACTAACTATGAAGAAGAAAAATATATGCATTTGGCTTATAAGAATGTTAAATTTTGCAGGTGGGTGGGGACTAGGGATTGAACTCAGGGGCACTGGCCACTAAAACACATCCCAATTCCTATTTTGTAAGATACAAATAAGATATTTAGAGACACGGTCTCACTGAGTTGCTTAGTGCCTTGCTTTTGCTGAGGCTGGCCTCCTGAGCTGCTGGGATTATAGGTGTAAACCACCATGCCTGGCTAAATTTTGATAGATATTGACAGGACTCCCCTCCAAAATCATTTATGACTTCACACTTTCAATAATGGGTTATGAAAATGCCTATTTCTCTTCATGTTCTCCCCTAGATGGTTATTATCAAACTGTAAGCTCATGTTTAACCTAATGAATATAAAGAGTTAGCAATATTGTTCTAGTTTTTCATTTCCCTGTGATGGTTAATTTTGACTGTCAACTTGACTGGATTGAGAAATGTTTAGGAAGTTGTTAGAGCATACTGCTGGGGTGCCTCTGAGGGTGTTTTCAGAGGTGACTGGTATGTAAGTCAACAAACAGGTGGGAAACCGGTCCTGAATGTGGGTAGCACTATCCTACAGTATTAGTAGTCTGGGAGCTACTGATGAAATGAAAAGCAGAAGAAGAAGGAAACTCATGCTTGCACAGGCTAGACCCTTTCTTGAGTGGGTGCAGATTTTGCTGCTGCTATTGTTGGTGGGAATCAGACTCCAGATTTTATAGACTGCCAGCACCTCTCCAGGAGTCTTCCAGGCCCTGTGTCTTGGACAAGGGCTGCATCATTGGTCCCTCTTATTCTGAGTCTCCAGCTTCATGGACTAAGCAGCCACCATTTTCTCCAGCTCTGCAGCCCACAGATGGCCATTACAGGACCTATGTAGCCTCTGATAGTATTAACCAATCTAATAAATTTCCTTTTATAATCATGTTTACATTCTATTTGCTCTGCTTCTCTAGAGAACCCTGACTAATAGTTTGGCATAGTTTCAAATATATTACAAATCTATTTTCCTATCTGTGAATTCGTTCCTTGTGTCTTTTATACATTTTTACCACTTCTTATCTTAAATATAGAGGCATTTACATGCAATGATAATTACTACTTTGTCTCTTAAACTTTTGTAAATATTTTCTGGTATTGTTTTATTTTAATTATTGGTATCATTAATGACCTTTGTCACCAAGAAATTTTAAGATTTCTATGTAATCAATTTGTCAAGTATGTTCCTGAGTTGGTGGTTTTTGAATCTTTCTTAGGAGGCCCTTCCCTAATTCCCAGGATTAAAAAAGTTATTATTCTATGTTTAAATTTTGTTATGCTTTTATTATTTAATCTTTCAATAATTTATTTTGTGCATTTTACTTAGTAGAATTCTCAAATAATCCCAATTTAATTGACCAACTGCACTTAACAATCCAGTAATCTATTCTACTTGTCTATTCTTGTGCTAACATATAGCTTGCATTTTCATAATTATATACTATTTTGATATCTCTTTTGGCAAGTCAACCCAGTTGTCTCTCTCAAATAATCTTATCTAATTTTCATTTTTAAATGCTGATATGAATTTGGCTGGGATGATATTGAATTTATAATGATCTTCTGGAGAATAATTGTCTCTCCATTGTTGAACATGGTGACTCTTGGTTGTACCTTCATATTATGTTTGAGATGTCCCTGCTCACTTGTCTATGGATGACATTTCTATTTAGGTTGCTACAGATGATGGGGAAGGTATAGAATAAGTTGTTAGGTTTGCCAGTGGATAGCTTCTGGGCATTTGCCTTTCTACCCCAAGCAGCTATCTGGAGCAATCTGCCCATTTTGCCTCAGTCTCCACAATCCTGGCCTTAACCTGGGTTTAAGTACCACTGCTCCCTGCAGTTCTCCAAGACTCTTTGACACTTTCCTCGGGCCAGTGTCACATCCTGCATTTTTGAACCGATATTTTGGTTTTTCTCTCCTGATACACCTATTTTCCAACTATTTTCTCTCATTCAAGAATTCTGTGTCCCATTTTTTGTTTTCCAGATGTTTTGGATTCTTAAAAATTCTTCCATACTTTTGTGAATTTTCAGTTGGATTGTGGGCATCCTTCTTGTCACATTTTCAGTAAGCCATTTAAGATATTTTCTAGAAGAGAGAAATTGACAAGACCTTTGTAACATTCAGTTTCTGTATTTGTAAAGAAAGGATGGTAATATATTCTTTTAGAGACTATTTTGGAATTTAAATTTTAAACGAATAATAAAATGTACTTAGTAAATATCAAATAATCTCCCTTTAATTTTAACAGGAGTGCAACATCCTTTTTTAAAACTCCAGTACAGAAGCGTTGGAGTGTTATTGATACAGAGCAGTTATTTCAAAAGCGTCTATAGTATCTGAAATTTTTTAGGTCAAATCTGGTACCAGAAATTCTACAATCACAATGATAAGAAACTGAAATTTATTAAAGTTTTTCAGATAGATGGGTTTGGCCCATGGCTATAATCTAACAGCAGCAAGAAAACCTCATGAGAAAAAAGATACTGGGGTATTCTTAAGAAATGATAGTGATACTGTTTGTACTGTCAAGCTTCTCTTCTGTTGTGTGATTGTTGTAGTCACAGTGTTATTACCTCAATGACATCTCAGCCAAGGTAGATCTCAGGGCAAAGCAGAAGAGGTCATGAAACCTCAAGGCAATAATATTATTGTGACAGTTTTTAAAGCATCCGTGGTTGAGTGGTCCAATAAAATTTAGTTCTTTAAAGTGATCATCTATCCTGTTTGTTATCCTAATCAACTTATTGCATGAGTTTTTAAAAATTAAAATATTACAAACACCTGAATATTTTGTTTATTTATCAGTTTTTTTTTTTAAAAACACTCAAACCTCTATGCACATTAAAAGTGGAGGTGTGGGCTGAGGATGTATCTCAATTGGTAGGATGCTTGCCCAATATGCATAAGGCCCTGGGTTCTCTCCCCAGCACCATAAATAAAATAAAATAAAATAAATAATGGAGGCTTGTAGCAGATATTAATATGACCATTACCAATGAGGACTAGGGAGGCTGAGTGGTGACACCTGAGTAACAGTGTAGTCAGTCAGGGGAAAGCATGGATCCATGATGGATTTTCTGGCTCTTAGCCTAGCTTTTCCCTCCTGTTCTATAATGCTGCTTTTCTTTTCCCTTTTTGATGTAAATGAAGGTCATTTGCTCTGATGCTAAATATTCCACATTTTTTTCCTAGCAGAGTTGGCATCCAAATCAAGACATAAATAAATAAAACAAAAAAAGAAGTACTGTATGTGTCTGGAAGCGTCCACAGTAAATTTGAAATTTCAAGGGCAACTTGGAGGTACCAGTGACTCACAAAACAGGAATGTTAGCCAACCCTGATGTAATATTTTATATGAAGGGCTTTTGTTTACCAAGGTCTCAGTATTTTACAAAGTCAACGATCTTAAGGCATTCATTTCATCCTCCAGACTAATGATGTGCAAATCAGATTGGGTGGACCTGAGAAGCCATTTAATATACAGCAAGTGTTTATAGCAACTGAGCTAAGTGGATACAAAAGACCCTGTTCTTTTCAAACTACAGGGGAAGGCTTTAAGCAGGCAGCTACTGAGATCCAGCTCAGCTGACTTGGTCCAGGACTCCAGGCTTCAGGGGCATGACCATGGGCCAACTATATTTGCTAACCACACATTAAAAGTTATGAAATGTTTACTTTTGGCTTCTTTGGCTAGGGAAAGTTAAAGATCATATCTGTAACCGAATAAGCTTATGAACCCTCTATACTTCAGGCCCTCTCTGTAACTTTAGTCTGTGCAAACAAACTCAGATTTATCCCTTTTATGAAGGAGAAGAGATTATCATTCCTTATTGGATAATTCATAAGTGCTGAATTATATGCAGCTGGTAACATCAGAATTATTTCGAGCCCTATGCTTTTGTGAGACTAATGCTATAAAGACCAACTGTCTGCTTCTTGGAGACCATGGACTTGCTTGCTTCTGTTTGAACACTCTTTTCCCCTTGGAAAACTGTGCTGGTACTCTAGAAGAAGCTGGGGATGTCAAGTTTTTCAATGTGTTACAGAGCCAAGCCTTTGGCATCCCATCCCATATCCCTAAAATGTGGAATACAGCTAAGCTGTGTAGATAGAGGCTTCATTCATATATCCCCAGGCCCCCAACAGAGAGATTTCTATGTTTTGAAGTAATACTTTTTTCCCCCTAGATATTGGTTTTTCATGTTTTTAGTTCTATTCTGGACTTTAGTTCTAAAACCAGACTAAGTGGGAATACTTGTATGATAGATTCTCGATGGCTTGAATATATAGAAAAGGGAAGAATGTCACTGAGAAGTATAAATTATTTTAAGTGAAGTGCAATTTTACTGCATTCAAGAACATTTGTCAACAATATTTGCTGGTGCATACTCTGGTGAATGAATAAGTGTGTACTGTAATTTCCTCATAATTTGACATCACTGAAAAAGCTATGGTGGAACACAAAATATAGTCCAGAGTTTCATGACACCTAGGACAAAAAGCGGAAACTGTTGGAACATATAGTGCTCACTGTCAGAGGAGGGGCAACATTTTTATTGACACTGAACTAATGGTAAAGTTATTTCTTCTTACACATTTGCTAGTCCAAATTAGTTATTGAATTAAATTTCTTCTTTCATTGTGCACCTAGTGTAAGGTCAAGCATTGTGCTACACAAATAAGACAAAGTCCCTATCTCTTTTTTTTTTTTTTTTTTTTTTTTGGTACCAGGGATTGGACTCAGGAGCACTGACCACTGAGCCACATCCCCAACCCTATTTTTTTTTTTTTTAAAGAGAGAGAGAGAGAGAGAAAATTTTAATATTTATTTTTTAGGTTTTTTGGCGGACACGACATCTTTGTTGATATGTGGTGCTGAGGATCGAACCGGGCCGCACGCATGCCAGGCGAGCGCGCTACCGCTTGAGCCACATCCCCGGCCCCCCAACCCTATTTTGTATATTATTTAGAGACAGAGTCTCACTGAGTTGCTTAGCACCTCACTGTTGCTGAGGCTAGCTTTGAACTCGAGATCCTCCTGTCCACTGAGCAGCTGGGATTACAGGCATGTGCTACCATACCCGGCCCAAGTCCCTATCTTTAAAGAGCCCAACAGTCTACATAGATGAAATGATGCGTTATTGTTTTTTAACTGTACAACTTTATTCAAATGGTCTCATTTTTTCTTTTTCTCTATAAACTTGGGGACGTGAAATCTTAATTCATCTACATTATTTCTTAGACATTTGAGATAGTAGTTTTAAGACCATATATGTAACCCAGAGCATTGAAAATTGAGAACAACAATAGCTCTAATGGTCATTTTTTTTTTTTTTTACACTTTCTCACATAGCAGATGTGATGCGTGAAATGAGCCTGTGGCAAATTTTGGGTCACAGGCTAGTTGTGGTTTATTCTTGAGAAAAGAGCCTTAGGTCTTAAATATTATGTGTTGCTCATTGAAGACTTTAGCTACTTGACATTTAGGAGGTAGACTTTTAATCATCTTCTGAAACAATTGAGTCTGATTGGAGTTTTAAAGTTTGGGAGGCTTTTTTCTTTTCTTTTCTTTTCTTTCTAAGATATTGAAACAGTCACCATCTGTTCTTCCTGAAATCCCAGGGGACCCACAGAAAGGACCAATATTTTTCTCCAATAAGATTTCTGTCCAAGAGGGGTAGCATATGCCTGTGATCCCAGTGGCTCAGGAGGCTGAGACAGGAGGATCACAAGGTCAAAACTAGCCTTAGCCAAAAGTAGGGCACTAAGCAACTCAGTGAGACCTTGTCTCTAAATAAAATACAAAATAGGGCTGGGGATGTGGCTCAGTGGCCAAGTGCCCCTGAGTTCAATCTCTGGTACCAAAAAAAGAGAGAGAGAGAGAGAGAGAGAGAGAGAGAGAGAGAGAGATATTTCTATATCTACTTGAGCCCTTGTTCACACACTTGGTTGACATCCCAGAAATCTGTACCACAAAACACTAGGATAGGTGACTTGGGATAGCTCAATGACAAGCTTAAGTAAAGGCAGAAAGCCACAGTTTACCTATGTTGCATCCCTATCTCAACATACTGCCTGGTACACAGTGCCCAATAAATGTTTGGGGAAGTAGAATAAAATTAAAAGTAGAAGTTAAAGGGTGGGGAAAAATATAAGTTCATTGGATTAGACAAGAGAGAATGAAGGGAAGGGTGGGGGGCCAGGCCCCTGAGTTTGATCCCTAGTAGGAGAGAGAGAGAGAGAGAGAGAGAGAGAGAGAGAGAGAAGAAATTAATCCAGCAGCAGAGAAAATGGAAGCTATTCAATGCTGTTCCAGGTATCTACACATAACTCCCCCAAATATAATAACAAGCGTGTGTTTTCCTCATGAATCTTTAACTTGAGCAGGACTTGAAAGCTTGTTTCTACTCAGGGTAGCTTCAGCTGGAGTAGTTTCACAAGTTGTTGGCCAGGCTGAGCATGGTGGCGTGCCTGAAACCCCAGTGGCTCAGCAGGCTCAGGAAGGAGGATTGCGAGTTCAAAGCCAACCTCAGCAAAAGTGAGGTGCTGAACAACTCAGAGACTGTCTCTCAATAAAGTACAAAATAAGGCTGGGGATGTGGCTCAGTGGTCAAGTGCCCTTGACTTCAATCCCTGGTACACCCCCCCACACACATACACAAAAAGACAAATTGCTGGCCAGTTTGTTGCTGGCTGGCTGATCAACTAGCACTTGTTGCTGGGTCCTTTCTATGAAACTGTGTGGGCTTTCTCACAGCACGGCAGCTGAGTTTCAAGAGCACGTATTCCAAGAGGTAGGAAGCAGAAGCTTTGAGTCTCTTAGGACCTATGCCCAGAGAGACAGCATTGCCGCAGTCCGGCTGCAGCAAAATAACCGGGGTGTGACGAACAACTTGTGTAGATTGATACAGCAGGAGTGGGAGCCGTTTATTATAGGACAGGAGAGGTATATCTACATTACACACAGCTTATCTTAATTAACATAAACTAGATACAGCAGTCAACCAATAAGGAATCTCCACACTTAATGGCTCGCTGGTGTTACTTCACAAACCACTCCCTCTGGCAAAATGCCAGGCGCCATCCTGACTTGTTTACAGACCCTAACACAGCATCACTTCCAGCTTTCTGACCAAATTCAAAGTAAAGGGTAATAGACTCCCAGAAATCTTATGGCCATCCTTAATCAACCACCTATTCAGATAAAGAACTATGGTTGATGACCTCCTAAATGCACCAGTTGGTTGGAGAATGTAGGGAGGTTTCCTACACCCTACATGGTGATGATGCGGGAGTGTCAGGACAGATTGTGGAAGAGGCATTATAGATTGATCTAGTGTCATAGCATAGAGGACTGATAGAGGCAAGTGACAATTCAAATAGCATTGAGGGCTGGTACACTTGAAATTTATGAAAAAGATGATACACTTAGGCAGAAATAGGACTAAGGAACTAGGGGGAAAAATGATAGATTCCAGTGAAATTACAGATAAAAATTTAGAAGGACATTGTTACTAAAGGTATGTGTTAGTAAGAGAGAAGAAAGTACCAGAAGAATCAGAGTGAGCCTGAAGTTTCCAGTTTGAAAAGTGGTCTTGAAGGCATAACACAGAAAGAGAAGCATGTTTGGAAAAAAGAGAGACAATGATCAGTTTAATTCAGGAGATCCTTTATTTGAGATAGATCTGCTAATATTAGGCTAAGTTTACTAAGCAAGTGGTTATATGAATAATTAACTCAGAAGACAGCTTAAGTAATAAAACACCTAAATTTGCCAGGTGCAGTGGTGCATGCCTGTAATTCCAGTGGCTTCCCTGGGAGGCTGAGACAGGAGGATCACCCATTCAAAGCCAGCCTTAGCAACTGCAAGGCCCTAAGCAACTCAGTGAAACCCTGTCTCTAAATAAAATACAAAATAGGGCTGGGGATATGGCTCAGAGGTCAAGTGCCCCTGAGTTCAATCCCCGGTACCAAAAAACAAACAAAAACTCCTAAATTTGTAACCATGAGATTAACAAGAAAGAAAATATTTTCTAAGAAAAGCAGAATCTTGGTCAAATTTGGGGAACAAAATGGTAACATAATGAAGACAATACTAGAAGAAACAGAAGGGGTAGTCAAAAGTAGAGGGAGGGACTTACTTATGCCACAAATCAGAATGGGTAAATACCTGTGTCACAAAGCAGGACTGGGTAGCAGTAGATTATTTTCCAAACTTTTTTTTACAATTCATATGTTTAATCAAGTATACATCAAGTAGAAGATAGGTAGACCATTTGTCTCAGCTTTCCCAACACTGGACATTTATAGCACTTTTCACTGAAAGAGGTACTCAATGGTTGCAAATGCATAGATTTAAAATAAAATTATCTCAAGATTATAACCACTTCAGTGAAAGCTAGAAAATAGCCTGCTGTGTCTTCATGTAGGATGTGCATGCTTTAACCTTTTAGAAAGCTCTTTTCTTTAAATAACTCCTCTCAGCTTTAGCTATGGGCTACCTTCTTGGCTATCAAGTCACCAACTCATCCCCAGACATAGTAAGATAAGTAAATAGTGCTCAGCCAAAATTTCAGGAAAAAGTATCATTAATTTGAAGGACTTCTCAAAAACAAAGCTATAATTTTTGGATCATACACTATTTGGAATTTGAATATTGACTTTGAATATTAATATGAAGGCATCACAAGAACGATTTTAGTGATTTCTTTGCATCTATATCTTGAAATTATTTGGAAGACATCACTCGTCCCCTGTGAGCTGTAGAGTCATAGTAACAAGGAAATCTGCTCATAAGCTCCCAGTAAAACTGAAAATGAGTGGCTTTTGCCCAGAACCTCTATATCCTATATAGCAACTACTAGGAACTACCATTACTAAGTATAGAGCTCAATTTGAGTCAGAATCAGGATCTATATTCAACTATGAGGAATGACTGGGAGTTTATGGGCATCAGGTCTGATTCTCAAAAGATAATTATACATAGGTTTAAACCTGACCTAACTTTAGGTAGTTATGTAGCAACAAGTATAAGAGTCATTGGGGACATTGCTATGAACACCTCTGAAGGGGGAGAGAAAAGATGTATAGATTGTTGGCTTAGAACATATGAATAGTTAAGGAGGTAGGGAATACTGTTTCCATGAAGGATAAAGCTGCTATTTGCTTGGGTCAACATTAACAGCAGTGGAGAAAATGACAGACTTTAAAATCTCCATTTTTTTTTCTAGTCTATTCCAAAAAGTCCATTATCAGCTCTTAAAATGAATACTTACTAAACTTTATACAATATGTTTATACTAGGTGCTTAGCAATGTATTACTTCCTTTTATCTTCACAATTATTCAATGATGGGGTTCACTGTCTTTCTCATTTTTATATATGAGGAAAATAATAGTTATAATAAGGTAACTCAAACTGTCCAAGACCCCAAATCAAGATATTTAAGCTGAATCTATTTGACTCCAGAACTTACGTTCTTTTCACTATGTCTCTCTGAAGGATTCTGTCCTGTGCTCCTAACATAAAGGAATACATTTATTGATATTCAACTTACATATTATAAAACTCATCCAATTTAAGTATGCAGTTCAATAATTTTTAAAATGTTTTTATAGAGTTGGGCAACTGTCTCAATTTGCTTGTGATGTTTAGTGCAAGAAAATATCTAGGACTATTTGTGTTTTGCATATGATAAGTGGTTAACTACTAATTTTGAGTAAGGAAAAAAAAAGATAGGAGGCAGAGACTTTAAACAACCCTAGCTTCAGCTATTTTGACTTGAATCAGGACCTCAGGTTCCTTTGAGAGGGAGTTATCTGAGACAATGCTGTCCTAGTAAATACAAGTAAAGTTATAATGCTCCACTTTACTTGATCTAAGGTGTTATCATACCCTGAAATATATATTTAATAATTCTTTTGAAATGTGTAAAATTGAAACTATTATTCATATTTTGCTTTTGCATTTCCTTGGATCATTTTCTTGACAGACTAAAGATATATAAGACTGTAAATATTAAAGCACTTGAATTTAACAACTAACCAAAAATTTGAGGGCCACAATTTCAGCATTCCCACTGCATCTTGAACTGCTTGTTAAAAGAAACCCATTTATTGTCTGGGAGCCACATTTTGTCACCCTTGAAGTGATGCTATCATAGCTAACCACATGGAGATACTGTATTTCTTACACAGTTTTTCCTTGGAGTGGAGTGTGGTAGGTGGGACATGTTATTAGTTATGTGACTCCACATAATCAGCTTTCTATGCCTCTGTTTTACATAAATAAAATTAAGGCCACTTTGAGGCTTACAGTGACAATGTAGGTGAATCTTGTGCTTTGGTAACTGGCAGAGGTTAATTCCTTGAGTACAACTCCTGAATGCATTATACGATGGATCACAACTAAGTGTGGAATTTCTCTGAGTTGTTGAGTTATTGCAAATATTTCCTTGAACTTAAAGTGAAATTACTCTGCTCCAGGGAAAGGATCTGAGGGGAGGAAGGAAAATGGCTTATGTGGAATTGTACTGTTTGGGGAAGGAGGCTGGTAAGTGGAAAAGAGAGTGGAGAACAGGTTTTCCATTCTGGTTCCCTGTGAAATGTTGAGATCATGAAGCCTTTAGGTCTTAACTTGCTTGTTTTCAAAGTGGAGACAATGTTACCAATATAGTAGGGTTGTGGTGAAGATTAGATCAGTTCATGAACAGAAATCGCACATCATGGAATTTAGCTCATTCTAGTATTCAGGAGGTGTAAGGGAGTTTTCTTTCTTTTTCCTTCCCTCCCTTTATCATGCACTAAAACTTTGGCTTAGTAGACACTTTGTGACTTTAAAATAAAGTAGAAGGGCTAGGGATATAGCTCAGTCGGTGGAGTGCTTGCCTTGCATGCACAAGGCCCTGGGTTCAATCCCCAGTACCACGAATAAAATAAAATAAAGGAGAGAAGTATTGATGACATTCTGACATGTGGAAATGCACTTGGAATTTGAAGGAAGTCTTGCTAGAACAGGGGTGGTTTGAGTTGTAAAATCCCAACACACTGTGTTCTTGGGTAAATTGCTCTCACATGCTATTGTTTTTCTCTTTCTAAAATAGAGGGTATTCGACTGCTACTTCATAAAGTTGTTGTGGGAATTAAACAAAATTGTGCATTGAAAATCATTCCACATAGGATTTGGAAAATAGTAAAAACTTCAATAAATATTAACTATTAATCAGTACTGCACTTTCCCAAGTTGGATTCCTATTTTCAGAGTGAATTCCCAAAGTAAGAAATGATTGTTTCGGGAATAAAATAACATTAAAACAGAGATACTTAATCCAATTGGAAATAATCACCAAATTAAAATCAGTAGCGCCTGAGATTAAGGATCCTACTACACCCCTTGAAGTTAGGGTGAGGAAATAAAATCTAGGCCAACTCATTTTATTGTATACACTTTGCTGGACACAGATGAAAGGACCCAACATGTTTTTATTTAAATTTCCCTCATTCTTCACACTTACCAATAGTAATGAGTCTTTCAATATGTTTTATTGTTAATTTTGAGAAAGATGGTTTAATATCTGAATCCATAGGATTGACCCAGGCCTTACATAATTTTAATTGGCAGTGTTTAGAGATGTTATTTTTCTCTCAAGTTGTATTGTTTGACAGTTGAGACTGAGTTTATTTGAATGGTATGAGAAACTAAATGATAGAAAATCCAAAACAATAACGATTATGAATTTATGCTTCCTGGGAAAGAGCTTTGTTTTACTAAAGGAGAGTGGCATATCTTTTTGTAGAAAGATAAGTGTTTCCTGGTATAAAACATGCCAACAAAGCAGCACTCTGCAGTAAGAAACCTATAAAGTGTGAAGAAACTACTCCACAATTCTGTTATTCTCTAAGCTTAATGAAATGCTAGCAGGCTGCCCTGCTGTCCCCATATCATATATTTCCAGGCCTTGCCACCTGTGCAACAAAAGCAAGCAATCTATTTAGAAGAGTGTTTTTCATTCTCTTAACTCTGAAGGTCTTTATTCTCAGCATGAGATTATTGCAACAACTTAACAAGCCATGTTTTCTCCCCCCATTTTCTTTTCTTTTTGCACCTATGTCCTTTTAAGTCCATTCAGGCCTTAGGGAAACATTTAGTACTTAAGCTTTGGTTTTTCAAGCTCAATCGGGTAGAAAATCTAACACAGAATGTGTGCACAAAACGATATAGCTCTGCACAATGGAGATGAACAAATAGTACAAAGAGAAAGGAAGAATATGAGTGTTCAGGGAGCAGGGCTGCACTTGGATTCAATTTTCCAACAGCAGACCTGATGCTTTCTCCCAAGATTCCCAGGTTTCAAATTGGTCATATACTGAAGGCCAGTTACCTGGACAATGGGGGGGAAATGGCAGTCAGTAATTATGATCTTGGTTACTAGGTTGTTAGGAGACTAATATTAATCCTGAAATTGATTGAGGAATGTGTTCATTTGGCCATAATTGTGGAGTCTTCTTGAAAGCCTTTACCAACAATGCTCATTTAACACAAATCACCCCAGGGGGAGTGTCGTTACATTGATCTACAGGGTTGCCAGTTGATTGGTTAACTCAGGACACTTTCTCCAGAAAAGGAACAGCAACAGGAAGCTCACAAAAAGATACAGGTATATATTTTCATTTTATCAGGTGAGCAATTCAGTGCCAAGATTATCAGAGCACATATTGTTCTTTGAAAAAAGGTGTGATGGGTGGCTGGAAATGATTGGGAAAGCTACAAAGTTTATGCAATTAAAAAAGCAGAGAAATCGTAACACAGGAGATAATAAGACTGCTTTCAGAAAACACATTCAACTTGAATAAATACATCAAAATGTCGTTTTTTCACAATGAAATACCTAGGTGAAAGAATGACTTATCCCACTCTACCAGTCTCCCTCAAAATGAAAACACAGAATACAGATGCCTCGATTGTTTTGTTTTGTTGAGAGGAAAGAAGATTGCAAACTCCAAGAAGATGCCAAAAGTGGCATGTTTCTGGAAAAAAGACAAAAGAACTCTGAGCACTTGCTGACGCTTGCTTTTTAAGATTATGTTTTTTATTTTCAGTAAAGATTGTTTCATTCCTCTTTTTGTTCTTTTCAGGGGTTTACTTCTTTCATCAGAGTTTATTGATGAACAAAATAGCTTCTGACTTTCTGGAAATAAATGAGCTCCACATTGGAGACGATGTGTTTTAAAATTTTATAAAGAGTAACATAATTCATCGAGGGAGCCAGTTCCATTGTACCTATTATTGGTCAAAGGGACAATGTTCTCACACATGTTATTGCTCTTGGATTAGAAGAAAAGAATACAAATATTCTAAAAATATAGTTTATTTTATTTATCGCTTCTCGGCCTTTTGGCTAAGATCAAGTGTAGTTTATTTTATTTATTGTGACTATAATATTTTGTTTGTTACTGATGATGACAATTTGGCATCTTATAGTAAGCAAGCATATGACCAACAATACAAATAGTCCAGAATGTTGAAAACATGAAGAAAAACCTCCCGACCAAGTTGTTTTAAAGTGTTAAAATATACAGCATATATTAGATTAAAGTTGTCAAAAAAATTTCTGCACAGAAACAGCTAAAGGATAGTGTAGCAGGTTTCTTTAAGAAGAGGTAAGAGGTTTTAGTTTTTTGGTACTGGGGATTGAACCCAGTGCCTTAAACATTCAAGGGAAGTACTCACCCACGGAGCTACATTCCAGCCCAATTCAGGTTAGATTTGAAACCAGTTGTTCCTATTAGGGAGCAAATATGCTTGAGAAGGCAGCATTGGCTCAATCTTAGATGTGGTTGATTCATTTATGGCAGAGTTGGATTCTACTCTGAGTAACTTGGAATTACTACTAGAAGGCTACTTAAATAGTAGTTGTAATCTCTTGTGCCTTTATTGTTAAATAATTCAATATATGGTCAAATACTCCAAATCCAAAATATAAGAATCAGAGATTCATCAAGATGGAGTTAGCAGTTTGGCTTTCTATCTGGAATAACATAAAAGCTATAATGTGTAATTTTTTTTTTTTTTTTTGGGTGCTAGAGATTGAACCCAGGGCCTTGTGCATGCAAGGAAAGCACTCTACCAACTGAGCTATATCCCCAGCCCCTATTATGGGTAATTGTGACTCAGATTCCTATTTCCAACTTGCTCAAAGTGTACTTTATATGTTAACATATGTCATTTCAATTATCCAGGTCATAATGCTAGAAATCTCAGAATTATATTTGACTATTTCCTACGCCAAAGCCACAACTCTCAGTTTGTCATCCATTTATCCCAATTTTTAAACTCAAAAAGTCTGTCAAACCAGGCGTGATGGTGCACTCCTGTAATCTCAGTGGCTCAGGAGATTGAGACAGGAGGACTTCGAGTTCAAAGCCAGTCTCAGCAAAAAGGAGGCGCTAAGCAACTCAGTAAGACCCTGTCCCTAAATAAATACAAAATAGGGCTGGGGATGTGGCTCAGTGGCTGAATGCCCCTGAATTCAGTCCCCAGTACCCCTCCAAGCCCCCTTTTCCCCACCCACACTGACTTAATTTGGCATCATATCTCAATGTGGCAATCTTTTAACCAGTCTCCTATCTGTGCTCCATCAAACTTTATCCTGTAACACTGCTCCTAGAACAGTCTTTCCAAAATACAGAAATTATTTCTTTTTTTTAAATATTTATTTATTTTTTTTAGTTGTAGTTGGACATAATACCTTTATTTATATATATGCGGTGCTGAGGATCGAACCCTGGGCCCCGCATGTGCTAGGCGAGCGCTCTACCGCTGAGCCACAATCCCAGCCCCAGAAATTATTTCTTTGAATATGAAATTTTATGTCTTCCCATTGTTTGCAGAATCAGGTTGAAACTCTTTAAGGAGTCCCCAGACTTCGAATCAGAACCAAACATTATCATCAATAGCTGTCCTCTTACACTTCTGTTGTATTTCTCTAAAAATATTTTATACTTGCCTGTCTTTGGGCTTTGGATTTGCCTTTTATTTTTCTTAAATTGACTTTTTTTCTTCTTTCCCAGATAACTCAAAGCTTTATAAAACATCAACTCCATATAGATTGTTTTTGTATTTCCTTAGAGAACCAAAAAAAAAAAAACAAAAACAAAAACAGTCACTTGCAAGCTTTAATAATCTTCTTAAAAAAAAAAAAAATCTTTGCTACACCATGAGTTCTTGGAGAGGAAGAACTTAGTAATGAGTTATGTCAATTTATTATTTTTTTTTGTTCCCATTACCTGGCATAGAGGCCAATACAAAGTAGATGCTCAGTAAGCATTTGTTGAATGAAAAGCAGTCAGAATTATTCAGAACTAGATAGAGTTATAAAGCAAACATCAGACCCTGTCCCCTAGGAATTTTTCATTCTCCCCTTTAATGTCCCTTGGTGGTGATATACATGCCTCTCCTTCTTCAAAAGTACACAGCTTGGATTCCTCCTTTCTCCAAAATTTAATAGCAGTAAAATGTAGTTAAAAGCATAGATTTGTAGATTAGGCTATCTGCAGCCAAATCTTGGCTCCTTTGTTCAAAAGCAGTATAAATCTGTTCAAGTTATTTAATGTTCTTTTGCCTTAATTATTAACCTTTGAAATGTTTGATTATAGAACAAATATAGCATTGTAGTAAAGATCAAATCAATTCACGTAAATGAAGCAACCAGATTTTTGTCTGGTATACCCTCAATAAACTCTATCAATTTTTAGCTACTATAATTATTGGTTATGGGTCTCAGGTACTTAGGACTGTGAGTCAGTGATAAGTGGTTGTACACATATACTCCTATTTATATCTTAATGATTAAGAGTAATATTATTCTTTACTTCTTCATGATAATGTTTGCATTTAAATAGTATTAAAGAGACAGGCAAAAGAAATGGTTGAAGTATGGATATTTTTAGCACTATGAAGATTTTTACATGAGGGCTGGAGATATAGCTCAGTTGGTAGAGTGCTTCCTTCACATGCACAAGGTCTGGGGTTCAATCCCTAGTACCACCCCCCTAAAAAATTTTACATGAGATTACTGAATGAGTCTTTTTCCTCTAATCACAATTTCCAACTTTATGTATTTAACAAAGTTTCTCTCTTTGCCCTGTATAAGGGTAAGTGCTGAGGGATACAAAGATAGAATGAAAGAAAAAAATTAAGAGCCTACCAAACATAATGCAAACAACTTAATCCAAGAAATACAATGTATTTCTGTGGAAAGTTGGACTCTAAGTATTGTAAACATTCAGAGAGGTCACACTTGTGTTTAAGACCATCATTAAAAGTATGTTGGCGGAAGTGGTTTTAAGGAGAAGCGTGACTGATGGGTAGAATTAGGATGGAAGAATAAGAAACACAGAAAAAAGATTTCCTCAGTATAAATTGAGGACAGTTGTCTTTCTATTCAATGTACAATTGCTGCCAAGAGACCCTCTTAGGGAATAATTCTGTTCTTATTTTTATTTCTCATTCAAAAGTTTCAAAATACCATTTCTTAACTACACATTTTCTTCACATAGTACATGAAGGTTACTGTGGAGGACTATGGAAGGTAGAAAACTTCATGATAAGAACACTATGCAACATGAATGGTGTGACACTACTTTGTGTACAACTAGAGAAATAAAAAAAAAAAAAACTGTTCTCCATTTATATACTATGAATTGAAATGCATTCTGCTGTCAAGCATGTATTAGAACAAATAAATGAATTAATTTTTTTAAAAAAGAACACTATGTAAAAGATGGGCTAATGTTTTATTGGTAGCAGAGGCCAATGATAACAGTGTCCCCTTCCAACACTGAAACAACCAATCTCCAATAATGAAGGTTTATAGTACACTGCTTTGATTTTTCTGAATATATAATATACTTTTGCCTACCATTTTATATATTCTTTGTTAGAATATTTATTCTCTGCATCTCCTAAGGATATCTATCAGTAAAAAATGACTCTGGAAATGAGCATTTATTTCAAAAAGATTACTGAGTAACTGGGGTGAATGGACCTTTGTACATCTGCAGTCCTTTGTACATCAGCAGGTAATGTCCTGTATCTCCATCATCATTGAGAAAACAGTTTGATTTTCAAAGAGTCTATGACTTTGACTTCATGTATAGTCTGTTTATAGAGGGCAGTTTCTCTCATCAATGTAGAGAACGTCATTGATTACATAATGGCAAAAATCATGTTGCATAGTATTTTTTTCTTTCAAACAAAATGCTGATTTTCCTTTAAATATTCTTATTAGCTTTAAAGTTAGCATACACTGATAGCCTTATATTAGGCATTTGAAGAATCTATGGCAACACAAGGACTACCAATTAGATCAAACCAGACAAGACATTTGGCCATCATCAAAAAACACTAGTCAGTTCAGACAGTCTGAAATTGCAAGAAACGTAAAGCTGATGTTTTTCTGTTCTTCATATTCACACATGAGATTAGGGATGCTATTATAATTCCATATGTAATAGAAAACTGTTTGGGCACCCAGGTTTGCAAGTCTAACAGCCCTAGGTTTAAATCCTATTTCCACCCATACTGAACTATACTCTCTCAGCTTCTTCTTCTCTAAAATAGGATTAAATAAACATAATATTAATATAGTGATTAATAAATAGCATCAATCAGTGGAGAGGGAAGGAGGATGACATATACTGACCTCTGTCTCTATCTTTACACTTTATTTTGTGATTCAGAGAAACCAGTTATAAAATAATGCACTTCTTTAAAACTTTTTTTCATTTGGTCTTCAGGGTCCAGACTAATTTTTCAATACCCTAATACAAAATCCTGGGTGAGGATTCTACTTTGGTGTTTCCATTTGTTGCCGTAGTCCGGCTGGGTTAAATAATCGAGAGGTGACAAGCAACTTGAAAGTTGAGTCGGGAACTACTGTTGAGTTCCTGTGAACTCAACAGGAACTGAGAACTCAAAGTAGTGGGCACCCAAGGTAGCAGGAGCCGCTTCTCTGCCGGACTGCAGAGGTTCATATACCCAACTAATTACACACAGCTTAACTTAATTTACATCATCTAGACACAGCAGTCAGTCATTAAGGAATCCTCATTATCTTAATGGCTCATTGGCGTTAGCTCAGAAACCACTCCTCCCAGCATACTGCCAGGTGCCATCTTAACTTGGTTGTGGCCCTCATCAATTTGTGACCTCTGCCATGCCAACAAGAGAGAGGAACCTTCTTTGTTTGATGTGGCTCTTTTACTCCTGTAACATGTTGCAAAAAAAGCCTTGTGGTATAGGTTTCTAGTTATTTAAATGCAATAGCTTTGGAATATGATTAATCTCTCTGTCTCTATTAGTAAAAATTGAAATAATAGTAACATCTACACCTTTTACTGCAAATGGACATTAGATGTGATCATATAATAACATAGAGCTGAATGCTTCCTCAGGGCTATTCACTGGTTTGAGTATTCTACAATCATCTATTCCTCTGTCTTCCTCCAAACCATAAAGGTCTGTGCTACTATACACCTCAAAAAGGGAGTTGTAACACCTTTCTTTTCCAATTTGTCCTCCAAGTTTCAACACAGAATCTTCATGGTTCTTTATTTGCTCTTAAATGGCAGAGGTGGGACGTGAACTGAAATCATCTGTATTCACACAACACTGACACCTCAGAGGTTTTGAGAGCACTTTGCCAATAGGAGACAAGAGGGCCTGGAATGATCATGCACACCTCAGCTTTCTGCTTTTGGGTAAGAAGTCTAGGTGGATTGGACATTCCTAATTGGAACCTAATAAGGGAATAAACCATAGGCTGGTTCCTTTATAACAGGAATTTGGGGAGGACTACAAAAAGCAGTCTGAGAACAAGATGCAAGGTAGCAAGTGCAGTGGCACACACCTGTAATCCCAATGGCTTGCCTCTAGAGGCTGGGGCAGGAGGATGATGAGTTCAAAGCCAGCCTCAGCAAAAGAAAGGTGCTAAATAACTCAGTGAGACCCTGTCTCTAAATAAAATACAAAATAGGGCTGGGGATATGGCTCAGTGGTCAAGTGCCCCTGAGATCATCCCCGGAATCAAAAAAAAAAGCAAGGGCTGGGGATGTGGCTCAAGTGGTAGCGCGCTCGCCTGGCATGCGTGCGGCCCGGGTTCGATCCTCAGCACCACATACAAACAAAGATGTTGTGTCCGCCGATAACTAAAAAATAAATATTAAAAAAATTCTCTCTCTCTCTCTCTCTCTCTCTCTCCCTCTCTCTCACTCTCTCTTTAAAAAAAAAAAAAAAGCAAGGCATGCAGAATTGGAAACCAAGTTTTATATTCAACAAATTAGAAACATATTTATTTATTCATGCATTCCTCTTTTGCTATCAAGCATTTTTTAATGGTTGGTAATACCGAAATGAATAAGGTGAAGTTCTTTGCTTTCAAGTGCGCACTGTTCAGTGGGGCACACAGGTGTTGGTTGTTGTTCTTCAGCCCATTATTGGCATGAAGTTGAGTGAGTTGCCTAATTTTTCTGATCATTTGTGCTCTTATTTATAAATGGGAATAAGTTTTTCTACATTACAAATTTTCTCTGAGTATTAGAGATGGGCTGTATAACTGCTTGAAACAAGTCATTGCCAAATAAATAGCTGCTTCTGTAGTGAAGGTGGAGCATGAAGGGAGCTGAAGTGTAGGGCCAATTGGTGCACTTAGTTTAGGGTCATGGGGAAGCACTGGAGGGGGTGTGCCTGGGACATTTGGTGTTGGCTTTTCACATCAGAAAGTCCACCTTGTAGCAGGGCTTCAAGAGGGACTAAACTGAAAGATAGTATTATTTGTTTAAAAAGTATTAAAATAGAGGAAGAGGGCCTATACAGTAGAGAGAGGTTGCAGACTTGGAACAGAGACAAGAGAAATTTTGCAGATAGAATTTTTTTTCTTTTCTTTTTTTTTGTCTATATTTTTTATTGTAGATGGTCTCAATATCTTTATTTTTATTTGTGTATTTTTATGTGGTGCTGAGGATTGAACCCAGGGCCTCACGCATGCGAGGCAAGTGCTCTACCTTTGAACTACAATCCTAGCCTCTAGAATAGTTTTTTCTATATCTTAAAAATACTTTTTGTGGGATTTAAAAATGAAATCTTAGGCAAAACCAAACACAAATACAAGTATTATTATTATTTTTTAATCAGACAAATCTTACTTAGAACATTTCTCTTAATTGGGGGCAGCACAATGGTAGGTATTATGGATTTGATTTTCTGACTTTGTTCTGTCCCCCTTTCCTGAGAGTAAGCAGCTATAACTTTATTTCGGGTCATGTGCATCTTCCACATCTGTCTAGTACATACTTCTTCACATTGCACTATTGTTTTTTAATGTTTGTATCCCCCAGTAGATGGAGAGCTCAGTGAATAAAGATTATCTTTTTTCTGACTCCTCAGTACTTATGTGATCCATGGCACAGAGAAAATATTTAGTAAATGTTTATTGCATAAATGAATGAGAAAATAAATGAAAGCATAGGAGTCAAGCATGAGATTGTTGGAGTAGGCTTTGAATTCTGGCTTCACTACCAACTACTAGCAGAATAACCATCTTTCAAGCCTATTTTTTTCTTTTTTCTTTTTTGGTACCAGGGATTGAACCCAGGGGCACTCAACCATTGAGCCACATCCCAAGCAATATTTTGTATTTTATTTAGAGACAGGGCCTCACTGAGTTACCATTGCTGAGTCTGGCTTTGAAATCGAGATCATCCTGCTTCAGCCTCCCTAGCTGCTGGGATTACAGGTGTGCACCACCAAGTCCAGACTAAGCTTGTTTTTTCATCCATGAAATGGAAATTGCAGTATCACAGAGCTGCAGTGAGGTTAAGTGATAAAAAGTGCTTAACATTCTCCCTGGCACACAATAAGCATTGCTTTAATTGAATTAAAATTGTTACTATCAATACTATCAATATTATTACCATGAAGACATTAGACTTTTAATCCCTGACCATTTCCCCTCCTCCCTCTACTCTCTACTGCCCAATGCAAGTCTGTTTTGGAAACAATGACTATAATAACTAAACTTCCTGAATAGTAAGATGGTCTGATTTTTATTTCCTTTATTCTAGCTTACTTCATCACTCTCTATCCCCAAGTAATCAAAACATTAGGATATATATATATTTTTTTCATATATAAATTTTCCTTGCCTTTGAGAAATATTAAAGAATATCAGTTCCCTATGTACCCAGAAACAAAATAGCTTTACCACAATGGGGTAATAAGGCAAGATCTATTTTTGAAGAATTAGACCAACCAACATAAGCAGGAGTCACTGAGATAATTGGAAAGGAGTTTTCACTTGGTTTTCTTACCAACTGACCAAACATGAAAGATGAAACTCAATATGTGACAAGGGTTCCCCTTTATATACTCTCTTCAGCATCTCCCACATTTCCAAATAATTTGTTTGAGAAGCACACTTTGTGCTTTTTATTAAACACATGATCGGGCTGGATTTCTCTGTATTAGGAGACTTAATTTGCCAGTGAACTATAGCTTCAGGTTGGCCATCTGGAAAAATAAACCCCTCAACAGCCATGTAATTTGTCTTTTGTCTGGTTTCAGGCAGTGGATTTTGGGGATTAGTATTGAGCAAACAGCAAGCACCCGCTCTCCTGGCTGCTTGAAGCTCTCTGCCTTCTCTTAGGGCATCTTGCTAAGTTACAAGTTAACAAATGGTTCTTACTCCTATAATGCCTTTGTCAACACCATGTATACATGAACTTAATTTTCAATAAAACAAAACAGATTTCCTTTTCTACTTCAGGAGGCAATGCCATATGGACTAGAGCCTGAGGTCAGAGCAAGCATATTGCCTGGAACACAGGCCACACACCAGCTGTGCCTTTGCACCAGAAGGTGAGGGGGCGGCAGGAGGAGAGAGCTGGCACTCTGTTCAGAATGCTCACCCTCTCCCCAAGACACTAAGTTACTAAGTCTTGTTATTTGGGAAATGTCACAAAAGACAATTCCCATGTTTTCCTAAAACTAATTGTAATGTTTCCCCAAAGCCTGCATACCACGTTGCCTTTATTAAAACTCAGCATGGAAGAAGTAGGGCTTGGCAAGTCAATGTCAAAAATTCTGCATGCTCAGATAAACACCACAGTTCCTGGTAACTTGCATTTGTTACACTTACAAGTGCAGTCACAAAATTATTTTCCTTTCTTTGATTAGAAATATAAAGAGACACCCCACTTGTGGTGAACACATGGGCCAAGGGGGACAAAGAGACTTGGGATCCTGGCCTGCTTCTGCTACTTAGGTGACTAAGTGTCCTTGACTGAATTACAAGACCCTCTAAGCCTTACTTTTTGCATGTGTATAATGCAGACAACAACTAAAAGGCACGGAATCCCTTTCAAAGTGTTCTGATGATTTCAGAGATCACTGTAGGATTGTGGAGGCATATGAAGCTGCTAAAATAGGTCTGGCAAAAGTACTCAATACTTTTAAAAATAAAATTAAGTAGCCTACCCTTACATTTATTAGGCTTATACTGCATACTCTCATTTATTGTACTACAATTTTAATATAGTAACAATACCTACTTTTGGGGGGGCTGGATACTGGGGATTGAATGCAGGGGTACTCAACCACGCCATGCAATACCGACTTTTTAAAGTTCCCTTCTGTCCAGGAATAGTCAAGGACTTCATAGCTATTTTTTTCTATGTTATAGGAATTGTTGAATCTCAGAGAGGTTAACTAGTATTTCTAAGTTCACTTGTGGAAACAAGATTTAAACCTGGCTGTGTGTGGTGGCTCAGGAGGCTGAGGCTGAGACAGGAGGATTGTGAGTTCAAAGCCAGCCTCAGCAAAAGGAAGGCACTAAGCAACTTGGAAAGATCCTGTCTCTAACTAAAATACAAAAATAGGGCTGGGGATGAGGCTCAGTGGTCTAATGCCCCTGAGTTCAATCCCAGTACAAAAAAAAAAAAAAAAAGAAAGAAAGAAAGAAAAAAGACTTAAATCTGTATGCCCAGACTATTAGTAAATTTTTGACCATAAGGAAAAAAAAAAAAAAAAAAAGAAAGCTATATTCAATTGTCTTAGCACTTAAACAGTACTCAGTAACTGCATACTATTTCTCAGTCTTCATAGAACAATGGCCACAGGTACATCAACCAGTAGTTGCCCCTACTTATTTTCATGAAACATGCATACTTAGCATCTTTATCCAAGTCTTTTGCAAAAGAAACCAGTCACCTTCAGGTATTCCACAACAAAGACCACTTTCAAAGTCAAGACCTGAGGTGTTCTACAAATCTGTGACAATTTCTAGGGTTGCTGTCACAAAGAACCATAAACTTGTGGCTCAAACAGCAGAAATGTGTGGTTGCACAGTTCTAACGGGATGGCAGCATGAAATCCAGGCTTTGAAAGTGCTTTTTTTTTTTTTTCTTTTGTACCCAGAGGCTTAACCACTAAGACAACTCTTCATTTTTTATTTTGTTCTCTCTAAATTGCTTAGGGCAGTGTTGATTCTTTCTGTGGAATGTGAAGGAAGGATCTGTTCCAGGCCAGTTTCCTTGGCTTGGAGACAGCCATCTTTTTCCTGGTCTTTTCACATTGTTTCCATCTGTACTTATCTCTGTGTCCAAATTTCTCCTTTATATGATGCCAGTCATATTGGATTATGACGACATTTGTAACCTAATCACCTTCATATTAATGCTATCCTCCAAATAAAATCACATTCTGAGCTAGTGGCAGTTGGGACTTCAGCATATAAATTTTGAAGGACCCAATTCAATCCACGACAAATAATTAGTGAAAATATGTTTTACCTATCATGAAGTATAATGTGTGGGTTGAATTAGAATGAAAGATACCTTTGAAGCCAGATTTAAAATTAGGTTAGTCAGTGTAGTTAGGTAAATCGGGTCTAATATCGAGTAAGATCTAAAATGGAGGTCATGTTGAGAATGAATTCCGGAAACGCAGGACAACTCATGGAATGTTAATGAAGTCCCAAGAAAAGCCCTAGGCACAAAGTCCATCCCAAAGAAATGTTAGTGAACAGCCCCAGCAAATTTGAAGATAGCCCATCCCAAAGAAATGTTAATGAAGTCCTTCTGCCCGGATTACCTCTTTGGCCTACCGGTGTCCCACCCCTCGGGCCTTCCAACCTACATTTCATCACTGAAAGAACTATAAAAAGGGGAAACAACCACACTTCCACGGATTCCACCTCTTGGGTCCCCTTCTTCCTCCGGGGGGAGAAGTCTTTTATGCTGTCCTTTAATAAACTTCTAATTTCTATTCTGCCCTTGCCTCAGTGTGCTTCTCTGGTGTTATTCTTCAACATTGGGGAAGCAAGGACTCGTCACCGGTCAACAGGGGTAACACCATCCCTGGATCTTTAATCTCAGGGCCATCTCTTATTGCTTTTACTCTCTTTCACTTATCATCCCACAAAAGCCAACTAGTTCTCTATATGCAAATTCTTCCTATTTAACAATCCATTTTCCCTTCTACTGCCTTAGGGAGGGCCTTTGTTACACTCTCAAGTAGGCAAAGTTGTTTACACTCTTGAAACCATTCCCCCCAGAGTGCTGCTCAATGTTGTAATAATTTGCCTACAAAAATGCCAGATGAATATTTTCTCATCTTTTTCACAGTACTTTTTTTCCTTTAGAGCTAGTGTAAAGGTTTCTAAGCCTTAGCACTGAAAATCAGTGAATGGCCAGTGAATCAGAAGTGAGGTCTTGTTCAAATGCAAAAACCACACCTGGAGGCAGCTAACCAGTAGACATATTTAATGGGCACTGTCAAGGTCTATTTCCATTTAAAAGACCTTAAGGCTAACCTGCAGGAACTCATCCTTTGTCTTAGGAAGGGGAAATGGAGCTGGGGAAATTCGAGGTGGCGGTGACTGCAAATGGAAGTTGATAGGAAGGATTAAAACTCAAAGTCAATAGCCTGGGTGCTATTTTCACTGACTGTTTTACATAGATTTTGATCAATGATTTTGGTGTTGTTTTCAATGCCTATTTAATGTAGATTTTGCTCCAGGCTTTACCCAGAAAAAGCTCCTTAGCTTAGCATAACAAAATGGGTGCTTCTGGGCTGGCATGTGGCTCAAGGGTAGTGTGCTCGCGCCTGGCATGCCTGCGGCCAGGGTTGGATCCTCAGCACCACAAACAAACAAAGATGTTGTGTCCCCGAAAGCTGAGAAATAAATATTTAAAAATTCAAAAAAAAATTGGGTGTTTCTGCTATCAGGCCCCCTCCTCCATGGCAGGAATTTCCTTTCTTCTTGCTTAAATAAATTCTATTGCATATACTCTTCCTTCCGTGATTATCTGTCAATTTAATTCTTCAAGTTTGCAAGACAAGAACCCAGAAGAAAATTGGCAAATCAGGGAATCTAGCCTTATCTCAAACCTCTGGTTTCAGGCCAGATAATTCTTTGTTGTGGAGAAATATTCTAGGCAATGTATGATATTGAGCAGCATCTCTGGCTTGTACCTAAATTCTAATATCAGTTTCCTAGCTGTAACATAAGAATCTTCAGACATTGATAAATGTCACTGGGGAATGGGTGACTTAATCACCCCAGTTTGAAAACCACTGAGTTGGAATATAGACATATGACTTACTCTAGGAGAATGGAAGGGATGTTGCCTGGGAAGTTTCTAAAAAAAAAAAAAAAACTTATACCTCCATTTAAAAGCAACTCACAACAAGCAAGGCCCCCTTTTAACTTTTGCTAGAGAGGGTATACCTGCTTGGAATTACTGTAGCCATCTTGCTCCCAAAAGTTATCTTACTAAGGATGCCACCCTGGGAATATAGAAAATCTTTGTATTCTTGATGGCGTTGCAAGCTACTGAACCAATTCTGGAATTATCCTGTTTTTTAACATATAATGAGAAAAAGATGATAAATGCTATTATTGTTTAAGCCTGTCTTCATATGGGATTTTATTAGTTGTAGCTAAGATCATCCTAAAGAATGTACATCCTAACAGAGCAATTGCAACAACTTTCTTATTCATTCTGTAAAATTCAGCTCACAGATTATACATGTAGCCATTTATACACAAAGATCTACCAAGATGTGCCATTGCTACTGATTTTCTAGAACTGGTGATTGAAAGAAAAGTGACCACAACACTCAGAGCAACCAAAAGATCTTTATTGCAGCAGTGCAACAAAGAGAAAAGAAAGAAGGAAAGAAGGAGAGAGAGAGAGAGAGATAGAGAGAGAGAGAGAGAGAGAGAGAGAGAGAGAGAGAGAAGAGGAGAGGAGAGGAGAGGAGAGGAGAGGAGAGGAGAGGAGAGGAGAGATGAAGAGGAAGAGAGCAAGAGCAAGAGAGAGAGAGAGCATGCAAGAAAGACAAAGAGAGCAAGAGAGAGAGAGAGCAAGAGAGAGGGGGGCCTGGAAGGAGAGAGTTTTTATAGCCCAAATCTAATAGGGCCTGTGGGTCTGCAAGCTGCCTTGTTGGTCCAAGGGGGGGGTTAAGTGTTCAGCCTTGAGCGGGGTTGAATGTTCAGACTTGACGCAAACAGGTGATAAAGGACCAGATAGAGGGGAGTTTGAGTGAGTGGGCTATCTTGCAGCCAACATCTGTTCAGCCTGCCCTGCAGACAACACAGTTCAGCCTGCTCTGCACTCAACAGTGATGAGTTTTTAAAGAGTGGCTATAACTCATTATCTTCATTTTGTAACATTTCTGTGATATTTGATACTTTTTTAATTTTATTTTTTTTTAGTTGTAGATGGACACAATACCTTTATTTTATTTTTATTTATTTTTATGTGGTGCTGAGGATCAAACCTCACACATCCAATGCAGTACCCTATTTGGTACTCTCAATCATTCGCTTTCTCAAATCTCTCTACTCCCGTGATTTCACTACATTGACTCTTTTGGTTATTTTCTTATATTTCTCATCATTCTTTTCAGCATCCTTTGTCTCTTTTTCATCCATTGGAGTGAAGGGATTGAGGAGAAAGTTGACATTTTTTAGTATCAGCCAAATATTATGTTATTATATAATTAGTGACATTCTTATATTAAGGAATAAATATCTTTGGTCTCAATTTTGCTGAACTTCAATTCTCCAATCCACAAATTGGGGGAAACAATGTTCACCTACAAGTGTTCTTCATGATAATAATGAGAAAATATATGGCAGATTGGAGGCATTCAAGAAATATTTCCCTTTATAATGTTCCCATAATTCTGGATATTCTTCAAGTCTTTATTATCAGCCTTCATTTTCAATAAATGTTGTCCATTAGAAATTAATAACACCTTAAAGTTTCAACTTCTTTCCAGGGCATGTCTCAAAGATGTCCTGTTGGTCTCCTATTCTGTTAATGCCCTTTTGGAACTTCCTATTAGATTGTATAATTATTATCTTAAAATAAACATACTTAGGGGCTTGGGTTGTGGCTCAGTGGTAGAATGCTTGCCTCACACGTGCGAGGCCCTGGGTTCCAACCTCAGTATCATATAAATAAATAAATAAAGGTATTATGTCCAATTACAACTAAAAAATAAATATTAAAAAAATACACTTACTTAAGTAAAACCTACAATTTTACTTACCCAGATCACTTTCTTTCCTAATTCTTCATTTTAAATAATGGAATCACTTTCATAGCCAAATACACATGTGAGACATAAGTACACAGAGCACCTTCAGCACCTCTGAAGGACTGAGGTTCATATTCCACCTCACATAAGCTCCCTGAGCTATGTGTGCATATGTTATTTGGGAGGCATAGAAATAACAGGTATTAAATGAATGACACACTTATTAGAGATTTAATGAATGCTAGATATCACTAATTGGTTGTTGATATTAAAGCAAACAATTACACAGGATAGTTGCTCACCATCTAAAGCCTGACATAATGATGTTACATATTAAAAAATCAAATAAAGGATGTTAATGTAGGAAGAATAAGAAACATTGTATATATGTGATAAAAATACTGGTTATATATTACATATTTTTCATGTGTCAGAAACAAACTGAACTTTCAACTGTCGTATATTAAAGCCTTTGAGGGTAAAGGAAGTAGTGCTAAATTGACAGAATGTACCAAGGCCTGCTATTTAATAATATCATGACTTAGTTAATTCGTCTTAGCTAATCATCGATAAGAATCCAGTAATAACACCAACCTCACTGGGTGTGATCGTGATGAAAATACTAGAAGGACAAAACTTTTTGTCTGGGTGGTACAATCTCACCTTTCGCTAAATTGTATTCTGACTGGGATTCAAAATGTCCCCAAAGCAAGCCCAAAGCCTTGTGATTGCCCACTTTCTCAGTAAGATGGTCATTGCAGCTAATCTCAAAGCCATCCATTTATGTTAGCCCAAACTGGGGACTCTTAAAATATCAGTGGGATACTAGAAGCACTCATTACAAACTGTTTAATTTTAGTTCTAGGGCTGGGGATGTGGCTCAAGCGGTAGCGCGCTGGCCTGGCATGCGTGCGGCCCAGGTTTGATCCTCAGCACCACATACCAACAAAGATGTTGTGTCTGCCGAGAACTAAAAAATAAATATTAAAAATTCTCTCTCTTTCTCTCTCTCTCTCGCTCTCTTAAAAAAAATAAAATAACTAATATTTTAAAAAAATAATAATTTTAGTTCTAGAGGCTTGGGGACAGCAAATATGTATTCAAAATAATTCACAGGTTTTCTGGAAAAACCCTAAGTACTCAAAAGTGAGAACAAATCAGCTGGAGCCCAACTTCAAGCACTATTCCCCCACCTTTGTGAGTCCTTGTTCTTCCCTGGTATTAGTGCTCATACAGTGATAGAAAAACTGGGATTTTCTGTCTTAGCACTTGTCTAAAATTTTGGTGTTATTTGATACTTTCAGTATAGTCAGTTCCATGTAAGTGAAAGAACTCTTCTGCAAATTGTTTAAATTCTTCTATATATAATACAGAAATTAGAATGATTGGGGAACTACCCCTCCAGTCTGAAATGGGTGTTTCTAGAAAGCAAGGTCACCATCTAGAGCTCAGAAGTTACCAGCAACTATTGAAACTTCATGCCCAGTGTCTACTGACATGCATAGGGCTTCAAGACATTATTAAGTCCAGATGGTAGTGTAGGCTACCCTTATGCAGTGCTAGAAAAGACTTCTGGAGGACATCATCTCTTGCTCTTGCTCTTTTTTTTTTTTTTTTTGTAAGTAAGAGAATGACATGAATTTTTTGCTGCCTTAATGTATTTGCAGTGAATCTTCAGAAGTTCACCAGAAAAACAACAAAAACTCCATATTGAGGTACAAAAAAACATTTCTGCAAGGAGTAATGTTTGTATGCTGATTGATTTCTTAAATGGCATTGGGAGAGGAGAGTTGGTGGGCAGCAGGGTATGGGAGAATAAAAAGGCTGCATTTTTTTTTATATGCTAATGCCTGTCACTTCAGCGCATGTGCCTAATTATTTTTCTTTCATGCATGGGTGCCCTGTTTGCTGAAGGTGTTGTGAAAAGTTGCCAAGAAATAAATTCAACTGTTTATGAGAATCATTATGTGGTTCAATGTTTGTTTCCCTGGCACCCTCCAAGATCTGTAACTTGGAGCTCAATAGCTGTTTTCTGGTGCTTATAGATAGAAGTATTTAAATACGTCTTCAATGCATTGTTTAGAAAATGTACACGACACAGAATGCTTTTCTAGTATTGAGAAACTTATAGGAAAAAAGAAAGGGAACTATCATTTGAAGACTGCTAAGGTTTATTGTGTGACTGGGATAGTGTTACATTTCCTCAGTGCTGGTTATAAAGATTATAATTAAATGGGCGGTCTCTGGAGGCTTCTGACCAACTCAGAAGCATTTCTCCTTCTTGTATTTCAGACACTGCCTTCCCTAAGTGGGTGTTGGAAAAGCAACATAAGAAGACCTTTGAAGCCACACAATGTCTGGCCTATCTTGGCTAACTGTGTTGTAATATAACTACCATTATAGCAGGTAGGAGGATAATGCATGTCAGCAACAGTACAATTCCACATTTCATTTATAGCAGGGAACAGAATGTGCACTACTGAGAAACCACTCCCTCATTGACTAGAGAAAAGTGACAGCTGAATCAATTGCTGACCTGGTAGCAATATTCAAAGGACGACCAAGCTGCACCATTTTATCAGAGTAATACATAAAATCCTGAGCCTTTTAATTCAAATGGGTAAGCACAGATGGTCCTCTTTTTCTTAACATAAGCTCCCAGCAGTCTATTTCATGACTCCTGACAATAACATCTAGCCTGGTTCTCCAATATATATGTGAATTCAGAGTCAAAGACTACAGACAAGAGGGTAGGGGTAGGGAAACCATGACTCACCTACTAAGCATGCATTGGTAGTGAGCTAAGAACCCTTTCCTTTGGAGAGGACTATTTCTTTGCACCTCTGGTTAGTTGGAAAATAAGTAACAATAAAGAATTTTAGGGGGCTGGGGATGTGGCTCAAGCGGTAGCGCACTCGCCTGGCATGCGTGAGGCCTGGGTTCTATCCTCAGCATCACATACAAACAAAGATTTTGTGTCCGCCGAAAACTAAAGAATATATATATATATATATATATATATATATATATATATATTTTTTTTTTTAAAGAATTTTAGGATTGCCACATTTTTTTATTATGAAAAGAAAAAGAATTGTTAGGATTTGTGGAATAAAAGTGTAGAGACTCAATTGTCTTTCTAATAATCTTGCTTAAATTCCTAGGGTATTGTCCACAGTGCCCTTTCTTTTGAAAATGAGTTTTAGCTTTGAATCATGGAGCTGGGGTATAACCTACTTTCTATGGCTTTCAGTCTTGAAGAGTCTTGAAAGATACATCCTGAGGACATCAGATTACATTATGTTCAGAACGCTTTGTCAGGAACGGAAGGAAGATTTGCTGAATGAAGCTAACTCTTTTGGAGACCTTGGTATCCAGACCCATTTCAGACTACTATCCAAGACTGCAAAATGCCAAGTGCCAAGCTGACCATGTATTGTGCTAAGACCTAACTAAACCCTTTAATTCAAAAGGGTGAGTTTAAAAGAAAGAAACCAGGAGAAATCATCACTTCCTCAAATCTGATTGAAGGTTGAGAGGGATCAAGGGAAATTTCAATAGCTCTTGGAGGAAGCTGGTCCACAAGAAAACAATGAACAGAGGCTGAAAGAAAAGAAAGGAAGCCATGCTGATTAGCTCCCCCCTGTGGAGAAAGTCTCTGCCACTTGGCTTCCTTTGATGAGATTACAGACTTCTGAATCTTGTTCCCACCAGGAAGGTAGACATTGAAAGGACATCCTTCTCCATAGGCCAGGAACACATTCTTTGTCTTTGGAAAAGGACACTATTTTGCTCTCTGGAATGACTTGATCATCTTTTCAGCTTTGAGATCAGAGCTTTGCTGTGGGAGGTTCTGAATGAATCTAGCCTAAAAGGAAGCTCAGGTTTTTCTGGGGAAAGTTAAAATAATTCCAGAGAGCCCAAATAATTACACGATTATTTTATTTTTTTAGTAATTCATCAACAGGGCAGACAGACTTTAATAGCTTCTTACTTTTGAGATTTCCCTAATAGTATTTCTCCATGGTTCCTTCTGCCTTACCTTCCTTCTTAGTTGGAAAAGGATACAAGCTAACTTTCTGTTAATTTGTATAGTATAAGTCATCTATGGTTTCTGTCCCCTTCTTTCATATATACTCAACTTTCATCTATTTACAGGCTCTCATACTCTCACAGTGGGACAGATTTAGAGATAAACAGACCCAGTCTAAGGAGGACCCCCATTAGTGACTTGTGATCATTTAAATCTACCTTAGAAGTTATCAGTGTTGGGAAACATTTTTGGTTACCTTAAACTTATTTTGGAATTTTCTGTCATTAATTCACTATCTTCCATATGTATCTTCCTCTCATTTCTCTGGTCATCCCAACCTTAGACATCATTCAAGGCCCAGTTTAAATCCTACCACTTCCTTATACTGAAGATAATCATGTAAATGTAAAAAATCCAATAGCATCATAAAATCTTAGTTACAAGCAGAAGAGAATGTGGAGTTCTAGTACCATCTCCTCACTTTACATATGTGGGAATAAGGAGAAAGGGGGTGAGAAAGCAGGGCACAGCTCTACATATCAACATCCTTTTTGTACATCGTGAATGGTATTGTTTTTACCACTGCAACTATGTCTATATTATTTCTCTCAACTCCAAGTTTTTTGAGGGCAAGGATTATCATTCTCTTGTCTATATTTTGCATGGTGGCTAATATGTACTAGGGTTTTTCTAAGTATTATAAAATAGAACTTTTTATAATAGAGTGAATATTCTATGATCAGCATTGTCCAGTATGAAAACCACTAGCCAGGTGCAACTTTTGAGCACCTGATACGTGACTATTGCAAATGAGGAATTTAATTTTTAGACTCATTTAATTTTAATTACTTCCTATTTAAATTTAGACACATGTGGCCAGTGATTTCCATATTGAACTGAGTAACTTTCATTCATTTATTGATTCCCAGATAGTGAATAAAAATTAAAGTCCATTTGTTGATTTGATTGTACTTTTTAAATGTGCTCTAAGTAGAATTATAGAGGTCTACATGGCGAGGGGCAAAGTCTTATCTCAATTAAACACCTCTGGAAAAGCAAAAGCACTGGCTCAAGATTGCATGCTTGATTAGGAACAGAGCTGGCATCAGGGCCCAAGCCTGACTTGTGGTTTTTACATTTCTTTGTCATAATTCCTTAGGGAAAGGACTGAGAGGAGAAATTAGGTAGTAAGTGGAAGAGGAAACCAAACACAAACTACATACACACAATGAGTGAAGATTGTAGACAAAGAGGAAGAAAAAATAAGGGAAGCCATACAAAAGTAATCTGAAATATTAGTGAACAGAAAAGAATGAGGAAAACATTAAAAGCTCATTCTTTCATCCACGAGCCTGTGTGTAAATGAAGAATTTTCTTTTAGACAGGAAACAATGTTACTGTAGTAAATCATGGACTTGCATAGGTGTACCCAGGATTGTCCCAGGAAGAGAACTTAGTGGCTACTGAACCTTGACAAAGTCCTCGGACTAAAGAATTACATTCTTCAAAATCAATCAAAGAACTCGATCTGAATGAGCATGGAATGTTAATGTCTGGTTCACCAAATAGAGATAACAGTTTCATTGGACCCAAAGCCTCAGTCGGTCAGCTCTTTATCCTTCCCTGTTGTCTGTTGATCCCACTTTATCCTTCCTCTTGCTTTGCAGCTGCTCAGTGAAGAGGGACCTTGCTGAGGAGTGTTGAAATTGATGGCATGTGAGAGACCCTGGAAGCACAGACCACTGGTGGAAGGGAATGGTTTGAAAGACTGGAGTCCAGCTGCCCTTTCCTTGTGGACTCTTGATAATCTTAGCAGCATCAAAAGCCTTCCAAGAGAAAAATAACTGTTTAAAATATGTAGCTTATCCTTGAGTAAAAGAAACAACTGATCCCCAAGAGCTCAGTGGTATTCAAAATAGGAAGTTACATTTTTATTTGTTTGTTTCATAGTATCATGTTTTCTAGAAGGAAGGAAAAACTAAGACTAAATTGTAACAGCATGATCTGTAGCATTCATTTTGGTTCCTTATGTCTTTTTCCACTCTGCTAGAGGAATGAAACAATAGTGGGATTTTCTGAGCATGTAGAATATTTAAAATTTTTGTTTTTATTTATTTTTCCCTATTTAAGGGCTGTTCTGTTGTGTCACAAGCATAGCAAGCTTTTCTTTTGCATCTTCAGTGCTACTTCATTTGTTGACATGGAACCATTCTCAAAGTCACAGGTACTTGTTAGGATGTATCTGTGTGGTGTTGGAATGTACTGGCCAATCATAATTTCCTTCCAGATCTCATTACCTCTCTCTTCCTTGTCCTTGCTCTCTTCTTCACAGCCCCCCATTTCTTATTAATATAACATCCCTCTGATAATTGCATTTGATGTTATGTCCAATCCTTACATGATTGCTCTTTTCTACACCATCTCATGTCTGTTTCTCTCTTTCCTATTTATCCTCTCTACCTGAAACCAGATTGTTGTTAATTTTCTCTTTCCTGTTACCAACTATGCACTGCCCCTTAATAAATTATTCTAAAGACTAGACTAATTGAGGGCTGGGGATATAGCTCAGTTGGTAGAGTGCTTGCCTTGAGTGCACAGGCCCTGGGTTCAATCCCCAGCACCCCTCCACACCCCTACCTACAATATGGCATTATGTGGGCAAAGATCTGGTAACACAGGACTTTTTAAAATAATATAAGCTATTATTAATTACAATGTAAATTTCTTGCTATGCTTCTGTTAATGTTAAATGGACATGATGTTTTGATGAGAAGATTCAGGATATATTAATAGAAATAAGAAAATAGAACAAATCTAAATGTGAAAAATAAGTAATTAAAACAATTGTAACTCATTGGAATTGTGTAATAGAGTCATGAACTTTGGGGTTGGGCAAACATGAGTTTGAGTCTCAGCTTTGTCACCAACACTGTGTAACTTTGGACAAGTCATTGAGACTTGGTTTCTCCACCTGTCAGACTGGGATTAATAATATTCCCACAGCAGAGCCATTGTAAGGACCAATGAGATAAGTAAATAAAAGCATATGGTGCATAGCTGACATTTGATAAATGCTTATTTTCTCTTCCTCTCAGAATAAATAGCATGACTGATCCATCAGAAAACCTTTGGGTATTTAGGTGTTTAAAAGACCAGAATACGATTTCTTAATTGCCCAACCAACTACCAGTCAGTGATGTAGGCCTCAGGGAGAATAGATCCTAGTTTTAAAAATGCATTTAGACTTGAACCCCAGGTTTACAAAAGGATTTTTAGATCCAATGTATGTCTTATGACACATTGTCTAAATCTCCATGCATATTCAGCTAATCACATCAGTTCATTTTATGGGCTCACAGCCATCATTTTGTTCTTTTGAAGATTGAGAACACTGTGTAACAATTTATTTGTTTTAGGGGTATCATTAGTTGCTATCAGTGCCTGCTTTGTAAATTTTGTGAGCTATAAAATATACCACTACATATTCCTGGGGAGTTTTTTTTCTACTGAGAGTATTTAAGTTGGATTTTTAAAAATAGTCTGGGAGGGAAGATGCTGGCAATGAAGCAAAGCATTTAAAATTTTAAAAATAAGCCGTGTATTTATAGCAATTATATCAGGATGTTATTAGTGATTAAATATAGTCTTATAGAATAATATATCCAGGGTGAAAAAATGCTAAGCATTATAATATCCTAGCAATTTTTTACTAGGTTTTTTTTTTTTTTTTTTTTTTTTTTTTTTTTTTTTTTTTTTTTTTTTTTTATGGAAGATAGCTTATATTTTAGGATGGATGAAGCATGACCTACTGCATTTGCATCAATTTATTTACTCTATAGGATAGAGTGGAGTGCTTATATTGCTACTTTGTCATTCAAATTTAGTTAAGGAATATGTTTTTAGGCTCTTTTTATTATTATTATTCTTTTTAGATACTGTCTTGAATAAAAAGTAGCAATAGCCATTTTCTGCAATGGTAGAATATCCTCCCTGCCATTTCCCTTCCCTAAGCTGTGGAGACATGAGATAATTCATTGCCTGTATATCTTGGGCCATAACTTTATCTCTCTGGGGAGAATTCAGTTAATTAGCTGAACTGTTTTAACCTCAAATTTGCTTCTGTTTAAGGGGGGGGGGAGTTGTATCAAGACTACTGTGTTTGTTTATGTGTTTTATAGAAATTACTTCATTTAATTGATTAATTGGTATAGGCTTGACTGTCCTTATTTCAGAACTGAAGAAAAGCAGGTGTAGAGTTTTTATAAATTATCCTACATTACAATCTCACAAGTAAGAAAGTTGAAATTACAACTGCATCTAACTAGGTATAAACATACATACTTTCCAAGGCAGTAGGTTATAGAGGCTTTACATTGATTTGCTTAAGTTCTCAAATCACTATTTTTATGATTCAAACATTATGTGAAGGTATTAATGATTCAGTCCCCTTTTTATGTTTAGGCAGTAGGTATTGAACCTAAGGGCATTTAACCATTGAGCAACATCCCCAGCCCTTTTTATTTTTATTTTTTTATTTTGAGACAGGGTCTCAGAAGATTGCTTACAGCCTGTTAAAATTGCTGAGGCTGGCTTGGAACCTCTGATCCTCCTGCCTCAGCCTCCCAAGCTGCTGGGATGAAAGGAATGTGCCATCATGCCCAGCTCAGTCTCCTTTCATATCCCAAAATAGGAAATACAGGGTAGAAGAGCAGACTTGAGGTATCTGTCACATAGTCAAGTGGTATCTGGGACCTGAGAGAGAGAGAGAGAGAGAGAGAGAGAGAGAGAGAGAGAGAGAGAGAGAGAGAAGAGAGAGTGCGAGCGCCCTCATTAGACACAAGGCACAAGGTGCTTTCAATCTGGCTTCTAATTGGCCTGTTTCCCCCATTCTTAGTAGTTTATGGGGTTGTGATTTCACATCAGGCAGATTCAGCTCTGAATAAGACAAACAGAGCCAGGATGTCTAAGAGGCTGTACCATTAAGAGATGTAGGTAGGGGCTGGGTTGTGGCTTAGTGGTAGAGTGCTTGCCTCGAATGTGTGAGGCACTGGGCTCGATTTTCAGCATCACATATAAATAAATAAAATAAAGGCTCCTTGACAACTAGAAAATATTTTTTTAAAAATGTGGGTCGAAGTCAGCCTTGGCACTTACAGGTGTTTTCCAAGGCAGAGATTCTCAAATGTTGGTGTGTATCCCTGGAAAGGCAATAAAGAATAGAAACCCAGTATGATAAAGCCTGAGCCTCTGGTTTGTTCCTGTCATTGTTCACTTATTTATTTATTTTTTAACCAAGTTCTAAAGAAAATTTTGTCAGACTCCAGAGTTCAAGAAACAGCCTGAACTGTCGTTTCTATCTCGAAGCTAAGCAATAACAAAAACAATTATATAGCCTTGTTTTTAATTTTTTTTTAAAGAGAGAGAGAGAGAGAATTTTTAATATTTATTTTTTAGTTCTCAGCGGACACAACATCTTTGTTTGTATGTGGTGCTGAGGATCGAACCGGGGCCGCACGCCTGCCAGGTGAGCGCGCTACCCTTTGAGCCACATCCCCAGCCCAAGCCTTGTTTTTATTTAGAAGGATATGCTGTTTATTTGAAACTTAAATTTTAAAATATTTTAAAATTGTTTGCCATTATTCAAATGTTTTGTAACTATTCAAAGTTGACAAATATATTCCCACAATGAAGTTTTCCTAAAATGTCTCCATCTTCCCACTTCCCCAGGGTGAAAAGATGAATTTGTCTGGAACATCTGAGAAACTTTTCTTCTCAAACTTGGTTTTCCCTGTGGGAAACAGAGTGAGGGAAAAGCTCTGACCTTTCCTGGAGGCAACACTTAACACACGTTTTGGAATCTGAGAAGCAGCTGCCAATTTCACCTGCAGGCAGGAAGTACACACTTGTTAGCTACAAGGTTTTTAAAAATAGTCTGTACTTGGCCAGATTACAAGGGACACTGTTGTTTGTGGCATCAAAAAAGGAAGGGGACTTACATGTGAGTAATCCTTATTAAAGGGGATTTTAGGAAGCTGGACACTTGAGAAAAGCAGGCAACTGTGAAAAGAATATCTCCTGCTTATCTTTGTAAAAACCAACAATTACTCCCAAATTGGGTTGGGATTAGATAAGGCAATCAGTTGTAATAGAGTTGATATCTGGGAAGGAGGAAGTTTGAGTCATTCAGAGATAAACCTCTTATTATGATTCCTTTTCCTTGATCATCTTTATCCTTCCACCTCACCCCTACCTTTAGGCATGGTGTGGGGGTGGGTAAGGAAGGAGTGACTTTGGAAGTGCTCCTTAACCAGGCTTTTGTATTCTTTGTCCCTGGCCCATAGGCTTTCTCATCAGCAGGCTTCCCTGCCCTGTCATTAGGCCTAGTGGCAAAAGAGCCCCATTTTCAGGAACTGACCCATGCCGAGAGCAGGTCACCTTAGATGGAGGCTTGCTGCTTTATTCGGAGGCTTCTGAGATTCCCAGATGTTGAGGCAAGATGCAAATATGGGGGAAATTCTTTCATTGCTCCTCTGTTCATTTCTTGACCATTGGAAGAAATGGGGTTCTGTCGCATGACCAAACACATGGCTTCCTATGGACACGGTGGATTACTACCTTACACAATTACAATTGCAGAAAGAAGCTCTTTGCAAGAGCAATAGCTAATTCTCTCTGAATGTTACTACAGTTGAGGAGAATATGCATTTTTTTTTTTTCCTGCTCCTTTATATTTCCCCTTCACTTATGCTTAAGAACAGGTAATTGGAGCAGGGCTTCACAGTGTAATCTTGCCCAAAGGCTAAGCTTGCCACCTAATGACACACAGTTGTTCTTCTTTATTGAGGCCGTCTTACACTCATTATCTCTAAATTAGTTCCCTTTTCTCCTTTGCTTTATTATTCATCCACCTCCTCCTTTTTCACTTGGATTTTTCCAAGTGAACCATGACAAAGTGTGTCTTTGTGGAGTTGTGTGTCTTGTGTGAGTGAGTGTGCCCCCTACCCGGCCCCCCCCCTCGTTTACATGAAGTGTTTATTTAAGCCAAGGCAGTGGAAAATTAACAACAATCTTTGGCATTGATTGCTTCATAATGATCTCGCATCAATCCAGGGAGGAAAATCTAGCTGAAAGTAAAGGAAACTGAAATTCAGTTGCAGGGTTTCCCTTGCCAAGGCCAGATGCAAGCAGCTGAATTACAGAGAAAAGAACTGAAACGGGGTTTTGAATGAAGACTGAGAGTGCGTGAAAGTATAATTAAAACTTTAACATCCTGTTCCATCAAAGAAAAGTTTTATATACTATCAATGTAACACTATATCCAGTTACAGATTAAAAAGGTAAAGACAAGAAAATACTCAAGAGGCTTCTTTGTTCAGGCTGGGGTTGGAATCCCTACTTTACTCTGTAACTTAGTATTACCTAGACTTTCTGAGTCTTGTTTTCTTACCTCAAAGAGGGACAATAACAACCACCTCACAAGTTTGTGGTAAGGATGAAAGGAGATAAAATTAAAAGTGCTTAATACAGTGTTGCATTAGAGACAACAAATTATATTAACAATTGGCCGTAATTTTAAATTTCTTTACAATAGACTGAAACACAGCTTAGAAAGTTTTGGCTTAAAAGCCTGGAAATAGGATTCAAGATTTTTTGTTGGTGTTGTTTTTCTTCACTAAGACCTTTTTTTTTTTCCTCCTTTAGCTTGGGCCTTGCATTGCTCAGGCACAGCAGGCAGCTCTGCCACACTGCAGGTGCTCTGCTTGGCAGTGTGATCTCACTGAATCCTTGTACAAGGTCTACAAAAGGTTGTTATTGTTCCCATCTTGTAGATGGGATTTACAACTTGTAGATCACATTCCATTTCCACTTTTGCATCATTCCTTTACATTCCAAAAGTAATCTTCTCTCCTCACTCCCACTGGATTTTCTCAACTCTCCTTCCTGTTCATTAGTCCAGAGCTACCTAGGAGTTCTTCAGTCTAAGTAGCACTGATAGCCCTGGGTTTTTTGATGTACTCTATTATCTACACTCTTTCCACATTTTTTTGTCCTGTAAAGTCACTTCTTTTTCTACTTTTTATCCTTCTTCCACAAAACCATATTGGGAGGGAGACAGGGAAGGAGGTAGGTGGGGGAGTTGGAGGGGGGAAGGGAGAAAGGGAGAGAGAGGCAGCATGCAGCAAAGTTTAGGGGGAGACCTGAAGGTTCTGGTTCTAGTTGGGCAACCTTGGTAAATGGTTTAACATCTCCATGTCTCAGTTTCCTCACCAGGAAAAACAAATGATCCCGTTGTAACTTTCTATGATTCTTTCTTTGCCATTGCTCAAAAGATTACAGATTCTGTTTTTAAGTTAGCTTATCACACACACACACGTTTGTGCGCGCACACACACATGCACACACACACAACAAACACACACCACTTTGTATTTATAAGACATTGTTCTGCGTGTTTTTTTTTTTTTCCAACACATTGACTTGGACCTGTCTAGCAGAGCCAGGGCCTGAATATGGTCCCTTCAGTTCTGAATCTTTCCTTTTTTGTCCTGTACCTCAGCAGGATGAGGTAAACCATCTAGGGCATGAGGAGAAGAAGATCGAAAGGCTTTGTGTGTGTGTGTGTGTGTGTGTGTGTGTGTGTGTGTGTGTGTGTGTGTTTCTGTGAACTGTGCTGAGAGAGTGAGTGGGTAGTGTGGACTGAGGATACAAAATTTAAGGGTAGAATTGATGCTCTGAGTTTTTCAAGGAAGAAAAATATTTTCATAATTAATTATTGTGGAGGTGTTATTGTGGTTTTTCTTAAATATCTGCAAGGACACCATCAGAGGAAAGGAATATGCTGGGAATGAAATAGAAAACATAACTTCAATTTGTAAATTTTAAATTCTTGGGTTAAACAAACAAACAAGCAAACCAAAACAACACTGAAATATGTAGTACAAGCTACCATTGTGGCTTTGGGGATTTTCTGTTTTCTGAATTGTATTTCTCCTGAAATGAAACATATTTATATTTCTTGTCTTAATATCTACTCTATGGTTTGTTAAAAGATTAACTATTTAGTTCCTCAAGTATGAGACTAGGGGCTTGAAACTTTTTTCATGTCAAGTGTGGATAACTCCTTCTCAGTTTCACCCTGTTCTGCCCGTGCAAGAACAATCACATTTAAATCTATCCATTATGTACTCAATGGACTCTTTGGGCCATAAAAGAACTTATTCTCCAGTAAAAAAAAAAAAAAAAAAAAAAAAAAAAAAATGGTGACATAGTCTAGATTCTTTGTGAAAGAATCAAACATATCTCTCTTTGTTCAGGAGGGGACCTGTCAGGTGGAAGTGTGAAAAGGGAACAGGGAAATGTTGGGTGTTTTTGTCATATGTCACAGAAGTCCAGTGTAATGTGTTTGGCCCAGTCCTTTCCCATTTAAGATTTAAACCAATATTTATTTTTGAAAGGAAATTCAACCCATATGTATCTGCCTCAGTAGTCTTGTTGGCTTTCATTAGTATGAATCAGGAAATTACTTTTGCCAACATTACAAAAGGCCTAAAGATCAAGTGAATTTTATTCTTGGCAAATGCAACTTCCAACCTGAAAGGAGGAAAGTAAGTTCCAGGTAATAACAAAAGAAAGATCAACATTATCCCGAAGTGACTTCCAAGACAAGAAGGGCAGAGAAGACTGAACAAGTTCTAAGAATTACTGATTGTTTCATTTTGTCCCAAAGCCAATGTAATTTGTTCTTGAACACAGATTTTCACATGTGTAGGTGTTGGCACAAGTTATTCAAGCAATTCCAGGTATAGAAAATAAAGCCTTGTGTAGAAAGAAAAAAAAATGCTATAATAACATCTTTGGTTTTGATTAATTATATCTTTCAAAATAAAAAAATCTACAAATATATATTATTTATCTCAAAGAAACTCACTGTTTTGATATATTTTATATAAAATTACAGGTTTTGAAAAACAGAAGTAGATATTTTTGTATCACTTTGAAAAAGAAATGAACAAAGAAAATCATATTTCATATGATTTTTCTAGGCTGGTTAATTCAAGGACAAAAAAATTGTAAAATGTACATCACTTTTGCTCATCCACTGTAAAGTTTGAACACTCGCAATTTTCTGTGTTTAGCTAATTCAGCTTAAGCTTTACCCATGGAATAGTATTCACTTCTCACTGACTGTTCCTGGATAAAATAAGGGCTTCCACGAGTGGTGAGGGAATATTGAGACCAAATTATACAGACCCAGGGCCAGACTCATTACTTGGTGAAGAGAAACAGGCACACAATTTGGTTGCTCAGATGACATTAAGAGAAAGATACTTAGTATCACAAGAACTCAGCAATAAGTAGATTTTATTTATCATTTAAACTTAGCCAGAATCTGAAAGCCCACTATCCCCCATGAGATCAGGATATGGTAAAAAGTCCTCTTCATATTCTCTCCTCCCAGGTCCTGGAAGTATCCAGGAAAGTCATGTTGTAATAAGTCTTTCTTTGGCCACAGAGATTCCTCTCTAAGAAATGATTCTCAGTTGTTCTTTCCCCAGACCAGCAGCATCAAATTAACTGAAAGGTTGTTGAAAATGTAAATTCTCTGGCCTTACCCAGGAACTACTCAATCATAAACTCTGGGGGTGGGGTTTGGCAGTCCCTGCTTTAACCAGTTATTCAGGTGATCCCAGTGCATGCTAGAAGTTGACAAGTCACCATTATAAAGTAATAACCTCCTGTAGGTCTTTGCGGTAAGACTATGAAATCTAACCATAATATAGTTGTTTGAATTTACTCACAAGTCTATAAATTTAAGCACCAGACCTACATAGGCATTACCTATCAAACATATATTTTAAAGGGATATATGCATTATTTTTTTCCCTGGGAGTCTCAACTTCTGACTCCCCGTTCAGCTTGACCAGCTCAATCTCTACACAGTGGTCATGATATATGTGTGATTAGTCTTCTTGGACCCAGGCTACCCTACCTCTCTCCAAAAGAGATTAGCTTGGTTCAGGTAGCCCAGTATGGAGAGGGAATCTGATGGTCTCTTTCTGTAATGATCTGAAACAATAGCTTATGTACTAATGTGACTACACCTGCTCTACCTTCTTGGTTCCACAGTGACTCTTCTTGGCCTTGATAAGAAAAGATTCAGATTTCTGAGCACCAAAGCTCTTGGGACAAAGTGCTGCTGCTTTTCTACTTACTCTCAGATTGTGAGGTAATATGCCTGGAATGATAAATAACAAACTGTAATCTTAAATTTCCCTTTCCCTTTCAGTGGGATTAACTTTGTTTCCTAACAGCCTGAGGTAATGGAGAGCGGCTTTCCATTTTCTGTTTTTGCATATGTTCTGTATTTATGTAAAAGCCACTCATCAAAATAGACACAAAAGTATTTATCATACTCTGGCACTAGAATCAGTCTCAAACTTTGACCCCTGGTGGATATGTATGGTGTGGGGAGGAGGTCACTCCAGACAAAGGAATATCTCAGGACCAGCTGGCCTTTAGTTCCAAATCCTAAATAGTCACGTGCCTAGGGAACCAGGCTGTGACACACATGAGATTCAGGGTTCCTTCATCACCTCTAGTCTAGGCTTATATCCTGTTCTCTGAGCTTGTTCACCTTGGCTTTTAGGTTAGACCATAAGAGAAGAAGCATTTTCTTTCAAAAATGAAATCTGAGCAGCATCCACCATGTGATACTGGTATGAAGTAACCATTTATCTGTGTTAGTCAGTTTTGGATCAGTGTGACCAAAGTATCTGATAAGAACAACTTAGAGAAATTTATTTTGGCTCATAGTTTTGGACATTCAGTCAATGGTTAACTGGTTCCAAGGCAGAAAAATTATGGCTGAAGGGTCTGGTGGGGAAAAAAATATAGCTCATGGCAGCCGGAGAAACAGAAAAAGAGAGTAAGCATCCTGGGACAAGATATAGTCCCCAAGGGTGTCCCGACCGACAGGACATATCACCATATCACTGTGGGCAGCGAACCTAGATGAAGGGACAAGAGACACGAAAGGTGACAGCAAGACAGGAATTCTGATCAAGCTGCAAACTTTTATTGTTCACACAGGGGTATTTATATGCTGGGGATGGGGAAGCTCTCTAATCAGCAATTGCTGGATGTGGGTGGTAAAACTGCCAGCTGCAAGATCTCTGATGATCCTGATAACAGCAGGATGTTCCAGGGAGATAGGTAGCTGCAGGATGCCTCCCAGGGGGCTGTCAGGCTATTCTTTGAAGGAGAATTTCCTTCTAGTCCCTGACACAAGGGCACACCTCCAGTGTTCTACTTCCTCCAGCCATGCCCACCTGCCTACTATTATTACCCTGTAATCCATTCAGATTAGTAACTCATCAAGTGGATTAATACACTGATGAGGTTACAGTTCTCATAATCCAATCTTTTCACCCCTGAGCATTGCTGCATTGCCTAATATATGAGTTTATGAGGGGCACATTCCAGGTCCAAATCATAACACCATCTGATAAAGGGTTAAATTTCCTTCTGGGAATGAGGCCAAATCATATCCGTGGCCAATTTAGGCAGGGTCTAGTTAGTGAGCATTTGTAGCTGGAGATGGCTACATTCAGAGACAGAGTCAGATCCAAAAAGTCATGCAAATGATCCAAAATGGAGCATTTTCTACTAAAATATATGATCAAAGAATTGAAGGTGAAATGTATGTCAGGCTGCTCTAGTTGGGATCTTAAATGTCACCCAAAAGTCCATGAATTGAAGGCTTGATCCCAAAGGTGGTAGTAATGGGAGGTGGTAGAGATTTTAGGAAGTGAGGCCTAGTGAAAGTTCTTTAGGTCTTTGTGGGGTGGGCATCCCTTAAAGGGATTGTGGAATCCCAGGCTCTTCCTCACTGTTGGCCATGAGGTGAGTATTTTTGCTCTGCCACATCCTCCCTGCCATTGCCATCTTGCACCCCCACCCTACAGACCTCAAATAAACAGGGCCAAATGATCATGGACTAACATTAAAACCTGTGAGCTGAGGTAGAAGTTCCCTCTTTACAAATAATTTTAGATATTTGATATAGAAACATGAAGTTGGCCAACTCACAGGCATATTTACATTACTTGAGTTACTTGAATTAATCCTTGCCTAAACTCAATGAAGTAGGAATTATTGTGATTCCTAGTTCACAAGGTGAGTAAACCAAGGCTCACAGAGGTGAGGTGACTCACCCTCACAGAGCAAGTAAAAGGAAAAGTGCATTACAACCTTGGGTCTTTCTTTTATTATTATTATTATTATTATTATTATTATTTAATATTTATTTATTTTTAGTTGTATTTGGACACAATACCTTTCTTTCCCTCCCTCCCTCCCTCCCTCCCTCCCTCCCTCTCTTTCTTTCTTTCTTTCTTTCTTTCTTTCTTTCTTTCTTTCTTTCTTTCATGTGGTGCTGAGGATTGAACCCAGGGACTCACACTTGCTAGGTGAGCACTCTACCACTAAGCCACAACCCTAACCCCCGGGTCTTTCTATTATAGTGCTATTAACCACTGTAACAGTGGTTCTCAATCTATCAGACCCATACTTACTTTATGACAAATATTTGAAGGGCCTCTTTGCTATCCTTAAATAAAATATATGGACAATGTCACTATCTATATGCAAAACTTTAAAATTTAAACAATGAAATGTTACTTAGCAAAAAAAAGGAACAAACTATGGATACTCAAAGTAACAAGAATAAACTTCAAAAGTGCTATGTGAGTAAATTTGAGCACAAAAGAGTACTTTATTTGTGATTTCATTTCTGTAACAATTCAAGGGAAGACAAAACTGATCAATGGGATTAGAAATCAGAACACTGATTGCCTTTGGGGTGGAGAAGACAGAAGATTGACAATCAAAAGGCAGAAGGTAAATAGAATTACAAATATTCTACATCTTGATATGGTATTGGATGTGGAGGTATATACATTTACTGTAGCTTATCAAAATGTGCACCTAAGAACTTCATTTTAGGGTTAAGAATGTGGCTCAGTGGGAGAGCATTTGACTTGCATGTAGGAGGGCTGAGTTTGATTACTAGCACTGCAAAAAATGAAAACAAACAAACAAACAAACTTAATTTTACACTTTGCAATTATAATAATGAAAATTATAGTCAATATAAAATTGACTGCAACAGAAGAAATGAAAAGATTTAAGATGATATATATCTCAATATATAAATGTTTGGATTCATATACATTTGAAGACATAATTAAGTAGTTAGATACTTGCATCTATTACTAATAAATTTGATTTTCAATTTGGAATTGAGTATTATCAAAGTGATATATCATATTTTGAAATTATACACACACATACACATGCACTTAGGGACTCAGAAAAGTTGCAAATGTGGACAGATACAAAGTAATGTGTGGGCTTCGTCAGTGTCATGAGTAGTGATTTTTGTTGGTGGGATGATGGAGTACTCTTGGAAAAATAAAAAAAATAATCCAAATCTTTCCTTAATTTGCAAACGGCTTTAATTCTGCAAAATTTAGTGCATAAACTGTATCAAGGATATTTTGTGGTTACATATAAAACTGTGCTGAATTTAAATACCCAGATTTTTTTAAAAAAAATGTGTGAATTGCAGAACAGTTTCTAGTTGTGTAAGAATCCCCTCTCATGGCAAGATGTCTTATACCCCTGGCCTTTGTAGATCTAATTATTGTAATAGCTCTTGACCCAACTTTTGTGACAACTCCAAGCCTCACACATACTCCAAACTCCACAGGGGAGAAGCCCTCTGCCACAGACTACTACAAATTTAAACATTCCTCCTTAGTGCCACCTCTACTAAGTCTGTTTTAACCTTTTCTAGGTTTGTTAATATGTATTTTTGTGTCCTCTTAGAATTTCAAGGCTATTTTTATCTTAGAAATATCTTTTTATTTTTTGTAATGGTTAGTTTGGTAATGGTTAGCTTATCTGTCTCTCCCTAACTGATAAGGTACTTGAAGTTGGAGATGTTTTCATCTCTAGAACACAAAGTTCAGGCACATGTTTTTTTTTTTAAACATGTATGAATGGAATAATGAAATGATGAATGCAAACATCAAATCTACTAGTCCACATGATCTGAAGGACTGAATTTATTTTTTGTTTCGTTTTATTATTCATTACACACATAATTATGCTGTGTACTTGGGCATTAGTAGATTAGAACAAACTTAAATTAAGAAATAATGGTTTCAAGCTGGGTGTGGTAGGGGACACCCAGCAGCTCAGGAGGCTGAGGCAGGAGGATCAAGAGTTCAAAGCCAGCCAGCCTCAGAAAAATGAGGCACTAAGTAATCCAGTGAGACCCTTTCTCTAAATAAAATTCAAAATAGGGCTGGGGATGTGGCTTTTTGGTCAAATGCCCATGAGTTCAATCCCTGGTACCCACCCACTTGCCACCTCCCCCTTACCCCAACCAAAATATAATGTTTTCATTAAGATCTCTTTTTCAACATGGCATTAGAATTAAAAATGTCATGAGTAGCTATGTTTTGGATAAAGACCTCTTTCTCGTTTCCTTTTACTGAAAATTAATATGTGAGAGCTATATTAATTTTAAACCCCAAACCATCTCACTAGTATGCAAGGAACAAAAAGGAAATAAGATTACATCAAAAAACCTATATTTAGGTCAGAAGACAAAATGAGTATGATTCTTCAGGTATTGCTGTCATCTGTGGGAAAGGGCTACAGAACCCATCATGCCCAGAGGGGCAGCTCCTCTACTCTGTAACTGAGGCCTTATCTTTGTTCTTAATTGCTGTTATCTATAAGCAATCTTAATTTGGCCTGCATTTTAGGTCATTTTAGGATCTCTTATGGCCATGAAGTGAGCTCTCAAATTGCAATAGACTTGTCTGATTTCCAATCCTGTGCAGCTCCAAGAAGACAAGACAACATGTCAAACCTCTTAGTTCTATGGAAACAAAGAGGTACAGTGAAAGTATCCACCAACTCGAATGCAAGCTACTCTGTCTTTGCTCTGCAAATATGAGAGTTGGGCATATGTCTATTTTTCTCAAAAGCCAATAAAAGCTAATAGAATTAAGATTCCCAGAAAGACCCACGCTTTGAGATATGTTTGACTATAAATGTAAACAAAAATAAAACACTATATAAAAAAAGTCACAGTTACATTTCTAGAAAGTCTCTTTTGAAGATTTTTATTTCTTTATATGAAAGCACAAAATTAAGATCTACTTTGTGGGAGTGTGTATATACACACACACACACACACATATGTATGTATACATATTCAGTTTTGTAAAAAAAAAAAAAGATAGATCTTTTATTACTAGCTTTTGAAATTTAAAAATACTCTCCAAGTAATTATATAATAGATAATAGAAAGTTTGGACAGTAGCTACGAGAACTGAAAAAGGGTTTGAGGAATCAGAATGTATAGAAAGAGATAGAAGATTTTGAGATAAAAAGAATAGTTTAAGAAGACTTAATGGCAGAAAGGACATATTTGAAATAATTGCTAAAATTTTTCTAGAATTGATGAAAAGTATTAAAGAAGTGCTTTGAGTCCCATGGAGGATAACATAGATGAATAAGTAGATGATATTTATATAATCACCAAGAACAATAAGTAAATCTTAAATTGAGTGGAGATAGATTGTCTACCAAACAACAATTTTACTTACTTCCAGACTGCTCATATGCAGCAAGAGGGCAAGTGAAAACAGAATCATATTTTTAATCTTTAAAATTCTATGTACAGGGGCTGGGCCTTTGGCTCAGTGGCAAAGTGCTTACCTCGCATGTGTGAGGCACCGGTTTGATCCTCAGCACCACATAAAAATAAATAAAAACACTGTGTGTTCATCTACAACTAAATGAATTTTATAAAATTATTCTTTAAAGGGCTGGGGATGTGTCTCAAGGTGGTAGCGGCTTGCCTGGCATGTGTGCGGCCCGGGTTCGATCCTCAGCACCACATACCAACAAGGATGTTGTGTCCGCCGAGAACTAGAAAAATAAATATTGAAAATTTAAAAAAAAACTATTCTTTAAAAAAAAAATAAGGGGCTGGTGTTGTGGCTCAGCGGTAGAACGCTCGCCTAGCATGTGTGAGGGCCTGGGTTTGATCCTCAGCACCACATAAAAAATTAATAAAATAATAAATAAAAATATTCTGTGTACAACTAAACTTGTCTACAAGAATAATGCAAAAATAGACATATTTTCAAATAAAGCCTGAAAGAATTTGTGTTAGTTAGCTTCTTTTACTGAAATGAATACTTGAGATAATAAAATTAGAAAGATAAGGGTTTTTTTGGATCATGGTTTCAGAGGTTCTAGTCCAAAATTGATCAGCCCTGCTGCTTTGGGCTGGTGAAGCAGTATATCATGGCAGGGAATGTGTGTTGGAGAAAACCTGCTCACTAGACAGCCAGGAGAAAGAGAGAAAGAGGAAGGGGAGGGGTCCCACTATCCACTTCAAGAATCGATTACAGTTTCCACCACCTCCCAATGGTGTCAAGTGGGGGACACACAGGCTTTCAGGGGACTTCAGATCCAAACTAACTATAGCAGAACTGAGCACTAGTAGATTCTCAATGAAAGCACAAATAAAAGATCTGTTTCAGGAAAAAAAGACAAAGAATCCAGGAAAAAAAGCAAGATATGAGAAACGTGAGACATTATTAAGTGAGTCCATATATACTGATACAAAGTGATATTGTGATCAATGCATGATGTATGAAAGTATGAAAATATCATGGTGAATTTCATTAATTCAGACAATTAATATATTAAAAATTAGACATTAAAAATTAGAAAAAATGTAATGATGATGATAGGTAATTTTGCAGTGTTTAAAGAGATATTGAAACCAATCATATATATACTAGAAAACAATTTTGTATTGTCTTATTGTGTATGTAATTCCACTATTATGTAAAATTATAATAAATCAATAAAAATAAAAATTAAAAAAACAAAAATGACTTCTGAAAAATCATAATAATATGTTCACCATTAAAATTTTAAGATACTTTAATGATTCAGGAGGCAAGCAGATGTATGAATTGTAACTAGATATTGTTAAAGCAAATATTTGGTTAAAGATTTAAGCATTAACATTGGAAAAATAACTCAAGTCACAGTTTTTAAATAAGTGGAGGGTAAAGCAACTGAATATGGAAAATGTAATTACAGCAATGGGAGGTAGGAAAGGAAACCACAATTAAACAAAGAAAAAGTTTATTAAATTAAAAACAAACTTGAGGGGGTTGAGGCTGTAGCTCAGTTGCCTTCCATGTGCAAGGCCCTGGGTTCAATTTCCAGCATTGCCATATTACCCTTCCCCTAAAAAATGATTAAAAACATGGATGCTAGAAACAAATGAGAATTTATATTATCTACAATAAAGAGTAAATGGATTAAATCTAACTGGCTTCATAAATCTCATAGATCTAATTTATGGGATATTTTAAATGAAATTTTTTTTCTATCATCTTAGTTTCTTTATAGGTGCTTGACTTCAAAGTATAGAAAGTTTATTTTTATAAAAAGGTGAGAGTTAAGAGTGTTTTCTTATTTTTGCCCTACTTTCTATAGACATTTAGTTTTAAACCTGACATTTTCTATTTCCATAGAATTTGCCCTATTGGAAGATTTTCGACACGGGTATCTGATAAAACATAGTATTTTAAAATAGTTTCTACCATATATTATTATAGAGCTCATAAATGTAGAATATAGTTCGGGATTTTTTTTAACTTAAAAAAAATAACGGAGGCATAAAATTACAAAAATGTACATAGTATGGGGTAATGTGATGTTTTGATACCTGTATATAATATCTAATATTTAAATCACATTAGACATATCTATCTTCTCAAATATCATTTCTTGTGGTGAAACTACTCAAACTCCTTTCTTCTACCTTTTTGAAATATAATGCATATTATTGTTATGTATAGTCAACCTACTGTGCAGTAACGCACCAGGATTTCTTATTCCTCTCTAACTATAACTTTGCACGGATTGGTCAACTTCTCTCCATCTCTCCCTCCCCACTGCCTTCTCCAGCCTCTGGTCCCTACCAGTCTACATTCAACTTCTAGAAGATAAGAGTTTTTTGGATTCCACATATGAGATCATCACTACTTGTCTTTCTGTGTTTTGTGTATTTCACTTTATCATCGTATTCTCCACTTCTATTCATGTTGTTGCAAATGACAGGATTTCATTCTCTTTATGGCTGGATGATATTCCAATTGTGTATAGACACATTTTCTATACCCATGCAATAGTTGATGGACCCTTAGCTTGTTCCCAATCCTTGGCTTTTTGAATAATGCTGCAATAAATATGGGAGTGCAGACATTTTTTCGATATACTGATGTCATTTCCTTTGGATATATACCTAGTGGGATCACTGGATCATATGGTAACTCTATTTTGTATTGATGATTTGATTGATTGACTGTACCAGTGATTGAACCCAGGGGCACTCTACCACTGAGTCACATCCCCATTCCTATTTTATGTTTTATTTTATTTAGAGACAGGGTCTCACTGAGTTGTTTATTGCCTCACTATTTTTGAGGCTGGCTTTGTACTTTCCTGCCTCAACTTCTGGAGCCACTGGGGTTACAGGCATGCACCACTGTGCCAGGCTTATTTTTTTGAAGAATCTCCTTAGTGTTTTCTACAATGCCTATAGAAATTTACATTCTTTTTTTTTTTTTTTTTTTTTTTTTTTTTTTGGTGGTGGTGCCGGGGATTGAACCCAGGGCCTTGTGCATGCTAGGCAAGCACTCTACCCACTGAGCTACATCCCCAGCCCCTAGAAATTTACATTCTTACCAACAATATAAAAATGTCCCCTTTCCCTTGCATCCATTCATTTTCTCTCTCTCTCTCTCTCTCTCTCTCTCTCTCTCACACACACACACACACACACACACACACACACACACATTTTAGGTAGAATTTATCATATAACAAGCTACACAACTTTGAAGTATGCAGTTTCATCATTTAAAGAGCATAATTTGATAATGACTTATAAGTTATTACTCTAGAGAAATAAAAATAAATGTCTACAAAAAGATATGTAGAAAATAAAGCAGTTTTATTCTTTTTTATATACCTTCATTTTATTTATTTATTTTCATGTGGTGCTGAGGATCGAACCCTCATATGTATGAGGCAAGTGCTCTGCCACTGAGCCACAATCCCAGCCCCCAGTTTTATTCTTAATAGCTCCAAACTAGAAACTAGAAACAAACTGGGAATAACTATAATGTTTAATAGCAGATGAGTGGATAAAAACATTGTTATATTAATGAAATGGAATATTATTTAGCAATAAAAAGGCGTGAACTAATGGTACATGCAGCAATGCGGATTGTTTTCTACTTAAAACATTTTAACTGAGCATTGTGCTAGCACTACTAGGTGCAACAGTGCACACCTGTAAGCCAGTCATTTAGGAGGCTGAGGCAGGATTGTGAGTCCCAGACCGGCATCAGCAACTTAGTGATGCTCTGTCTCAAAATTAAAAAAGATAAAAGGGTTTGGGCTGTAGCTCAGTGATAGTTCAATCCCTGGTCCAGTGGCAGGGGTAAACATTGTGCTGCGTAAAAGAAACCAGACAAAAAGCTGCATGCTCTGTATGTCCATTTACATGACAATTCTGAAAACAGAAAGACTATAGGGTTCTTAGCCAGATAATTGCTTCCCAGAGTTTAGGGATGGGACTATAGGATCAATTTCAGAGGAACACCAGAGAAATTTTTGAGGGGTTTTCTCACAGTGGTTCCATAAATACATATGTTTATCAAAACTTAATGAATCGTTCACTAAGGAAGGGTGCATTTTCTTCCATCTTTATCTTTGGGAAGTTCACTGCTTGTATGCCTGGAAGAAAAAGGTCAGATACTTCAATATTTTTTTTTAATATCTCAATAAGTGTGACAAACAAAATAAACATTTAAAATAAGTGCCACCAGTTTTTCTTCTTGCTCTTCTAATAGAACAAATATGCATTTTAGTTTCCCCAGTAATGTCCTCATGAATGGCTACAGCACAGCTTCATTCATATCATCCTATACTCCCATCTAATCACTTACTAGATTCAGGTGGATTTAGGGGAGAGTTTGCAGAAGTAAGAACAGATGGAGGAGCTGCCAAAGTTCAAAAAACACAGAAACTGTCACACCTTGGATACCTTCTGTCCAAAAGCCCCACCTAGGGGCATCATGCCACAAAGACGAACACCATACAGCCTCTGTTTCAGTGGGAAGAAGTGCTCAAGGGCCAGCTATGTCTTGGTTCCTTCTCCAACATCCCTGTGTCCTGGAGCAAGGGAGGCCCCGTGTCTGAAGGTTTTTCTTCCTTGGGCCTCAGAAAGAAAATGTTCTCTCTTTTTTCAAGGTATCTAGGGTGAGAAGAACTAGCTTTGCTCCAGCACAGGTTCACTTCCAGTCAAGCTTACAAGTTACCCTGGCAAGCACCATAAATAAGCAACCAGCATGTTTACTGTTATCGTGAATTGTTAATGTTTCCATACATTGTGATAAATTTTCCGTTTTGCAAACATCCCCTGAGTGATACAGAATTCTTCAGATCTATTTTCTAGTTCTCTGAAGAAACTCAATAGGTCCCAAGAAAATCTTGATCATCATATTCTCAAATATAATCAGCTCAATACACAATTGCTTATTAAGCCCTTATAATGTTCCAGACAATGGAGAATGAAAGGATGGGATTCAAAAGATGAAATACTGTCCTTATTCTCAAAAAACTCACAGTTATTCATATGTTTGAAAGGAAATTGTCAGGCACTGAAGTATTCCATGTAGATGTGATTATTACATGACAATTTCTTACTTTACCCTTTTTTGTCTTCTCTTGTTTGTACAGATAAGGGAACAGAGGCTATGAACGTTGTTTTTTTCCTTTTCATTTTTGATCCTGTTCCCTACATTTTCTAGGTAATGTTTCTATTTTTTTTTAATATAAAATACTACTGACCCATGATTTATTGAGCACATACTAGATGCCAATTTTCATTAGAGGAGAGTCTTATTCCTTGTCTTCACATTCTAATCCAGTCCCCACAGCTGGCTGTACCAGAATGCACACTTTCAAAATATCTATCCTTTCATTGAGGCTTTTCTTTGGGTTAGGAACAAGAGTCACTGAGGTTGCTAAACTGGAGAGATCCTGATATCTATTGAGCAATGTATTCTAGGAGGGAGAGTTAGGCCATGGAAAGGCAGTGCGGGGAGAGGAGAGGCTTTATCTCTAGAGAAACATCTAGCTTTATTAGATCTTGTCATACTGGGCGAAGGAGGCACTTCTGCTTCAACCAGCTGCACTGTAAGTCTTCCAGAGCTGAGTCTGCTGTGTGGGAAGTGTACCGTTTCCCAGAACCTCTTCCAGGAACTGGAAAAGTATGTGAACCTATATTTGTCCTACAGCCATTATTCTCTTCAAGAAGTGAGGATACATTCACCAAAGGAGGTGTATCCATGGGCCATGTGTTTTGGAAGAAACTATTCTATAATGAATGAGATAAATACTTTTGTCTTTACTTGCTCTGTTCAATAAACCGTTATTGAGTGTCTGCAATGTGCCAAGTGCTGAAAATACAGTGATAAATGAGACAGGTTTTCTGAAACAGATTTAAAACTTAAAAACAGTCAAGAATATGTCAAGTGGTAAAAATACAACGGTTGCGTGATAGTTTCTGGGAAGCTCTTTAAGTTGCACTGTTAGGGAAGCCCTCTCTGAAAGGCGTCAGAACAACCACACATGGAGGTAACTCATAAGAGAATATCTGGAGGAGGAGTGATACTGGTGGGGAAAATATCCCGTTAAAGCCCAGGAACTCACATAGTGGGAAGTGGGATCAGTGGGTGGTTAGCAGAGGGAAGAGATAAAGGACAATCCCTAAAGCAATTGGTAGCATCACGACTGACTTCCTTTTCTCCTCTTCTTGAACTTATTTTTAACATCTCCCACAACAGGTTTCTTTCTTCTGAGCTTCAATTTCTTTATATGATGTTTATAATTCTCTAATGTAACTATTTTTTTTTCAGAATATAACCTTGCCTATGAAGTTAGTGAGTCATATTTTTCTTTTCTAGAAGATTCTAACTAGCATATAATAATATGTATTTTGAATCCTTTACTTGTTTTCATAGGTATCACTAAATCCAAAATTATTATTCCTGGTTCTTGATCCCAGAAGATTTCTTAGTTTTAGATTATTTCTACAAAGAAGCTCTAACACAGTTACACGTTATAAAAATATCTATGTTCTTCCTTGTTCTTTCTATTTATAGGCTTGCTTTCTTCCTTTTTTTCTGTCTTTAAGTTTCTCCCGGTTGTATTTTAGTTCTGCTAACAGTCACTCTTCTTAGCAGTCACTCCATTACACAATTACAACAACTGACCCTTTACATACTCACAACATTCACAAGATAAATGGTTCTTCATCTGATTATTTCCCAGGAGAAAACTAATCCTTGGGTGTGGAAGTGAGATTCCTCAGCTAAATGCATGTCTGATTAGCCAAGTACCTAAACAGATGGTTGTCTCTCCACTGAAAATTGTCTGTATGGAATGCCTAGGCATTCATGGTGGTCTTAAAAGAAAGTAAGAGGCATCTGTCAGGATCCTCCAAGCAGTTCAGCTTTCTAATCAGACTATCTGAATTCCTGAGTGAAAGATAAGAAAAAAAACCTACCCACCCATAAGGCAGTCACTCATCAGTAATAAAGCAGATGTTTAAACAAGGTACACTTAGTCATGTCTGTCAGTCTGTCACTGAGTGGAGAAGTGGAGATGTCATTGGTGTTGGGGAGGAAGAAGAAGGAGGGGAGGCAGAGTCCTTTTAGATCTGAGTATGTGAGCAACTGATTTACAAATATAGAAGCAATGGCTTAAAATAACAGTGTGGTGGCCTAAATCACTGTTGCAAGCCTGAAACAATGTCTGCAACTTACTGATTTTGAAAGATGTCTAGGGAAAAGGACTGAGTCAGTGCTAGTTAACCTCCTGGGAATGTATTTTACACTCTTTCATACTCATTACTTTGATGAGCACTAAGGACATTTAGCTTGGGTATGTAAAATTGTTGTAGGTATCTAAAGAATAATGCTCCTGATAACCTACTTTTACTGGTTTTGTGGTATGATGGAAATGATGTATTTGGTATTTGGTCCTGGGAGAATCACTTGAGCTTTTCAGAAGACTGATTTTTATTGTTTGTTAAATGGTGACAAGACAAGACATAAGGAAGAGCTAAAATCTAGATTTGGTAGGTATACAAAATGTATGACCAATATGGACATCACTAGTTTTGTTGGTGTGTTCTCTTGGTAGTTGAGTTTGTTACCTTTTGGAAATTTAATAGAAACATGTAGAATCTTGAGAATGTACTCAACCTAATATGTAAGAAAGTCTTTGGTGCAAGAGAAAAACCACAGCACCAGTGAAGTGTGTACCAAGGGATATTTGCACTTAGGGATATCTAAGCAATGTAGATGGGCTGCTTCTCAGTCCATTTTCCAGGGGATGCTTAGTACAAGACTTCTGTGTGTGCACACATGAATTCTTTATTAGTTGAATGTGCATATGCATGGGGAGGGAGCCAAAATTTTCCATATGCAGGTATCTACCCAAACTAATTATATGCCTATGAAAAAATCTCAAACTAAAACAGAGTAATATGACAACTTTCTATCATATTGTCAATTCGAAATGGAGATTTTAAAATCTTCTATTAATGAAGTCTTACAGAATCCATATGGGCTTCAGAGGGTCCTTGATTCCCATGGAAACTGTATGCAAAATGATATATGTGATTATTTCTGAGCCAAATTTCCAGACTCAGTAATTTCAAAAGTTTTCTGGTCATAAAAAGTTTTAAAGCTTTATTTTATGTTATAGAATTAAATATGACAAACAAACTTGACCTCAATAGCTTTTGGATATCTGATGTTTAATGGACAAATGTTCTCCTTTAACTGGATCTATTTATACTCATTGAATGACTGTCATTAGAAAATCAGTAGCTATAAACAAGTTGAACAGCTTAAGCCAGAAATATTCCCTATGGTTTATTCCCTATCTAGTATGTTTTTAGATTCTCTTTCTGGTTAGTTCTTCTTTGATTTCTAAATTTTAAAATTGAATTATGATCATTTTTTCAGGTACTGGAAGAAACTGATTAGAGATGAGTCATATAAGGGCAAATGGAATAAAAAGATAGCTAGCTGGCTGTAAAGTCCTCTAGGGAGTTTTATGGGAAATTATGAAGAAATCTATCACATTAGACATAAAAATAGTTTGAAGACTGATGAAATAAAGGCTGACTCACAGCAATTTCTACAAGACAAATTGTATGCCAGTTCATTAGTCTTGAAGAAGCAAAAAAAGTAATCCCTGCATTATGATTTTGAGAATCTCTTTTTACAGATTCAGTTACCCAGTGTAGATTTTTTTTTTTTTTGCCTTAGTAGACAGTAATAAGAAGACATATATTAAATTCATGGTGCTTTACACATATTTTCTTTTTAAACTAATGAGATAGTTTTTAAAAATCTGATGAATAAAATACTGTTTTGTGCCTATTTTAAAGCTGAAGAAATCAATACAATTATTGGTCAATGTAACAGAAGTCCTATCATCAATAGGGAGCAAGGAGCTACCCTTAGTTGGCTCAGTCTATATTGACAAAGAAGAAAGAATAGACTTTGAAACTCTATAAATGGAGGGGGACATCGTGTAGTTACAGTGATGATTAATATTAATAATGCTGTTACTAAATATTGCATTAGTCAATGGATAAATCGTAACTGTGGCAAGAAAGCAATAAAAGTAATAAAGCTGGCTAGCAATGAGACATTCAAAGTAGAACATCATGACTCTGCTTTATGTCTATGTTCACAGCCATTCTTACCTCCCACCACAGATATTATATTTATTATTTTTAATTCCTTTCATGGATTTCAATAGAGTATAACTTAATTTTAAGCTACTCTAACATTATTTTGTTAAGGCACACTTCAACAATTGTACTGGTAGCTGCAATAAATTCTGCAGGTCATTCTAATCTTTCATTAGTTTGGGGATAGACATGTACTCTGATATTTGTGGGAGTAGGTGGTATCAGAAAACAAATATACTCATGTAAGAGGAAGTGTCATATTGTTCCATTATGCACAAAAGATAACTTATTATCTTTTGTGATTGGTATATTACAAGGGACATGGGCATCTTTCATAAACACTAGCATATTTTTTTATGGAATGAAACTACTGATTCAAAGGAATGCTTTAAAGTATTATTAAATGTGAGTAGAGTAATATATCTGAGGAGTTGGCAATAAAGTATATATGAAAATTTTAATGAATATTTTTGTTACCTAAGATATCTAGTTATTCTTTTACTTACATATTTATTAATTCAGCAAACATTTGATGAGTACATACTTCATGTCAGGACCTATGTTCAGTGTAATAATTTTAAAATGAAATGGAGAAGATTCTTTTTTTTTTTTTTTTTTTTTTTTTGGAGAAGATTCTTAAAAGTGTTTATTCTTTCTCCCATAAATAAGAACACATTTTTCTACATAACATTATAAAATGATGTTTGACCATAGAATTGAAGCTGCTTAGCTGCTTTTGGGCTTCTAATGAAACCTGGTTATGTTAAAAAATGATGTGATGTTACCACATTGATAAGGTCTAATCTACTCATATCTCAGACAATACTTCTACAATATTCCAATGAATGACTACTTCTGTTTTTTCTTTTTCTTCCTTTTCTTTGACCTCATGATATTGTAGTATTTGTGGTCAGGGTTGAAACTATGAAAGAAAAGTACACATGGCATTTTGCCTAAAACATCCATGTTTTTTCAATAATGCCTTCCTCCCATTTTTTTTTTAAACTAAAATCAATGAGTGCATTTAGTTCTTAACTTGCTTGACTAGCAATGAGGCATTCAAAGTGAAAATCAAAGTTTTGATACTGCCAAACAAGTCCTATGTCAAATAGTTTTTCCTTGGCCGTAATGAACTTTCACTTTCTTCATTTTCATGTTACCTTCTGATCTCTTGTCCTATTGTTCAATATCTGAAAAACTCCATTTGATATATTTTTGTCTGCTTTTTAAGTTGTGTGTGGGGGAGGTTGAATATAGTCCCACTCTATCAAGGTGAGGAGCAGAATTCTGAGTATTTGTTCAAAGTTATCAAAAACACTTAGCTTGGGCTGGGGATGTGGCTCAAGCAGTAGCGTGCTCACCTGGCATGCGCGGGGCGCTGGGTTCGATCCTCAGCACCACATAAAAAGAAAATAAAGATGTTGTGTCCACCGAAAACTGAAAAATAAATATTAAAAAATTCTCTCTCTCTCTCTCTCTCTCTCTCTCTCTCTCTCTCTCTCTTTCTCTCTTAAAAAAAAAAAAAAAAACACTTAGCTTGGGGGCTGGAGATATAGCTCAGTTGGTAGAGTGCTTGCCTCACATGCACAAGGCCATGGGTTTAATTCCCAGCACCAGCCACACACACAAAGACACAACACAACAAAACAAAACAAAACCCACACAGCTTGGCATTGGAGGAGCATTCAGCATGAACTAACTGGTTATTTTAGCTTCTTTCACTTTCTTTCATTAGTGTTATCCTGTTATATCTTTTTCTATTCATTTACTTTTTTTTAAAGTGGGTTTCTTGTAGATAATCTAGTTGGATGTTATTTTTTTGATCCACTTTGATGATCTCTGTCTATTCACTTTTAGATCATTAACATTTAGTTTTTTTAGGTAATTGGATCAATATCTCCCATATTAGCTACTATATTCTGTTAATTTCCCTGGTCCTTGGTTCCTGTTTTTGCCTTTCACTCTTTTTCTGCCTTTGTGTGGTTTGAACATTTTATGATTTCATTTTCTTTCCTTTCTTAGCACATTAACTCTACATTTTTCTATTTATTTTGTGGTTTCCCTGGAGTTAGCAATATATATTTACAAATAATCCAAGTCTGTTATTAAGAACTGTTTCACATGAACTGTAAATAACAAAATATTCTCAACTTTTCCTTTCTGTCCTTTGTAGTGTTGTTGTCATTTATTTTATGTATATTTAAATAAATAAATCAAACACATTGCTGCTATTATTACTTTGAACTATTACCAGTTAGGTCAAGTAATAAGAAGAAAAATAAAAGTTTTTATTTTGCCTTTGCTTATACTCTCTCTAATGCTATGATTTTACGTAGATCTGAGTTTCTGATTTATATTACTTTCTTTCTCTCTGAAAAACTTCCTTTAACATTTCATTTAAGACAAATTTACTGGCAACAAATTATTTTAATTTTTGTTGTCTGAGAAAGTTCTTATTTCTTCTTCACTTTTGAAGGATAATTTCACAAGATTAAGAATTCTGGGGGCTGAGGTTATAGCTCAGAGAGCTGGGTTGTAGCTCAGTGGTAGAGCACTTGCCTAGCATGTGTGAGGCACTGGGTTTGAACCTCAGCATCACATAAAAATAAACTCAAAGAAAGGAATTGTGTTCATCTACGACTTAAAAAAAATTGAAAACAAAAAAGAATTCTGGGATGGTGTTTTACAAGTTTTTCCTCTTGACATTAAATATTTTACTGTACTCTCTTCTTGCTTGCATGGTTTCTGAAAAATGAAATGTAATTTTTATTTTGCCCTTCTAGGTAAGGTGATTCTTTTCCTATGTTTTTTTTTTTTTTTTCAAGAGTTTTTCTTTATCTTTGATTTTCTTTGCAATTTTAGAAGCCATCTCTAGGTATATAGTTCTTTTGGTTTTGTTTTTGCATCTATTCTTCTTTTTGTTTCTGAGCTTCCTAAATCTGTGGTTGGTTGTGGCTGACTCTGATGTTAATTTGAGGAAATTCTTAGTCATTGTTTCAAATATGTCTCCCCCTCTCACCTTCTCTCTTTCTGATATTCTTATTTTCTGTGGTGTTACATCTTTTGAAGATTTTCCACTCAGACACTCTGGACTTTTTGCTTTATGCTTTTAAAATTTTTGTTTTGTTTGGTCTTTTTGTCTTTACTTTTCAGTGTTTGAAGTTTCTATTGATATACCCTAAAGATCAGAGATTCTTTTCTCAGTCTTGTCCAATCTACAAATGAGTCTCAGAGGCGTTCTTCAATTCTACACTGTGTTTGTGATCTTCTTATTTTCCTTTCTTAGAATTCTCACTTCTGTACGTTAACCATTTACTCTTGCATATTGTTTACTTTTTCCATTAGCACTGTTAACATATTAATTAAAGTTGTTTTAAATTTCACAGTCTCATAATTCCATCATCCCTGCCATATTTGCATATGGTTCTGGATTCATCAGAACTCACAAATTTTCACTGAAAGTTAGATATCGTGTGTTGGGTAAAAAAAAACTTGGATATGTAGGCTTTATTAATGTGGCAGTGAGGAATGTGGAAGGTAAAGTATTCTATAGTTTTATGAACAGGTCCAGTTTCATGGTGAGCCTGCATCCCTGGTCTGTGAATTTCATTAGTATTTCTCAGCTTCCCTCACACATTAGGCAGAACAGTATGGCTGCAGGGGACTGTAGTCCTATATTTCCTTTCCTCCGGCTTGATTGCACTTTGATAAAACTTCAGCTAGTTAGCCTGTGTTAAAATAGCTTGTATTGAGGGTAAGCCTTCTAAATAAAAATATCTTGTGGAGGTGAAACTCACGAAAGTGTGGGTCCTTCTGAAGTTTTTAACTTTGAGACTTGCACATAGCAAATCATCAATTGTAGTTTGGGTTTTCCTATTTTGACACTGGTTCTGAAGGAGGAACCTGGGTTCCTATCTAGTGAGTATGATTCTCTATATGCCTGTCTGTCCTCAGTTTTGGGGATAGCAGTACACTCTTCAATTTCACTTCCTGGGCTGGGGATGTGGCTCAAGCGGTAGCGCGCTCGCCTGACATGCTTGCGGCCCGGGTTCGATCCTCAGCGCCACATACCAACAAAGATGTTGTGTCCGCCGGGAACTAAAAAATAAATATTAAAAATTCTCTCTCTCTCTCTCTCTCTCTCTCTCTCTCTCTCTCTCTCTCTCTCTCCTCCCTCTCTCTTAAAAAAAAAAAAAAAAGAAATTATTTAAAAAAATTTTTTTTCACTACCCAATTGTGACTTAGAAGAGTTTTTAGTTTTTCAGTTGGTTCAGATTTTTGCTTGTTACTAAGGAAAGTAATGACTTCCAAGCTCCTTACATGTTGGACTAGAAATTAGAAGCCTCCAAAAACAGAGAAAACCTGGAAGCATGTCCTCTAAAAACAGGAACAAGATCAGGATGTCCACTCTCAGCCCTCAAATTCAACATAGTCCTTGAAACTCTGCCCAGAGCAATCAGATAGGAGATGGAAATTTAAGGGACAAATAGGAAAAGAAGAAGATAAATTATCTCTGCTGATGATATTATTTTATATTTAGAAGACCCCCCCAAAAAAAACCACCACCAGAATACCTCTAGAGCTGATAAACAAATTTAGCATAGTAGAAAAATGTATGATCAACATAAATAAATCAATTGCTTTCCTAATACTCCAATAAGAATGTACTGAAAAATAAATTATGAAAAATATTTTGTTCATAATAACCTCAAATAAGATAAAATAATATAAAACCTTGGGGATTAATCTAATGAAGGATATAAAAAATCTCTACAGTGAAAATCATAGAACAGTGAAGAAATAAATTGAAAAAGACCTTAGAAGATGGAAATACCTCCCATGTTCTTGGATAGGCAGGATTAATATTGTAAAAATGGTTATACTACCAAAAGCATTATACAGATTCAATGCAATCCCAATCAAATTAACAATAATATTCTTCACAAAATTAGAAAAAAAAACAGTTCTAAAATTAATTTGGAAGAATAACAAAACAGAATAATCAAAGCAATCCTGAGGAAAAAAGAGCAATGCTGACAGCATCATAATACTGGGCCTCACATATACTTCAAAGATATAGTAACAGAAACAGAATGGTACTGGCACCAAAATAGACATGAAGACCAATGGAAATGGAAGACACAGACACAAACCCACATAAATACATTTATCTGATACTTGGCAAAGACGCCAGAAACACGTTTGAGAAAAGATAATCTTTTTTAAAATAATTGCTGAGAAAACGAAATCCATATGTAGTAGAATGAAACTTGATTCACCTGGACAAAATTCAACTCAAAGTGGATCAAAGATCTAGGAATGAGACCAGAAATTCTGCAATTTCTAGAAGAAATTGTGGACTCAACACTATAACATATTGGCACAGGCATTGACTTCCTTAACAACACTCCTAATACACAAGAAATAAAACCAAGAATTAATTAGTGGTGTGGCATCAAATTAAAAAGCTTCTGCACAGCAAAGGAAACAATTTAAAGTATTCAGAGAGAGCCTTTAGAACAAGAGAAGATCTTTGCCATTTACTTCTCAGATAGGGCATTATTATCCAGAATACACAAAGAACTCAAAAAAATTTAACACCAAAACCAAACAAAACAAACAAAACAACTCCCCAAAACCCAAATAGCTCATTTAATAAATGGAAGAACTAAACAGATACTTCTTATAAGAAGTACAAATGGGCAACAAATAAATGAAAAAAAATGTTTAATATCTCTGTCAATCTGGGAAATGCAAATCAAAACTACACTGAGATTTTATCTCATTCCAGTCATGATGCCAATTATCAAGAATACAAATAATATAAATGTTGGCAAGGATATGGGGGGAAAGGTACATATATTTGTTGGTGATACTGCAAATTCATGTAACCATTCTGGAGTATGGAGTATGGAGCAGTATGGAGACTCAGAAAGAACTAGGAATGGAACCACCATATGACCCAGCTATTCTACTCCTTGATATACATCCAAAAGATTTAAAATCAGCATGCTATGGGGAGGTAGCCACATCCATGTTTACATCTGCACAATTCACAATAGCCAATCTATGGAATGAAATACAGGATAATATTTGTCTCACGGTGCATTATTTGTCTCACAGTGCCTGACAATAGATGAATGCATAAAGTAAATGTGACATATATGATATATAACATATATATCACATATATATAACAGACTATTACTAAGTCATAAATAAAAATGAAATTTGCCATTCACCAGTAAATGGATGGAAATGAAAACCATCGTGCTAAGTAAAACAAGCCAGAAAGTCAAAAGTCAAATGTTTTCTCTTCTGTGTGGAAACAAGACAAAAATAAGGAAAAGAAAAAGAAAAAATGGGGGAGGGGGTGAATTCTGTGAAAATAGAATAGCAATCAGTGGTTAGAGAAAGGAAATTGAAGAGGAGGGAAGAATGGGAAAGGGAAGAATGGTGGAATAAATCTGACCAAACTTTTCTACATACATATATATAAATATACCACAGAGAATCTCACCTTCTATGGATATCCACACACACACACACACACCCACACACAGTGAAACTATAAATAAATAGAATAAAGATCAGTGGAGGAAAAGGAACAGAGGGAGGTAGGGGAGGTAGCAGGGGAGCAAAAGGGGGAATTACTGGGGAATTGAATTGAAGCTAATTATATTCCATATTTTCATAATTATGTCTAAATGAATTCCATTATTACATATAACTCTAGAGTAGTAATAGAAAAGGAAAAGGGGTGGGGATATAGCTCAGTTGGTAGAGTGCTTGCCTCACATGCACAAAGCCCTGGGTTCAATCCTCAGCACAAACACATACAAAATAAATAAATAAAAGATTACTGAAGACAGACAGAAGATTGTTACAAAATTCTTAAACGTTATCATGGTTTTTAGAATAAGGAGTTACAATGGCTACTAAAATCAAGTGGTGAAAGTTATTTCTCTAAAATTATATAATTGGTCTGAGCACCGTGAGACAAATATTATCCTGTATTTACTGAACCCCAATTAGTTAGCCATCCTATCTTTATTATTTTCAATGACTGAAGGATACATTCTTTTGTTTTCTTTTAATTGGTATTTCTATCTGTTCTGCCCACTCGTCATGTATTCCTAGATTGTAGACTGAATTTGTTTTACTCAAAGGAGGTTTAAAAATAACTGAGAAGCAAAGTGGACAAGAGAATGTGATCTTTAGCCTTCCAGAAATCATACATCGGTTTTCAATTAAAATACCATAAGATGCATTAAGAGAAGGGATATTTTTATACATATGTCTGGTATCATGAGGCACAAATATAAATGTAGGCTGAATGTAGGCTGATAGTTTGGCAGTCAGATCTCATTTGAACTTGTTCAGAACTTGTTCAAAATATCAGTCATTTTGAAACTAATGGAGTATAAAATTAGAGCTTAAACCAAAAACCACTCTAAGTCAATCTACAAAATGGTAATAGTTGGAAGATTGCTGCTATTAGTTTTATTTTGGTGTTAATATTATTCCTCTGGAATTTTTTGAGGACTGAATTTCAATGTTGTAAAGCAAAAGATTCAGGTAGATAATAATAATTCTGCTATCATAACATTCATCACAATTTGTTCAAATTTTCATGAATGAAGAGCCCTGTTCAGGAAACTTGATTTAAGAAAGATTCTGTTGACATAGGTGTGGTGTTACATGCATGTAATCCCAGCTAAGGAGGCTAAGGCAGGAGGAGCATGAGTTCAAAGCCAGGTTCAGCAAAAAGCAAGGTGCTAACAACTCAGCAAGATCCTGTCTCTAAATAAAATACAAAATAGGGCTGGGGATGTGTCTCAGTGGTTGAGCTTCCCTGAATTCAATCCCTGGTACCCACTCTACCCCCCAAAAAGATTCTTTTGATACTTGGGATCAGATGGTCAAGTGTCAAGCAACTTGAAGTAGGAACACCTTTTGATTTCTGGAGTTTTTCTTTGCTCTAGGCTAGGAAGAAATGTACCTTTCTAGCATATTCAATTCTGCATTTGATGATACAAGGGCTACCTCAAGTTCCATTATAACCTTCAATACATATTCAGCTACAGTAGAAAGAACACGAGTTTTGACATGAAGGAAATCTGAATTTACGTATCAACTTTCAGCATCTGTTTTGTTATTTTGAAATAGTGAGCATAAGTATCTCATAGGAATGATATGGCCTTTAAATAAGATATGACGACCAGCTATCACCCAACATGGGGGTAGGCATTTATCATATTTGATAAATATTTGTCGTTTTAACAAATATATGAGAAATTTATGTAAAAAGTAGGGCAGCCATCTTGTCTCAGCAAGGAGCAGACATAAGTGGGATGAAGAATTAAATAGCAACATGTTATGGTTTAGATATGAGGTGTCCCCTAAAAGCTCATGTGTGAGACAATGCAAGATAGTTTAGAAGTGAAATTATTGGGTTATGAGAACTTTTGCCTCTTCAGTGCATTGATCCCCTGATAGGGATTAACTGGATGGAAACCATAGGCAGGTAGGGTGCGGCTGAAGGAGGTGGGTTATCAGGGTTTGCCTTTGGAGTATGTATTTTGTTCACAGTGAGGGGAGTCTCTCTGTTTCCAGGTGACCGTGTTCTGAGCTGCTTTCCTCCTCCACACCTTTCTGCCATGATGTTCTGCCTCACCTCTGGCTCACAGCAATGAAGTTGGCCATCTGTAGACTGAGCCCTCTGAAACTGTAAGCCCTCAATAAACTTTTCCCTCCTTAAAATTGTTCTTTTCAGGTTTTTTGGTCACAATGATGAAAAACTGACCAAAATAAACAAAACCATAGTTTGAGAAAAGCAGGCAGACATTCTGACTGAAAAATTTAAAAAATACCTAAAGTAGTTTTCACCAAGGTCATAGAATAAGAAACTCACTATCTCATTCCAGTATATAAAACTTTTTCTGAGAAGGAACTAGTCAAAGAAGGCAAAGATTCTGCCTATATCTTGGGTCTTAGCCCAATTTTTGACATATTACAGCTCCATAAATCATTAAATAAACTCTTAGAAGTTAGAAAGGAAAAAAAATAAATAATAAGTAATAGCTATTACATACATTTGTTATTTGTGGACAAATTTTATAAATTATTTTGACAGATAATTATGTAGTCAATTCTGACTAGATCTTCCTGCCCATAAGAATGATGTTAGGAACCAACCCATTTCACATATTTAAAGGTGACTTACAAAAATCTTCCAACTGCTGCAGACTTGAAAATTCACTGCTCAACTCTCCTTTCAGAAGATAAACTGCTGCAAGGAAGCCACTCACACTGATGTCGCACCCTCCACTGTCTGTATCTCCTGGCAAATGACTAGAGGCAGGACAGTTCTGCCCAGGCAGGACTCCTGGAAGAGTTCGCCTTTAAAGGATCCTACTATGAGGATCCTAGAATTCAAACTGAGGCTTTTCTCAGGCTACACGACAGTCTTGGACTCTGTTCCTGACCCTACTTCTCTCATCATCTGCACTATGGACAGAGGTTTCTCTACCCACTACTGTTCTCACTGCCCTCCATCCTTCATAGGTCCCTCTGACCCCCGGACATCTTACCATTCTAATGGTCTGGATGTCTGCTTTCCATAGGACTGAATCAGTGCAGAGAGACTGCTAAACATGTTTCGATAGAACTATCACAAACCATGTTATATTAAAATTTCCACAGTTGTGACAGTATCTTTGTAAATATTTTATGCAGTGCAAAATTAATGGATTATAGTGTTGTGTGTGTGTGTGTGTGTGTGTGTGTGTGTGTGTGTTTCAGGGCACATACCTGAAGCACTCCTTAACAAAATGAACTGGTTTTTTCATAATCCCCTGAAATAATTCCAGATGCCCATGAGAACTGTCACACCTTGCTTCCCTCTAGCCTTTCTCCATTCATTTCACTAGCACATGTTTATTAGTTGATCAAGACATTGAGAACACAGTGGGAACAGAACAGATCCATTTACTGTCTGCATGTGGGGAGTTAGACATTAAGTAATAACAACCACACAAAGAAATTCTGACAGATTTATAGATGAAAAAGCAAAAGAGGAAGTGTGAACAAATATAGCTGAGAATTAGAGAAGTAGGAAAAAAATGAGAAAATTGGTGTCATGGAAGTGAAGAGAAGAGAATTCTAAGTACTCTGAACTCAGCTGTGCTGAATACTGCTGAGAGGTCAAGCGAGGTGAAAACAGAAAACTGTCTATTGACCGCACCAGTGTTGATCTTCTGTGTGTTGGTGGGCAAAGGGGATAGAGGACAATGGGAAGTGAGTGGGGAGTTAATATGACATGAGGAAATTGAGGTGGAGTATGAGATGACTTTCTGAAATTTGGCTGCAAATGAGAGAGATGAGAAAGAATGGTATATCAGGAGAGTCAAAGGAGGACTTTGCAAGCTCGCAGATACAAGACAGCACATTGTTGGCCAATGACGTGGGGTCAATAAGAGACTGAATTGATGGCAAAGAAAGGACACCTGCTTTTTCCATCAGAAATTTTACCCCTGCTTTCCACCTGAAGTCAAATTTCCAATGTCTATATTTCTATTGAGAAATTGACAATCTCAGAAACTACTGACACAAAGACATATCCCTCCATATGACTAGTATGTGATGCCTAATAGAATTTTCATTTCAGTGAAGAGACATGAGGACTTTGAACAGGACAGAAGTCACTCCCGGATAAAATGGAATTGGTCATATTTTTATGAAAATACACAAAATCAAAAAATTTGAAGTAATCAGCATCCAAAAATTCATAACATTCAATTGATTTTTAAAAATTCTACAGATACAGAAAATGTTCTCAGATGGAATCCTTGAGAAGCTTGGAATTTGAAAGACAATAGGACCTCTCTCTACCTGTTTTAGGATTTCAGATGGTTTGTGTTAATCTCTTTTTTGTTGCTATAAAAAATACCTAAGGCTGGGAGCTTTATAAAGAAAAGAGGTTTATTCAGTTTCCAGTTTTGGAAGCTGAAAGGCCAAGGTCAGGCAGTTCCATCTGTTTGGCCTCTGGTGTAGCCTTCATGGCAGGTTGCATCACACCAGCAGGGAGAACATGCAGAGATCACCTGGTGAAACAGGAAGCTGATTTTGAGGAGGCTTGCTCTCATATAATTAACCACCCTCATACAAACTAACTGGGATCTTAGATCTACATTAATCTTTTCCATGCGTGGTGCCCAACTGACCTGCTACCTTCCTTTAGATCCCACCTCTTAGAGGTTCTACCACCTCCCAACTCTGCACACTGAGGGCTAAGCTTCCGGCTCATAAGTCTTTAAGGAACACACTAATATCCATATCCAAACCACAGCATGGTTGTACCATTGTGGATGATAATGTGTATTTAGATATGAGGCTTGGTACTTTTGAACCTGTTGGTGATGTTTGAAAACTCGAGTGATCTTTGAAGAGTTTCATATTTTCGGTGTGGCAAGTACCAATCATATTTGTTTTCCCATTTAATTGTTAGACATTTCTCAAGGAGAATTTTGAAGGTGATACAGGAAGAATATATATTCAAGAATACGCATTATTGTAGCCCAGCCCTAGTGATGCATGACTGTAATACCTGTGGCTCTGGAGGCTGAGGCAAGAGGATCGCAAGTTCAAAGCCAATTTCAGCAAAAAAGCGAGGCATTAAGCAACTCAGTGAGAACCTGTTTCTAAATAAAATACAAAATTGGGCTGGGGATGGGTATGTTGTCAGAAGTTGAGTGCCCCTGAGTCCAATCCCTGGTACTTTCCCCACAAAAAAGAATATGCATTATTGTTCTTGAACCAAAATAGCAGGGTGTTACTTTTTTCAGACTTATTTTCTTATTTCATTGCATATCATTTTTTAAAAACATGACTATAGATATCAAGTATAATCTATCAACAGAGAACTAATCAACACTAAGCATACCTCAAATTCTAACATTCCATGATGCTGTGTTGAATTCCTCCTACCCTAAGCTTCAGAGACTTGGCTTTCAGTTTTGTTTATGTGATTTATAAATTAGGAGGTTTTGTATAGATGTGGCTTTGAATATATATGGGCTCAAAGTGTTATGGAAAGTTTTGTTCATGTGTGTATACATGTTCAGATTCTCATAGCTTTCATCGGATTCTTAAAATGACTGACATAAATAGGAACAGCTAAAACTATAGTTTACAGAAGAGTTGTCCAAAACCTTGAGAACCAAGCCTTTCTTCAGATCATGCACAAGTGCAGTGGAGGGATTTGTACTTTTATAACATTCATTTCACTCTGAAGTTCATAAAGTCAAACTGGACATACTGAGGCTTTCTTTACTGTTAAGTCTTTTGCAGGTCTCTTTGTCTGCTGTGTGATTTGTCTGGACTATTTAGGTACTTTGAGAAAGTTTTCATTTTTTTATGAGAAAAAAAAGTGAAAAAGTACCTTTACTGGGAAAATAGTCAAAGAATATTAAAATGCCATTTATCAAATTGGGTGCCAAGAGGAGATAACATTTATGTTTTCCATTGTACTGGGCCCATGCTATCATGATCTGGTCAAATCTGAGAAGAAATGGAATATGTCCAGTATCTTTCTGTTTTCTATTTCAGAAGTGAAGTAAGTAGACATCTTGATGGGGCCCAGCTGCTATTTCCATCGATTTAATGAGTTTCTTAATGCACCCCATTGTGCTTCAGTATTAGAGAAACATATGGCACATTTAAGTATAGATTTATTTGACTTTTTATTGTGTATTTTCCAACTGTGATTTTACAGTTTCTTTAAGAAATCTTTTGCATTTGTATGCAATATATATGTGTGTATGTATGCCAATTGTGCTATTTATGTGGATACATAAATGAAATACCTCTATCTCCTTAGATGCAATCAATGACTTCTAGAAGATAAAAGTTAAGAACAACAATAATACACGCAAAAATTCCTAGTTTTCAAGCAACTTAATATGTTTAAGGCACCTTTGGGAAAAGTGCTAAGAATATAGAAAAGAAGTACAACGGAAAGGTTTAAGATCAATTTTGATTAGGTAGGATATCACAAAATAATTACATAAGTGGCTCAAAAATTAGGTGTAAACATTCTTGTACAGAGAGTGAGCCAATAAGAGATGTCCTAAGAACAGAAATGTAATTAATTAGAAATTTAGAAAAAATAGGCAGGATAAACATCACAAAGTAGAAAGGTTTTCTCATTTCTCCTCTGGTGATAATTTTTGTGAACCTCATTTGACAATGAATCTCAAGTTGTATGTCTCTATATGTCTTTACATTAAACTTACTACACCATTAAAAATGACTAATTATGGTAAAGCTTCACATGAGAATTAGGGCATTCCCTAGGGCCACCTGAAAGAGTCCAATGTTAACCACATTATGGCACCAGGTTTTGATGTGCAGCTATTATTTTCCAAGCTTTGACTTTGAAGACATTGATCAAAAACTACCACCTTCTACCAAGCACAATAACCCTGTTAGAGGCCTGACAACACCTCAAAACAACCACCTTATGCTTACAAAGAAATGAATTTCAAAACCAAAAGATGTGAATGGCAAGGAGCCAGGGAGGAACTGATTTACCAAATTTACCTCTTGTTTGGAATCCTTGTTGTGTGAATAGAAGCCATTTTTCACTCACACAGCTTTTTAATTGGGGACTTTCTAATAAAAGCTCCAAAAGACAGACTGGCAGGGCAGAATATAGAAGACAAAAGGGCAAAAATGTGTAACATCTTTCAAAATCAGTTACATCATATTTCATAATACAAATGAGAAAAAATATATCTTTTCATTCCCATAGCAATTCCTCATGAAGAAACATATTTGGGTATATTTGAGGAAATGTTTTACATGCCTTCTTTGTGTTCAGTTGAATATAGTAGGAATGAGTGTATACATATATATATATATATGTGGTTAACCATTGTTTCCAAAATGGGCAGAAATGAACTTCCTTTTTGTGAATTTCTATTTTATGTAAACTTGTAACTGTTTTTCTAATGTCAAATAGTAGATCTCATTTGAGATCTTTGAGAGAGCAAAACTCTACCTCTGAATTTAATATAAGGAAAGAAGTAAAATGTATGTAGTCCAACTTTGCTTACTTTTGAGAATAAAAGGAAAACATGTTTCAAATTTCTAGTGGTATAAACACCAGCAAAAAGTCTTACCTTGTTTTCTGTCTTACTGTTATTTAAAGGATGGGGTGTGGGGAAGAAAGAGGAAAACAAAATCAGAATGTCATCACAGAAGTTTACTGAGAGAAGATATGCAACATGAACTTCTGAATTTCTATTTTTACTCTTAAATTTTTGTATTTTCTTTCTTTCTTTCTTAAGTGGGACTGTTGTTAATTCAAAGAATAGATGCACTTTCAAGGTTACTAGTGAGAAAGGTAACTAGCTGCCTCTTTTTTTTGCAGCTGTACAAACAAGTCTAAAGACCTGCTTTGTGGATCTGTAATACAGAGGAGCTCAGCTGATTTCTAGGGAGAAACATAGTTAAGTAAAAAGTCTGAGTATTTGACTATTTTGATGACTACTTCTTTTTGAAAATCTATTTTCTCACTTGTAAAAGAAGACTAATATAATTAGCCTCAATAATTGGATTGTGAGGATTAAATGACATAATGATCCAAAGTCCCAAGCACAGTACAGGGTACATAGTAAACCACTCTTAAAAGCTAGCTCTAGAGCTGAACCTGGAGTCTGAGAAATGAGAATGGCTTGAGCTCAGCAGTTGAGGCCCTCTTGGGCAACACAGTGAGACCCCATGTCAGGTAACATTTTATGAGAGAAGTTTATTGATGAAATGACTATTTTTTTAAAAAATTAACTTATCTAGCATGCATTTTAAAATTCCTACTAAAATGCTTTAGTGTTTAATGTGTGCTATTCATTCTGTTATGACTTTAATAGCCAAATAAAGAACTTTTACATACTTCTGGAATGAAACTGTATTGCTGTGTGTGTAAGGACTGAGTTCCAAAGAAATATTTCCACATAATCTAATTTATGAAAGTGGACCCTATTCAGTGTGAAATAAATTGCAAAGTTTATCTTAATCCCTGGGTATGAATTTACTTTGAATATTCTATGAATTTAAAAATATTGTTTCATAAATTCTTAACCCTATTTACACAGTATACTTAATCTAACTTAAGTAAAGAGCATAGCTTTTATGTGGTTAGTCACAATGGCACCAAAGTTCTTAAAATAGTCTGTAAGAAAACAACACTCCTTTATAAAGAATTAAGTCAGCAAATTCATAGTAGTCTGTGTATTTCCCTTCAAGAACTATTAGGGTGTATTACAATGATTGGAGCTTTTGCTATGCTTTGTTTTAATTCCCCTCAAATCATACTTGACCAGAGATGTGAAAAATGGCTATTATCTTTCTATGAATTACATTCTTATAGAATTATTTTCCTAATGGAATTTTGAGTTAACAATGTTTTTGTTTTTTTTCCAGGAGAATGTAACCATCAATTTCTTAACAAAAAAATCTACCACCATTTAAAAGAAATTGAGAGAATACATGGGATGATGATGAAATTAATTGCACATTAGAATTTAAATTCATGGGCTGGGGATGTGGCTCAAGTGGTAGCGTGCTCGCCTGGCATATGTGCGGCCCAGGTTCGATCCTCAGCACCACATACAAACAAAGATGTTGTGTCTGTCGAAAACCAAAAAAAAAAAAAAAAAAAAAAAAAAAAAAAAAAAATTAAAATTCTCTCTCTCTCTCTCTCTTTAAAAAAAAAAAAAGAATTTAAATTCATGCTACTCCTTCCGGACAAAAGTTGGTGACATAAATGACAAGCTTTAAAACTTATGCAATTGTGTTAGTCAGCTTTTTATCGTTGTTACCAAAATATGTGATATGAACAACTTAGAGGAGGGAAAGTTTATTTTGGCTTATGGTATCAGAGGTTCAGTCATGGTCAGCCAACTCTATTGCTCTAGGCATGAGGTGAGGCAAAACATCATGGCAGAAGGGTGTGGTAGAGGAGTGCATCTCAGCTCCTGGCAGCCAGGAGGAAAAAGAAAGGGAGGAGCCAGGGGCCAAGATAAATCCAGAGAGATATTCCCAGAGACCTATTTCGTCCAGCCATGCCCATCTGCCTACAGTTACCACCCAGTAGTCCATTTGAATTAGGATGGACTTATTAGGTCATGGCTCTCATAATCTAGTCATTTTACCAATGTCATTAACATAGGAGCTTTGGGGGGACACCTTATATCCAACTGATAGCCCCAACCTTTAGTTTAGTACTTATGTTTATATTTATTCTAAAGTGATAATTTGAACTATAGAAAGTATTTTAAGCTCACAAATTTACCTCCTTCTTATTTAAAACAGGTAGAAAATGAAGCAATTTAAATGTCCTAAACTATAAGAATTAGGTAATTAAGGATGGCTATATAATGGGAAACTAGCTATTAGAGCCAATGTTTGCCAAGAGCTGTTTAAAATGTTGTATATTAATGTCACAATAATAAGTTACTTTTTTATATGCAGAAAAATGTAGAAATAGCCATTCACGCTGGTGCATAAATTCTTAACCCTATCTTAACCCTATAATCCCAGCAACCCAGGAACCTGAGGCATGAGGATCACAAGTTTGAGGCCATCCTCAGCAATTTAGTGAGGCCCTAAGCAACCTATCAAGACCCTGTCTCAAAATGAAAAATAAAAAGAGCAAGGGATGTGACTTAGTGGTTAAGCATCCCTGCATTCAATCCCTGGTCCCGCCCCCCCCCCCAAAAAAAGTAGAAATAAATATACTAGCACATTAGTCCATCATGTTTATAAGCAATTATATATTCTTTTTTTAATCTTTTTTTTAGAGAGAGAGAGAGAGAGAGAGAGAGAGAGAGAGAGAGAGAGAGAGAGAGAATTTTAATATTTATTTTTTAGTTTTTGGCGGACACAACATCTTTGTATGTATGTGGTGCTGAGGATCGAACCCGGGCCGCACGCATGTCAGGCGAGCGCGCTACCGCTTGAGCCACATCCCCAGCCCCGCAATTATATATTCTTAAACTTAAATATTTTGAAAAAAATACTGGGATGCAGTAGCATGAAAAGTTTAACTGTATAATTTCATAATACTTCTCCTTTAAGAAACATATCATAAAAAACTTTTCTAACATTAAGCAAAGTGCATGGAACAAAGTAAATAAGAGACTGTGCTTAAAAAGAAACTGCACTCCAGTTTGTGTAAACTCCAAGATAAAAAACAGAAAGAAGATAAACTTTTAGTGTATTGGAAATTACTTCTCAAAAATTTCAGACCACAGGCCAGGTGGGGTGGTGCACACTTGTAATCCCAGCAGCTCAGGAGGCTGAGATCAGGAGGGTAGCAGGTTTGAAGCCAGCCTCAGCAACTTAGTGAGACCCTGTCTCAAAATTAAAACAAACAAAAAAAATTAAAAAGGATTGGGGATGTGGCTCAGTGGTTGAGTGCCTTCGGATTCAATCTCTAGTACCAAAAGAAAAACCAAACAAAAAAAAATATTGTGAGTGTGTGTGTGTGTGTGTGTGTGTGTGTGTGTGCGCACGCGCGCACGCGCATGCATGCATGTATTCAGGCCATAAAGTAAAAGTTATATGATATTAGTTCCTATTTGTTCAACTTATAAATACATCTACGTCATGCATTTTTTAATTTCAAAAATATATTGAACATTTACTATGTACTAGGCAATTACAAATGAATATACAAAAGAATAATATGTCTCTATTCACTATGTTTGTTAGTTTCTTATGATTTCTGTTAAGATCTTCAACTTATATGAAAATAACTTAAAGTGATAAAACAAAACACTGTCTGCTATAGCTAATACTTTGTGTCTTTCTGATAATGGGAGAATAATGTTCATGGTCTCCCTAAGCAAAGGATCAGAGATGATGTCCTACAAGGAAGTTCTGCTTCTTAGTATTCACAACACTGTGGTTGGTTGCAGATTTGTTGTAACAAATCATCTCTTTCCATCTTGATGACATTTCCAGGAGCATGTGTGTTTACTCATAGGAATTGGTTCCTGGGCACTGACATTTATTGGCCAATTATCCATGTATTGCAAAATATTCCATCTTTCATCTTTCCTCCAACAATATACTCCCAGAAGTGCTTTATCCTAAAGATGGCTTATTTCTTCTCAGACTTGGAATGCCTAGGCCAAGGGCTGAAGTTTATATTTTCCTGCAGAGTGTGGCCTCTTAATCATGATAATGTTCAATCGCATCTTGAGGAAACCCAGGAAAGAAGTACAGTTCAAAATTCTCCCAAACTGATAAATTATGACATTAGCATACAGAGTCTGGCTCCAGAAAGCCTTGGACTAAATGAATTATATAAGGTATGCTCCTGGGCTGGGGATGTGGCTCAAGGGGTAGCGCGCTCGCCTGGCATGCGTGCGGCCCGGGTTCGATCCTCAGCACCACATACAAAGATGCTGTGTCCGCCAAATACTGAAAAATAAATATTAAAAAGTTCTCTCTCTCTCTCTCCCTCTTTCTCACTCTCTCTCACTCTTTCTTTAAAAAAAAAATAAGGTATGCTCCTGTATTTTCTGAACAATGGAGTGAATTGTACATGTTGATGCTTAAAAAAAAAAGGGAAAGAAAAGAAAAAGAAAAAGAAAATATAGAGCCTTTTCTTCAAAATTCCCAAATCTCTTGCAAAAACTTCCACTAAACTAAGCCTGTACACTTTTTTTTATAATTTTTTATTATTAGTTGTTCAAAACATTACAAAGCTCTTAACATATCATATTTCATACATTTGATTCAAGTGGGTTATGAACTCCCATTTTTACCCCGTATACATATTGCAGATTCACATCGGTTACACATCCACTTTTTTACATACTGCCATACTAGTGTCTGTTGTATTCTGCTGCCTTTCCTATCCTCTACTATCCCCCCTCCCTCCCCTCCCCTCCCCTCCCCTCTTCTCTCTCTACCCCATCTACTGTAATTCATTTCTCTCTCTTGTTTTTTTCCCCTTTCCCCTCACTTCCTCTTATATGTAATTTTGTATAACAATGAGGGTCTCCTTCCTTTACCATGCAATTTCCCTTCTCTCTCCCTTTCCCTCCTCCCTCTTGTCCCTGTTTAATGGTGATCTTCTTCTCATGCTCTTCCTCCCTGCTCTGTTCTTAGTTGCTCTCCTTGTATCAAAGATGGCATTTGGCATTTGTTTTTTAGGGATTGGCTAGCTTCACTTAGCATAATCTGCTCTAGTGCCCTCCATTTCCCTGCAAATGCCATGATTTTGTCATTTTTTACTGCTGAGTAGTACTCCATTGTGTATAAATGCCACATTTTTTTTATCCATTCATCTATTGAAGGGCATCTAGGTTGGATAGTCTAGCTATTGTGAATTGTGCTGCTATGAACATTGATGTAGCAGTATCCCTATAGTACGCTCTTTTAAGGTCTTTAGGGAATAGTCCAAGAAGGGGAATAGCTGGGTTGAATGCTGGTTCCATTCCCAGCTTTCCAAGGAATCTCCATACTGCTTTCCAAATTGGCCGCACCAATTTGCAGTCCCACCAGCAATGTACAAGAGTACCCTTTTCCCCACATCCTCGCCAGCACTTGTTGTTGTTTGACTTCATAATGGCTGCCAATCTTACTGGAGTGAGATGGTATCTTAGGGTGGTTTTGATTTGCATTTCTCTGACTGCTAGAGATGGTGAGCATTTTTTTTATGTACTTGTTGATTGATTGTATGTCCTCCTCTGAGAAATGTCTGTTCAGGTCCTTGGCCCATTTGTTGATTGGATTATTTGTTATCTTATTGTTTAATTTTTTGAGTTCTTTGTATACTCTGGATATTAGGGCTCTATCTGAAGTGTGAGGAGTAAAAATTTGTTCCCAGGATGTAGGCTCCCTATTTACCTCTCTTATTGTTTCTCTTGCTGAGAAAAAACTTTTTAGTTTGAGTAAGTCCCATTTGTTGCTTCTTGTTATTAACTCTTGTGCTATGGGTGTCCTATTAAGGAATTTGGAGTTTGACCCCACAATATGTAGATCGTAGCCAACTTTTTCTTCTATCAGATGCAGAGTCTCTGATTTGATATCAAGCTCCTTGATCCATTTTGAGTTAACTTTTGTTAAGCCTGTACACTTTGCTTTTCCTTCACCAACAGGTTAACCAAGAGTGTTTTACCATCTTTCTTTTAAAGGTTCCTGTTAGGTGTGTTGAGCTCATTTCCTGTCGAATTATGTATCACAGGTTGACTTTCTTTCTATCTAGGCCCAATTTCATCCCCCAGTGTTGTCTATACCTTGCCTTAAAATCTTTGCTAAGTTAAAATAGTAATTGGCAAGTGATCTGGAAGATGAACAATTATCAAAGAAACATCATAAGGTTATTGCTTTAACATTCAATTATAGATTGCAGAGGAACAACTATTTTTAGGACTTCTGGCAAATTATCAGGAGAGCTTAAAGAGAAATTGTACATAGAGAAAAGAGGAGATAGAATGTTTTGTCTTAAATGGGGCCTTTATTGCAGGAGCTAAACTAGGATAAGGGGAAGTGAAGTTGAGACAATTTTTCCCAGAAAAGTCAGGATATTGCTACTTGAACTTAAAGTTTAGGTAGCTGTAATGAGAGATGTTTGACTGATGCCTTAAACGAATAGTAATGATATTCTCCAGAAGTTGAGAGCATCAGAGAAAAATAACTTCAGATTAAACCTGACAAATGAAATGAATCGCAGACTTGAAAGCATCCTTGGGGATGACAATGTTTTCATTTGCCAATGGGAAAAATGAAGTTGAATGCATGTATGACTTGCCCATCTTTGCATGTTCCTCCACAACTTGTTCCAGGGAACTACTCACTGATGGCAAACTTTCTATTACTATATGTTTCTACAATTTCATATAAATTAAATCATACTATACACATTTCTTTTTTGTCTTACTTCTTTCTCTCAGAATAATTATTTTTAGGCTCATTTATGTAGTGATATGTACCAGTAGTACTTTTTATTACTAAGTATTATTTCATCATATGGATATACCACAATTTGTTTATCTATTCATCTGTTGATTGACATTTGGATTTTTCTAGTTTATAACTATAGGAAAGCTTGTTTTATTTTTTCTTAGGGAAATATCTAGGAATGAATGGCTGGATCATATAGTAAAAACTTTTAAAGCAACTCAAAAGCGTTTTTCACTCTCATGAGAGTGAGAGCTACTCTGCATTTTGGCAATACTTGGTATGGTCAATCTTTTTAATTTTAGTCATTGTAATAGATACTTTGTGATATTTGGAGGTTAGTTTAATTTTTATTTCCCTAATGACTAATGTTGTGCAGCATCTTTTGTTGATTTTCCATCCATATATCTTTCTTGGCAACGTGTTTATTAAAATCTTTTGCACATTAGGAAAACAACACAGATTGTTAATATTCCTACTGAGTGTTGAAAATTCTTTACATGGGCTGGGATTGTGGCTCAGCAGTAGAATGCTCACCTAGCATGTGCTGGGTCCTGGGTTTGATCCTCAGCACCACATAAAAAAAAGAAAAGAAAAGAAAATTCTTTACATATTCTATATGTAGGCTCTTTATCAGGTGTGTGTATGTATTGCAATTATGTTACCTCAGTCTGATGAGTCTTCTCATTCTCATCACAATGTCTTTAAGAAGAAGTATTTAATTGTGATGAAGTACAGTTAATCACTTTTTTTTATGTGTCATACTTTTAGGGTTGTGTCTAAGAAATATTTGCATAATTTGAGGTCATAATGGTGTACTGTTTATTGTTTCATGGGTTAAATTTAAGTCTATGATCCATTTTGATCCAAATTTTCTGTGATGCAATAGGTCAAAGTTAAAAAATAATTATATAGTTGTCCAATTTTTCTGGCAAAATTTGTGGGGGGAAAATCTATCCTTTTTGTACTGAAATACCTTTGCACATTTGCCTATAATTAGTATTTTTATGTTTGGGTTTATTTGTAAGCTTTCTATTCTGCCACATTGGTTGATCTTTGTATCTTTCAACCAGTACTACACTGTTTTTGTTGTTGTTGTTGTTGTTATTATTATTATTATTATTTTACCAAGGATTAAACTCAGGGGCACTCAACCACTGAGCCACATCCTCAGCCCTATTTTGTATTTTATTTAGAGACAGGGTCTCACTGAATTACTTAGTGCCTCACTTTTGCTGAGGCTGGCTTTGAACTCACAATCTCCTGTCTCAGCCTCCGGAGGTGCTGGGATTACAGTCACATGCCACTGCTCCTGGAACTACACTATTTTGATGACTGTAACTTTGCAATAATTTTTGAAATAAGGTAATGTTAGCCTTGTGACTTTATTTTTTTTTTGAAGAAGTTTCTGGCTAGTCTAAGATTCTTTCTTGCATTATCATATAAATTTTAGAATGAGTTTGATAATTTCTACCAAATAAAAAAGGCTGTTGGAATTTTAATTTTGTAGGTTTTATTAATCTACAGATAAATTATCAATTTAGGTGTAATTGCCATTTTAACAATGTTAAGTCATCTGATCCATGAATATAATCTCTTCTTTGTTGAGAATTTCATTTGTCATTAAAGTTTTTTATTTTGTTTTTCATGTATTTCATTAAATATAGCCCTAAGTATTTTATATTTTGCATGTTACTATGTATGTTTCCTAAATTTCTGATCATTTAATTTAATTTCAACTTATAGAAATACACCTTTTATAACGAACTTATATCTTCCAAACTTGTAAAAAAATCAATCACTTCAGTTTTAGTAGGATTTGTGTGTGTGTGTGTGTGTGTGTGTGTGTGTGTGTGTGTGTGAATTTTATCATTTGGTTATATCACCTATAGATAATAATATCATCCTTTCTAATCTGAGTATATTTAACAGATTTTTTCTTGCCTGGTTGCATTGGCCAGCATTTTTAGTACAATTCTGAAATGGTGAGAGTGAACACCCTGTATTGTTTCTGATCTTAGGGAGAGAGCATCTATTCATCTACAATTAATCATGTTGTTTGCTGTAGGTTGAAGAAGTTCTATTCTTAGTTTTCTGAGAGTTTTAATCAGAAATGGATGCATATGTATATGTCCCCCTTGCCATATGTGCATTTATTTGTGTTAGTCTTCATTTTTCTTTTAAATTGCTCACATTTTGTTGAGATACATTTACTTAAAGTTATTTTCCCTTTGTTGATTGGAAGCCAGTGTCATTTGCCACAATTGCAAGGTAGTAATAATCGAATAAAACCAGAAAAATACCACTAAATTATAAACACTTTAGTTATGGAGGCTTTGTGTGTGCATCAAGAAGCATGATCAACAAGTCAAAAAATATTTAAAGACATGTTTTTGCCAAGCTGAACATTTTCCTTTATGTAACCAAGAGGTCTTAAAAAAAAATAGAAACAGGAATGACTTTTTTTTTGTATTAGTACATTTAATTTAATGTAACATTAAAAATTCATCTCTCATATGTTGGATGTGAGTTTCATAGTTAGAGAATCATTAAATTTTATGCAGGTGTGGCTCAGGCAAAGACAAAAAAGTATGAAAAAGTTTGGGTGTTATAAACTCCACAGAGGTTAGAATTTCTTAGAATGATATTTCTAAGCCCTGATTGTGTGTAATTACCACCTTGAGAGTTTAAGACTTAGACTTCAAGAATCAGAATATCTTGGGTTGGAATATCTTTATCTTTTAAATGTTCTCTAGGTAGTTCCAATGCTCAGGGAGGATGGTAACTCTCTGTCTATAAGTGGTTTTGATTTGGAGTAGGCAGGCAAGAGAAATCCTAGATTGATTAGTAAGGTGTAACCTGTATATGAGTACAAAGGAATGGTAAAATATGCCATTTTAGGGCTAAAATATGAATTGCCTGTCAAGGCAGTTGGTTACTTAAATAACTGAAAGAGTGCAGGTTCTCCCTTTCATTGAGAATAAACCCACATGATCCCCCCCCCCCCCCCCCCCCCGTCTCAATGTTACTGGTATAAAATAGATCAACGTTGCCTACAATTAAAGACATTAAGTGTGCATTTCAAGAATGAGTTTTATGATAACATATTTAAAGAATAACCTAAATCACCTTACCCAATACTTAACAAAAGAAATATGAATTATTTCTGAAACAGCTTTAACACAATTGCTTATAAATAGTTCCAGAGAAGGGATTCCTAATGACTTTAAGCATCAACGTTTCCAAACAATACTACACACAATTCAAATTTGCATGTGTAAATAAATAGAACGCTGAAAAGAATATGAATGTGAATTCTTTCCCTTAATTATTTATCCGTAGTTTCTCCCAGTCCTAAGACCCATTTAAAATAACGCACTTTCCAAAGAGTACCAACTTGGCAGCCTTTTCTGCTGTGCTTTCTCACTAACTTTGGTCAGGTTATCGTCATGAAGACTTCATCTGGGAAACAGAAAGAAAAAGAGCGTTCAAAATCCAGATCTTCAAACCTGCTTAGAGAAGCAAGGAACTGGAGAAAGGCGAATTTCAAATCTATTTTAATTTAGGAGGACGCGAAACTATTTTTATAAAACTCTACTCGCATAAGGAGGCAAGTGAGACAAAGCAGTTTCTTTGGGACAATGTGCATTTGCAGCCCATGAGGATGGTGTCTAGTCCCCTGCTCCCCCTTCCTCCTAGAAGATCCCCAATCTCCGCCCCGGCCCTTCCCCGACAGAAGCCTTTGGCCAGTAGACCGGTGGGCGGGGTAACCTCTGCAGCCTAGTATTGCAGCCTCGGGTTCAGGCGACGCGCAGAGCACTGGGGCACTTCCTTAGCCCCCAGGGACTGTAAGAGGCTTTTGGGGCAGCTGAGCTTCTCAGTGTCTCGAGCTCCGGGACGCGGTCATTGCCAACTCCGGAGGGACAGAGTGTAAACTTGTCCTTATGTGGGTGGGGGACAGCCGGACGACAGCGTCTTCCTACCCCAGTATCCCTGCGGGTTTATCTGCGGACAGCACCATTCCCAGTTACAACACCTCGCTAGAAACTTCACCAATGGAGCAGTCACAGCGTGGCAGAGGAGACCACAGCGGTAACGGTGTACTCCACCCTGGCCCGGGACTGGTGGCTGCGACCCCTCATCCCTCACCGCCGGCGTTACCGGTACCCTCGGGGATACCAGTTCCACCAGCTTATCTGCGGCCCTCCGGCCTCTTCCTGCGAGCTGCCGCCGCCGCCACGGCGGGAAGCGGAGGCTGCCGGCCGGTTCCTAGGCTGGAGAGAGGCGTGAGCGCAGTGGGCAGCGGCTACCTGCGGACGCCCAAGTGCTCTCGCTGCCGCAACCACGGTGTGGTGTCGGCGCTCAAGGGCCACAAGCGCTTCTGCCGCTGGCAGGACTGCGCGTGTGTCAAGTGCACCCTGATCTCCGAGCGCCAGCGCGTGATGGCCGCCCAGGTGGCGCTGCGCAGGCAGCAGGCGCAAGAAGAGAGCGAGGCTCGGGGACCGCAGAGTTTCTTGTACCCTGGAGCCTCGGGTCCGGAGGTTCAGGCGTCCAAAAGCCGCGGTAGAACGGTGAATTCCCAGGCTGCCGGCGAGCGTAAGGCGGTACCCGCTCAGGAATTGGGTGCCTTGAGACCAGCTAGTGGTCTGGCAACCCCTGCTATCGAGGTTATCCAGCAAGATGATGCGGAGGACAAACAAGGTGAGTTGGTCTTTGGTGTGCTTTTTGCAAGTAATTGCTATGGAGAAAGAGTTTGGGGGCGGGGGCGGGAAAGGAAAATAACAAAACCAGTAGCGCCCTAGAGGCAAAAAAGAAAAGTTGTTCAAAAGAAGCTCTCAAGTTCTCCAAAACGACTTTATAGCAAGCATGTCAATGAGGGTGTTAAGAGACCCAGCACCTTCACTTTGGAAGGCCTTTCTGTTTGTTTCTTGAAGTGATAGGAAAAGTTAATGAAAGGGTGAAATGTGGGTGATAACAGATGACGACTTGCCCTAGGAATGGCATTACATTTGCACAAGTTTGTTGTGACTTTGAACAGAACTTCGTTCAAGCGTGCGTTCAACGAAAAGCGTAGTGAGGGTTGTTTAGAGCTTGCTGTATACTTTTTTTCAACTATAAAATCAGTGAATCTTTAGAACTAGCGTGGGAAATTTACTGATGGGAGTGCATTTTTTCAACTTTGGAGCAAGCCTCTGGCTCCAGCTAGAACTAGGTAAAAGAAGATCTATTAAACAATCTCTTTTTCTCTCTCCTTCTCTCCCTTTAATTCTTTAAGCATCCTCCACCAACTATTTGTCCGACTCCAAAAGTGTAGAAAGCTTTGGTATCTGAAGTTTTATTTCTTCCCATAGGACATACATTTAGGTTTTCCAGATTGCAAAACCATTGGTGGCACTACCACAGTTTAATATTGGAGATTTCTTTCTTTTTTTAAAAAGTTCTTTGTAGTTGTAGTTGGGCAGCATGCCTATATCTGTTTATTTTCACGTGGTGCTAAGGATTTAACCCAGTACCTCACACGTGCTAGGCATGCACTCTGCCAAGGAGCTACAGCCCAGCCCCAACTCCAATACTAGAGATTTCTTATCCAAGGAAGTTTACATTTTTTTTCCTATTATTTATTGACTGCAGATTACTTGCAAATACCCTCTATTTTAAGATATGTGTGCATGTCTGTACAGACTTAAAAAAAAAAAAAAAAACTAAGGCTACCCCAAATTAACTTTTCTTGCTAATGTGAATTCCATTGTATATCCATGAAATTCATAGCCCTCCACAGGCCTACTAGCAGTGAAGATTCCAGTTTTTAAAAAAAATTTAAAAAATGTTCCAAACAGGTTGTAACATGAAATTACAAAATGATACAATAAATTAACTAATTAGAAACTCCTTGAATTGTGAAAATTGTAGATCTTAACAGATCACAGAATATATTTTGAAAAAGATCATCTCTATATTGAAATGAGGCATATATAATTTTGTGTTTTTACACATGCCAACTTTCTGCATATGGTCCAGTTTATTTTAGTAGACAAAATAAAATAGACAAAATAAGTAAAACTACTATAAGAAAAAGTGAAAGTTGGAATTCTTGAAACTGGCAGTGAGATCACCTGATGGCATTGATTTGTGGAATGTTTTTGATTCCCAGGTGTTCTGTTTGTAGTTAATTATTTTATTCTATTTTATTGCCCCAGACGACCCTCTATAGAAAGTAAGCCACCCCCTATAGAAAGTAAGCCACATTTTGAAAGGCCACTCCAATGGCTTTTTAAATTGACAGTTGACTGTAGTAAGGTATTGTTTAATTTATTCATTCATTGGACAAAAGACCAACAATCATTCAGTGAATAATATTTTCTACACAAAAGAATCTCATATTCAAAGGAAGGTGGATTATATGTAGTATCCAATTCTATAATACAAGGTATATTATAAAAATGATAAACGCAATAGAAGTAAAAAAAGCTTTAGAAGTTGAGAGGACAGAGATGAAAGAAATGGCATCATAGTATTTTAAAGACAACTTAGTTTCTAAATAGAATCAGTATTTCTTTACCAATATTTGTACTATGAGTACAACATAATAATGAAAAATTCTTTTATGTTGCTGTGGACATGAAATTTTAATACTACTTTAAATGTTAAGGCAGACATACTTTGTGAATCCCATTTATAAGAAAAATGGAATAGAGGATCAATGGAATTTGGCAGACTTGATTAGAAAAGTTGTATTTAGAGCTGAAAATTAGTACTAGAGTCTGATTTTTCAGTAGTACCATCCTTTCTTTTGTCATTACATGACAGCATTTTGACCCTCAGAGTACTAAATTTTACACATTTTAACTTTTGGATAAACATTTATTTTTTATTTTAGAGTTTAGGTCTGCTTCTTAAGAAAACAGAAGAAACTATGAGTGTGTTATGTATCATGGTTGCAAATCACTTAATATTGGAGGAAGGGGTGTGATTTGAAGCAAATGCCTGATATGTTTTTATACAAATGGCTGTAGTGCAATTTTTAATTTTCCTTAAAGAAATGTTGTTTTAAACTTTTCTTAGTTTTTTTTAGGGATTAAAAAAGAAAATATATTTTTTTTTACAGAGGATTAAGAAAAAATACCAAGTCCATGTCATCTCACAGAAAATGAATATGGAATGATTTGAGATTGATATAGATGACATTATTGCCCTAAGTTTGAATGAAATTAACGATTTTGTTATTTTTCTGCATTATTCAAGTGACTTAATTAGAACCTGAAATGTGAGCATAAGAAACCAATTATTGAAATTTAGCATTAGTAATTAAATAGAGTATTCATTTTCAAGCTAAGATTACTTTATAAAAATTTGTTATCTAAACCTAACCTATATGTAGTTCTTTTTATGTAGTGTCACTATGGGGGAAAAATATATAGTAACAAAACTCATGATATTTATGCAAATACCAAACCAACCATATGAGCAAATGTTGTGCAGTATTGGTGTTATGTTAACATCTCTGAGTAACAACACTCTCCTCTATTGATTCTTAAATACTAATACATTTACATGTTGTCTGTCCTTGTGATCCTGAAATGACTCCATTAAAAATTTTTAGTATGAATAAATATTACTAATATGTTATTAGGAAATGAATGGTCTTATCTAGTATAATTTTTGAGTGGGTAATAGGTTTTGGGAAGTTTTTCTATATTTGATTCTTTTTTTACTTTCTCTTTCTCAGAACAAAAGGGGAGTCAATGTGACTCATGCCAGAGTGGACAAGAAGAGCCATGCTCTAAATCCCATCAGCTTTCTTTGGGATCATCTTCTAAGTCTAATGGTGTCATTGGGAAAAAAAGCATCAGGTCATCTACTTCAGAACACTCAAAAAAGCATGCTACCATCCAGTCTCCTTACTCTGGGGAGCAATCAGGAGGTGAAGACAGTCCCAGGTCCTTATCATCCTCTGATCTGGAATCAGGAAATGAGAGTGAGGGGGCTAAAGACTGCATTGCAGTGAGAGCCAGCCTTCCCATGATGTCCTCAAGACCAAGAGATCCTCTTGATATTCTTATCAGGATTTTCCCACGTTACAGGCTCACCTGGCTAGAAAGCGTTCTACGGTTCTGCAAAGGGGATGTGGTCCAAGCCATTGAACAGATCTTAAATGGGAAAGAACGCAAGCAAGATACCAGGGATCTAGCATACTCCAGAAAACGGGAAAACACAGCCTTTTCAAGAGCTTCAAATTTTAGTCTAGCTAGAATTGGTTTTGGAACTCTAGGTAATAAATCAGCTTTCTCTCCTCTTCAAACCCCATCTGCTTCTTACAGAGGTGATTCAAACCTCTACAGCTTAAATCCTAGACTAGAGATTAGTCCATTACGACTGGCATATTCTTCGCCAGGGAGAGGGCTGTCTGGTTTTGTGTCACCCTACCTAACACCTGGGTTGGTTCCAGCATTGCCTTTTCAGCCATCTTTGGATTATACTTTTTCAGGGATGATAAGGGATACTTCCTACTTTCCCAGTAAAAGCTCAATAACTGGTAGTAGGCTGTATTTTAGACCCAGTCAGGACAGTCTGTAATGTATCTATTCATTCTCCCTTTCTGGAGTATTTCTAGAATTATGAAACACACACACACACACACACACACACACACATACACACAGAGATCTATTAATGTACTTAAATAAGTATATGAGTGAATCACTAGGCCTTAAAAATGCTATTTCTTTTTTTAGTCAGCAATATAGATTTTAGATTTAAAGACTTTATTCAGCATTTATTAAGTGAAAGAAGCATTTAAACATTGTCTGTGCCTTGAATAAAGCTTTTTAATGAAATAGTTTTACTTTAAAGAATGTTCTCCCTAAGTTATCAATTGTAAAATTCCTGTTGTAAAACTACACTTGTTTATATTTTGGTGAAAAGTGGGGTTTATAGCTGTAAAAAGTTTATGGAGCAATCTAGCATAATATAAAATGAACTAAAAGGAAGAATTTTAAATTTGAGGTAATTCTAAGTAATTGTTATCCTAAAATTCTCATCTTTCCTTCCTTGTTCACAGGGTAGAAAAAAATTATTCAAAGTATTTTTAAAAAATTTATTTGTAGATAAGTGATTAATCATAAAACTTTTGAGAAATTTGAATTCCTTATTTTTTGCAAAGTCTTATTTTTCACTATCATTTGTAAAAACAAATGCCAATTTTAAATTCTCTTTGAAGTTAACATTTTGAATTATAAAGGCTTACTTAATGAATCTTAGGAAGTTGGACTGCGCCATCTTCTGGTCACTATCACTAATTGCAACTCAATTCTGCTGAGTGAATTATGTATGTATGCATTGTTTCCTAATGGTAGAAACTAACACTTTTGTTTTTTTGCAATAATCATTTTGGATCATGCTACATTAAAATTTTCATATTGTAAAGTGAATTTCTACTGTGAATGATGATTTTAATCTTTTAATTTCCTTATGTCTGTATCTGAGAAAATAATCTTTTCCATATGTTGAGATAAGAATTAGCACCCATTCTCAAAGTAAAAATAATTTTATTCAGAAAAATAAAATAACTGCTCAGACAAATATTGATTGACTCTATATATTAGGCTTAATGCATTGAGGGAGATATAAAATTTCCAAAGGGGGGAAAATTGTCATTAAAATTTAGAGGTATTCTTGTGGTTTAAAAAGTATATTTCATTCTCCATCTGGGGCATTTGAAAACTGTTTATTTCAATAGTCAGTGGAAAATCCCTGAGGAAACTGCTTACTAAACAATTTTTATGAAGTTTTCTTTATGTGTCATCATTTTTTAAAAGGACAGTAATTTTATTGTTAGGAATAAATGAAAACCCAGCTGGAATATAATAGATGATTCACTAGACATTTCTTTACATGTATGGATGTGTGTGTATGTGTAAATATACACACACTAAACTACTAAAGCCCTGTCAGTTCTATTCTCATGGAATCTTTTCCCTAAAGTCAATAAAATATATTTCTAAATCATATTTGCCAGCATATAAAATATTAAGTCACTAAAGTATCAAATGCTGATTTGAGATTATATATATAATGATTATGTATTAATTTTAATGGTGTGTGAGAAAAAAGATTCTGTAAAATTTTGTTGCATTCAATACTCACTTCTTATAAAAAAAGCTTTAGATTCTGAGTCTAAACCATAGTAATATGGCTGGCAAAAGTTAATACATCTAAGTGAAGAAATAATTTTGGATAATAGATCTCTTTGAGACAGATAAAACCAAAGAACTCTCTAAAATGGCCTGCAAGCACACAGTTTTGCATATAATTTCATGGGATTCTTGGATCTCCTAAATGCTATTCAGGTTAGAATCTTTGATTAATATTTCTATTGCATTAATTCATTTATAGAATGCTATTTTTAAAAATGCACTAGATCCCATAGAGGATGTCAAGTGTAAAATATGCTTTAAAGGAAGTTATACTATATAGTAGACATCTGGATTAAAAATTCAATAATTCTAGAGTTGCTGAATTCTTCATGTGGTTTTCTTTTTTTTTTTTTTAAAGAGAGTGAGAGAGGGGAGAGAGAGAGAGAGAATTTTTAATATTTATTTTTTAGTTCTCGGCACACACAACATCTTTGTTGGTATGTGGTGCTGAGGATCGAACCCGGGTCGCACGCATGCCAGGCAAGCGCGCTACCGCTTGAGCCACATCCCCAGCCCCTCCATGTGGTTTTCATTGGAGAAATGGAATTGCTTTTGAATGAAGAAGAACATTTATTCAGTAGTATTCAGAATTTTAAGAACAATTTATGATCTTAACTTTTCAGTTAGTCTACATAGATAATTTTATAAAATAGGTCTTTTGTTCAACCAGTAAATAGGATGTAAGAAAGTGAGGCTCAGCAGTGGTAGTATCCAGACCTAAGATTAAAGGTACTTTTGCAATTTCAGACTCAGGTCTGAGGCAGGATTTGTGTCTGTTTTGTTTCTTGACAGCTTTTGTGTGGTGTCCAATTCCTAAGTGCTCAATAATAGTTCTTCACTAACTTAATTAAACAAAGGTTTAAAGAAGTAGCATAGGAATTCATTTATTCAACACCTCATCGTTAACACTACTTTGTGTCATACACTAAGCTAGATAGATGCAAAGGACAATTGCATGAAAACACAGGCTTAGCCTCAAGATGCTCACTGTCTTTGTTATCATGTGTGCAGAAAAGCAACCAACCAATGGCAGCATTTGACAACATTGGTGCATCAGTGAGATGTTTATGATCTTGACATATATGCCCATGGATTCTGCTTGAGGCCTGAACTCCTAAGCCACCATGGAGATAGGAAAGAAGAGGGGGTAAACATTGTAAGAACCAGCTTGTGACCAAAATGAATTGACTATAGTGTAGAGGATATAGCAAGTTAAAATATCATGAAAAAAGAATTCAGAAGAATGAAATTTTAATTATCTGTCCAATAGCAGAATGGCTATCTTATAGTGCACCATCTTTTTTTTTGGGGGGGGGTGATGCTGGGGATTAGAACCCAATGCCTCATGCATACAAGGCAAGCACTCTACCAACTGAGCTGTATCCATAGGCCCTGAATGCATGCTCTTATTTAAAATACCATGTAGAGAAAGCCCATCAGAGACATGGTTGGTGGAATCTTTCTTTACTGCTTCAATATTGGGACAGAATCATCTATAAGCTGATCAGAAAGAGTAAATACTGGTTGGATTCATGAATACATTTCAAGTCTAAGACAATAAAAATTCTAAGAAAATGAAAACACTAGACCATATTTGTCAATAATTTGCTCACTAGAACTTTTCCTGGGTGAAAACCTCCCTTTGGGAAGAGGTTAAAAAAAAAGACAAAACAGTGTATGATTTCTAAGCAATAAGACAAGTAGAGGTTAGCATAAGACATGGAACTGAGGAGGAGGGCTCACAAAGGACACAAATCCAGAGAGACGTGTTAGTAAAATGTATATGAGAAGTGTCTGTTCAGGTCCTTGGCCCATTTGTTGATTGGGTTATTTGTTATCTTATTGTCTAATTTTTTGAGTTCTTTGTATACTCTGGATATTAGGGCTCTATCTGAAGTGTGAGGAGTAAAAATTTGTTCCCAGGATGTAGGCTCCCTATTTACCTCTCTTATTGTTTCTCTTGCTGAGAAAAAACTTGTTAGTTTAAGTAAGTCCCATTTGTTGATTCTTGTTATTAACTCTTGTGCTATGGGTGTCCTATTAAGGAATTTGGAGCCCGACCCCACAATATGTAGATCGTAGCCAACTTTTTCTTCTATCAGATGCAGAGTCTCTGATTTGATATCAAGCTCCTTGAGACACTTCTCAGAGGAGGACATACAATCAATCAATAAGTACATGAAAAAATGCTCACCATCTCTAGCAGTTAGAGAAATGCAAATCAAAACCACCCTAAGATACCATCTCACTCCAGTAAGATTGGCAGCCACTATGAAGTCAAACAACAACAAGTGCTGGCGAGGATGTGGAGAAAAGGGTACACTTGTACATTGCTGGTGGGACTGCAAATGGGTGCGGCCAATTTGGAAAGCAGTTTGGAGATTCCTGGGAAAGATGGGAATGGAACCACCATTTGACCCTGCTATTGCCCTTCTCGGACTTTTCCCTGAAGACCTTGAAAGAGCATGTCACAGGGATACTGCCACATCGATGTTCATAGCAGCACAATTCACAATAGCTAGACTGTGGAACCAACCCAGATGCCCTTCAATAGATGAATGGATAAAAAAAATGTGGCATCTATACACAATGGAGTACTATGCAGCAATAAAAAATGGCAAAATCATAGAATTTGCAGGGAAATGGATGGCACTAGAGCAGATTATGCTTAGTGAAGCTAGCCAATCCCTAAAAAACAAATATCAAATGTCTTCTTTGATATAATGAGAGCAACTATGAACAGAGCAGGGAGAAAGAGCAGGAAGAAAAGATTAACATTAAACAGAGACATGAGATGGGAGGGAAAGGGAGAGAAAAGGGAAATTGCATGGAAATTAAGGGAGACCCTCATTGCTATATAAAATTACATATAAGAGGTTGTGAGGGGAATGGGAAAATAAACAAGGAGAGAAATGAATTACAGTAGATGGGGTAGAGAGAGAAGATGGGAGGGGAGGGGAGGGGGGATAGTAGGGGATAGGAAAGGTAGCAGAATACAACAATTACTAATAGGGCATTATGTAAATTGTGGATGTGTAACAGACGTGATTCTGCAATCTGCATTTGGGGTAAAATTGTGGGTTCATAACCCACTTTAATCTAATGTATGAAATATGATATGTCAAGAGCTTTGTAATGTTGTGAACAACCAATAAAAAAAAATAAAAAAACAAAAAAAAATGTATATGAGGTATACACCAGTATGTCTTCCTAGAGGGAGCACTAACTTTGCAGATGAGCTCTAGGATAGACTCAGCAGGATGACTTGGGCAGGTAACTTTCACTCTCTGGGCATTTGTCAACTCTCAATAAAATAAGGATATAAATATCTAACTTGCAAGATTCTCAGAGATAAAAGGTAGCTTGAATAAACTGCAAAGTACACTAATGCTTATATATTGGGTGCTAAATAAATAACTGTTGCTGTTATTAGTTTGTATTACATTTTATTTGCTCCCTGGTGGCAGTCTCTTAACAAGGAATACTCTGTAATTTCATTTAATCCACTTAGTGGATGTGGAACCCATAGAACAGTTATTACTAGGGGAACAGGCTTCGACCAGTCCAGATTTCCTGTTTGATTGTTACTTTCATAGGTTAGCCACAATTTCATAATGTATTATTGTGCTGGGTTTCTGTTCTTGCAACTAAAAAGCTCAGGGGTCACTCCAGTTAAACTGGGCTAACTGGGCTGCAGGAAATAACCACACAAGAGTCACAAATACCTTTTTCTTTGGGGTCGCTGTGATGGCTCCTCTGACCTTAAGGGTCCGCAGAAAGAGAGCGAGAGCACGGGCTGACCCCTTTTATTGAGGGAAGCTATTCAAATGGAGCAAGGGGTCAGGTTTCAGGGGGCTGAGTATCTTCATAATGTCCACTTTCAGCAGGTTGACTGACACCTGGGTAGGCCACACCCAAGGGCACAGTAAGAGAAGGGGACACACACAAGGCACTTCCATGGAAGATTCTATCCTAAACAGGGCAAGGGGTTATATTACAAAGGAACAGGTGAGCAGTAGCTTCACCCATGGGGCTGTAGCAAGACACACCCTTTTCTGTGACTGAGCGCCTCAGCACCCAGCCAGGGAGTGTGACTCAGTCACGTGTAAGGTTGGTCTCCCACATTATTGTATATGTGTTTTGGATTCTTTTTAAAGATTGTGAAGAAAATGAACAGCAAATCCACGGTTTTGTGTTCATGTTACCTTGATCAGTCAAGAAAACAGTCCCTATAAGTATATGTGGAAATAAGGGAGTTAATAGAAATTTGATCTAACACAGAGGAGATCTGGGAAACAAAAGGGAAAATGCAGGTCTGAGAGTAACTAATCTGCCTAAAGCACCGTGTGAGTGAACAAGTGGGCACTTTCAGGAAATTTGTGAAGTCCAGCCTGACCCATCACTTACAGTTCCCAGATGCATAGTGAATGAAATCTTTGGGGGATCTCAGGCCTCTGAATAGTTATGGGCTCTGTGGGTCTGAGGGAGGCCCCTGGTGGGTGGGTCAGTGAGGCAGGAGGAAAGCTGGTGTGGAGTAAACACTGGATGTCGGTCCTTGATGACTTTGGTTTTACCTCTACCTGACAAATTTCACAATTCTTTCCTGGGCCAACTTTCAGTCTGAACCATATAGAGAAGGGAATTCTGGGAAATGTAGTCCCCAGTTTTAATTAAACACATACTGCACAACCCAGTCCAGTTCTTGTCGATATGGCTTTCATACGCATATATTAACCACATTCCCTTACAAATAAGGGCCAAAACGAAGTTATTCTTTTACCAAAAATTGATACAACTACTCTATAACGAAAACATGCATAGTTTCTCTCCAAAATAGGACACACACAGTGACCCATCCATCTTGGGGGAGGGCTTATTCCTCTTTCAACTAGTTAAATCCACCTTTGACTATCCTATAACTTTAATCCTGAGATAGAGTGAACCACTACTAGTAAATCTTGTTAGAGTAGGGAGTTGGGAACGGAGGAAATTGCTAAATGCAGGTGGTCCCTGATGACCACAGTTCTACTTATGACTTACCTACTTTAAGATGGTGCAAAAGTGATAAACATTCAGGAGAAGCCATAGCATGAATTTTGATCTTTTCTCAGACTAGTGATATGTGGTATAATACTCTCTTGACATGCTTGGGGAGCCTCAGCTCCCAGTCAACCATAAAATCATGGGGGTGAAAGGGTAAAGTTTCTAAGCTGCAAAGCCTGAGTTAAAATGTAAAAGACCAGGCATTGTAAAGTTTCTAAGTTGCAAGGCCTGAGTTAAAAAGTGAAGGACCAGATATTGTTAAGTTCCTCTGCTACACCCAGAACCTGAAATTCCTGAGGCAGTTAAGACAATGTCCTACTGGCCATTTAGCCTAGGGCCCTGTGCAGCGTGTCACGTATGCATACAGGGCCCGAACCAATCAGTTTGAATGTGTACCCTGCTTAGGAGTGACCAATCACCCCCGCCCAACCTGTTCTCGCCAATGAATGTAGTAATCAAGTTTAAGAATTGTTGTTTGATTTTCCTGCGACTCATGATGATTTGTCCTGATGTACGCAAAGCCTCCGCCCTCCCCAAAAAGTGTACTTAAGCACTGCTTAACCTCTGCTCGGGCTCTGGGCTGCTCTCCCTTCTTGAGTGAGCCTGGAGCCTCAGCGCACTGAATTGGATCCTCAATAAATCCCCTTCTGCAATTGCATGAGTCAGTCTCTTGGTGGTCTCTTCCTCCGACGCTTCGCCGGACCCTTACAGGGGTATGCAACCAATATTCTGCAGTGTACATTTTTGCTGAGTTAGGATGTTTGGTAGGTTAGATGTTGTTAAATACATTTTTGATATTATGATATTTTCACTTTACAATGGATTTTTTTGGGATGTGATCTCATCATAAGTCAAGGAACTTCTGTACATGTACACAAGCACACACACACACACACAGATACTTTAAAGCAAGGAAAAAATAAATGTGTCTATCTACTAGAGCTCTCATGCTTCATATGGGACTATCACTGGTCATGGGATCACAGATGGTATCTATAACTTTCCTTTTCTACTGTTTCATATCTTCCTTATTCCAAGAAAGTGTCTCCATTAATTGTGGTTATTACTATGGTGGGTGACCCGGGTCCTCATTCCTGAAGAGTGTGGCCCATTAGCAGTCCTGCTTCTGTGAGGTTGTTTCAGCCTTCCATTAACTTTTACTACAAACATTGGAAGACTAAGTGACACTCCAGAGGATGTCCTGCATACTGCAAATACGACCATCTGCCTCTTTCCTGCTATTTCATTGGCACAAGGTGCCTAGAATAGCCAATAGTAATCTCAGGTTCCAATACACTGTTGTCTTCTCTTATGGTATCATTTCTCATTTGGGAAGTAAGACCTGTGAACCAAAAAAGCCAAAAGTTGTTGTAGGGAACAGAAACAAAAGAATTAGTGGTAAGTTATCAGATTAATGAGAGAGATGCCATTGTTATACCTATCCTGTGTTTCCCTGAGTCCTGGGTATAGGAGCCACTCCATAGTTCCAACCAATTCTGAGCATATCTTACACCCAGGAAGACATTATTCCAGCCATATAAAGCACTTTCACCATCTGGTGCCATAACTGAGTCTTCCAAAGGCCATTCCATAATTTTATTAGATCAGCTGTTTGGGGATGAGGGGAACATGATGATACCAGTGAGCTCCACAAGCATGAGGTCCAATATTACAATTTCCTTGTTAAGAACGACTCTTTTTGTTAGCAATAACATTGTATGGAAAACTGGGAAGGTGACCCAGCATCCTGTAAACCCACAGATGGTGGTTTTAGCTGAAACATTAAGGTGGGAAAGGCAAAATTGTAACATGCATGAGTTTTTTTTTTTTTTTTTTTTTTTTTTTCCCCTGGCGAGAACAAAGAGGTACTACTTCATTGATGGAAGTGATTCAGGTGGCTGGCTGGTTTCCTTGGGGAATAGTGCCATTCCAGAAGCTTTGTGTTGATCTTTGCTGTTGGCCAAATTGGTCGAGCCAAATTGGCCTTCGTGAATGGATGCCCATGTTGCTGAGCTCAGGCATAAGCTCCATCTATGCTTCCATGGTCATTCTTTTCATAGGCCAATTGAACAAATATGAGAATAAAAGAATGGGCTGCCTTGTGTATAAGATTATTAAGATATTCCTATTCAGGGGTTACTCTTTGGTAATCATTTATAGGAGACAAAATATCCTTACATTTTGTGCTCATTAGGGGATGTCTTTTCACATATCTCCTCTGTAGATCTGTCACTGATTTTCCAATCATGTTTTTTTCCAAAACTGTTATCCACTGCTCATGACTCATTCTAGATATGTATCTCTGTCTGTTTCTCCTTCCAGGCAAAATGAACAAGCAGGTATATAGTTTGAAGTTCTTCCAATTGAAAAGACTATCTTCACCAGTATCTTTCCAGGCCACACCTATGGTGCCACAGCTGTTCATGTCAGATTGTTCTAGAATAGCGTGTTGAATCACCTGTGAACAAAAATCAAATTATTTGCTTGCTTGGATTTTACTGCTCCTAGATCTCATCATACCCTTTGAACTCAGGAGACTATTTGCTTGGCAGCCAGTCTCATGGATGTCCCTACTGTACAGAAAGGAGCCACTACAGAGGCCTTCAAGGATGCTAGAACTTTGATCAACAGGGAGTACTATTTTTGGAGAGTCTCAGGAGGAACATAATTAAGGGGTGAGTGAATAGTTAATATGAGTGAGTAGTTAATATATAATAAGTACACTCCGGTGTTCCAGTTGCCAACACCTTTGCAGATGATTTCATCAATACTTGTGGAGGCATCTATAGAAAGCAGTTTTCTTTTATGTAGCTATTACTTCTATGAGTCCTCAGCCAAGCACCTGCTGGTGGGAGTGGGATTACTCGTGGTTAGCAAGATCAGTAATGAAGAACATAAGCTCAGCTGGACATGGTGGCCCATACCTGTAATCCCAGCTGCTTGGGTAAGGTAGGAGGATCATGAGTTCAAAGCCAGCCTCAGCAAAAAGCAAGGTGCTAAGTAACTCAATGAGACTATGTTTCTAAATAAAATTAAAAAAAAAAGGCTGGGGATGTGGCTCAGTGGTCAAGTGTTCCTGAGTTCAATCCCTGGTACCAAAAAAAAAAAAAAGAAAAAAAAAAGGAACAAGTTAAGATAAAATCTGCTGGGCACCTCTGAGTCTGGCACCTCTTAATACTTTCTGAAAATAATGATCTTTGCTTCCCTTCTGCTTCATAAATCTTATAGATTTTTCTCTTTTGGTTAACTGTAACTTGGAACCATAGAGAGGAAGAAATTCTGGGAAATTTAGTTTCCAGCCTTAGCCAAAGTGACACAACACAATCAAACATATGACATGCTGTAAAATTCATATTTTTCAACTATTTAGTTTTATGAAACAGTATTTTCTGTTCACCCTGAATCAAAGATTAAACCTCCATTAAACATGGGGACCCAACAACAGTGGAAATCTAGTTAGAGTCTCTACTTACTGTTCCTATTGTTGTTTTTACACTCTTTTAAAAATTATTTCTTATAAAACAATTTTAAAACTACATGAAAATATAAGAAATACTATAGAGACATCCCATATACCCTTTATCTAGAGTCCCCTATCAATAACATATAATTGTAGCACATTATTACAATCAGAAAATTGACATACCTCACAGATCATGCATGAATTTTATTCAGGACAATATACAAAATCAATGGGAATTTCTGGCATAGGAAAATATCATCTGGTTTACCTGATAAAAAGATGATTCTAGCTGTGTTGTGGAGAAAAAAGACTGCAAGTTTCAAAGAGGGGAGCAAGGAAGCAAGTTTGGAGGTTACCGCAGAAGCTAATTGAGAGGTGATAGTGGCTAACATGGAGATTGCAGAGAGAATTGGAGGGGACACATAGTGGTAAGATTGTAGATACGTTTTTAAATGTAGAAATTACAGGCTTTGCTTATGGGTTGGATGTGAAGTATGAGAGAAGAAAGGCACCACACATACCTCCAAAGCTTTGATCTAAAAAACTGAGTTGGATGAAGCTCCTATTTGCCAAAATAGTGAAAACTGTACAATTTTTAATTTTTACAATACTAATGCAGTCTGAAAAATTTCAAAGAATGATTATTTTACAGGCCATCTTTCTGGTGACAGTGGGGTTCCATGAAAAGATTTGTTCTATAAAAGATTAATAAATAGAAAAATCTCTAAGAAAAACAATCAGAAAGGCATAAACAAATGATACTGAAAATAATATAAAAGACAGAATACTGAATTCAGCAGAGAATAAATAAATCATGAAAATATTATAAATGATAAAATTTTTTTTAAAACTTACATTAATTGTGAACATTTCTAGAATTAATTTAGAAATTGGTAGAACTGAGAAACCTATCTGGGTGGTACCAAAATGAGAAAGGAAAAATAGTCCCAGAAACCTTCAGCAAAATTTTGCTGTTGTCTCAATGTCCAGAGTAGCATCTCATGACCTTGAAGACCTCTAAGGAAGGCTAAGAGTATGTTTCATTTGATCACATTATCACTTTGTAAGGAAATGACTGTTGACTGCATGACCAACAGTTTCTACCCCAACAGGCATCTTCCTTAATTTGATACTGCAGAATCCTACTCTTTAGAGGGATCTTAATTCTAGAAACAAGACAATAAAAACTACTATTACTGTTTCTATTGAACTTTGAGCTAGAGATGTTAACCAATGTAGTACAGTATAAATACAGGGACAATAGGAATAGTTATTGGAAAATGAATGTTGGTATTTTCAAATGCTATCATTAAAACAAAACAAAACAAAACCAAACAAAACAAAAAGAAAGCAGACGCATTGTAACTAATGAAAGAATTTAACAAGGTGGCTGGTTAAAGGCTGAACACACATGCACAAAATCAATAGAATTCCTAGGTATAAATAATAGTTAACTAGAAAAATACAATAGAATGAAAGATAATATTCACAAAAACTGTTAAGATGCCTAGGATTAAAGTAAAAAAAGTATGTACATTAAAAATTATGAAATATTTCTAAAGAACATAAAATAAAGCTTTAGTAAACATCTAGGACAGGGAAGACCGTAGTAAAGATGTCCATTTTTCTCACAGCACTTTGATGGGGATGCCAAATGGCAATGGTGGGGAACATGTGGTAGAACCACCTGTTTGTTCACTTCATGACCAGGAAGCAGAAAGAGAAAGAGGAAGAGGACAGGGGCTCACAGCCCCCTTGGAGAACACACTTCCACTCCAAAGCCCTACCTCCTGCAGGCTCCACCACGTGCAACAGCCATTCAAAGGTACCAGAACTTGGGAAACTATGGGCCTTTGGGGGCCATTGGATAGCCAAACAATAGCAGTAGTGGGCCTCACTGACTTCAGTCCTGAAGATCAGTTTTTGCCCCAGTGGGAGGTGAGGAGTCGCCCTGGTGTTTATTCCAGGTCTACTCCTTATTGGGTGGCACTTAAAAAACAAGAAATACTTTTCTCTAGTCTTTGTCTCCCATAGCAAATGAGAGCCTTCGGTATTAAAAATATTCCCCAGGAACCCAGAAACGGAACAGCCAGAGGAGGTTCTTAATTCATGCATAAATGCTAATTGAGTTTTTAATTCAATAAACGACATGCATAAAACAATATTCTGGGCTATTGAGAAATGCAGAAATGACCTTGGAACATGAAAGCAGACGGCAGGAAATTAACATTGAATAAATGCCTACTGTGGGCCAGGCTCCAAACAGGAATTTGAGTACACAGTCAGGAAAATATCATGGAATCCCTTTGTATCTCATATAAATATAAGCTTAGGGCTGGGGTTGTAGCTCAGTGGTAAAGTACTCACCTTGCAAGTGGGCGGCACTGGGTTTAATCCTCGCACCACATAAAAATAAAATAAAGATATTGTGTCCAGTTACAACTAAAAAATATTTAAAAAAAATATTTTAAAAAAATATTAACTTAGGCTGTTTTCCCTCTGGAAAGAGCCCACATTCTCCCTTAAGTCTGCATCTGCTTTTCTAAATAAATCTATGTATCTCTAAAAAAAAATTATTCAATTTGCCAGTTAAAAACATGTTTTCTGTTAATATAAATTGAATATTTATGTTCCAAGTAAGAGTTTTATCCATAAACTAATTACCACAGCATATAGCTCATTTGGGATTGTCTTCTGTTGCAATTTTTTTGTCTAAGAGAACAGACAACTTACCTGGGCAGGTTTGTGGAAGCATCTTATTTTGTGGATTATCATTCAATTTTCTTTTGTCTGTTTTTTTTTTTTTGTTTGTTTGTTTGTTTTTCCTGTTAGGAAAACATTTCCCACTCTTCTGGAGATTTTTCTCTTTTTTCAGTTTTCTCATTTTCACAATTGCAAATATATATTGGGTGAAAGTGAAGCTAAAAGCAAGGATTTAAGGTTCTACTCTTGAGTTGGCTACTTTCTGTTTGATCTTGGATGATGTAGCTGAATTTTTAGTGATTCAGTCTCCTCCTCTGACTGTTGAGATGATAATAACACTTGGCTCAGAGGATTGATGGATTGGAGAGAAGTAGATTAAATAATCACCAATAATGGACGGCTTTAAAGTTCTATAAATGATTATCTATGAATTTTTAAAAGATCAACAATTTAGATAATAAATCAACTCTTTGTTCTTAGAAAATGGCTCTACACCAAATAACCCTGTGTTTCTGATTCTCAAATAGAAGTGGCCACAGGCCTTGAGCAACATTGGCTCTCAGCTGTCTCCTAGGGCTGTGTATGTTTTTTTAGAGTTACTTTGGCTTTTACACCTTGCTAAGGATGGGTGACTCCATGAGGAGTGATTTGTAAAAATTTCACTTGAGGGCACCGTCAACTTCTGAGGGACTTCAAATACCACAAATGTCCAGTTTCACAGGGAACCTGGGGACAGGGTGTAAATTGTACCATATTCACAATTTGTGATGTGTTCGCTTTCTTTATTAATTTTTGCCTGGGCAGATGATACCCTGACCTTTGCTGATTATTTTATGTTAGACATTTCATTAATTCTTTTTAATATCTTGAGAATATCCCAATTTTATAAACAGTCTGAGAAAGGTTGATTGAAAATTCTCCCAAGTTAATCCTAATCAGTGTGTGACATAAAACTTAGATTTATGTCTAGCTCAGTTTAAATAAAAAATAATTTGCATTCATCCATGTCATCTCTTTTAATATATATGAACATATATTCATACATTATATATACATACACCTATTTATATATGAGTGTATGTCTTTTTTTTTTTAAGAGAGAGTGAGAGAGGAGAGAGAGAGAGAGAATTTTTAATATTTATTTCTTAGTTCTCGGCAGACACATCTTTGTTTGTATGTGGTGCTGAGGATCGAACCCGGGCCACACGCATGCCAGACAAGCGCGCTACCACCTGAGCCACATTCCCAGCCCATGAGTGTATGTCTATAGGCATGGGTGTATAATATGTGTATTTGTGTGCTTGTAGTATAGAAATGAAATTTTACAATTTATTAGGCAAATATATTATGTATAATGTTTGCATATTTATAAATATAATTAGGGGCTTAACTGGGGCAGAATAGAAAGTATTCCTAGAGGAGCTGGAGATGTGGCTCAAGCGGTAGCGCGCTCGCCTGGCATGCGTGCGGCCTGGGTTCGATCCTCAGCACCACATACAAACAAAGATGTTGTGTCCGCCGAAAACTAAAAAATAAATATTAAAAATATTCTCCCTCTCTCTCTCTCTCTCTCTCTCTCTCTCTCTCTCTCTCTCTCCCCCCACTCTATAAAAAAAAAGTATTCCTAGAAATAGATGTAAAGTATTACATATGTGTTATATGTGTAAAATACATGTCCACTACATTGTAAAATTAAATTTGGGTCACATTTTAAAACAGGTTGAAATTAAATATCTTAGTGAAGAAGACACACAGACATAACTGTTTGCCTGCAGAGGAAATTGTTTCCTTGCTGTACAGTACAATAAATGTTCTAAAGCAGAACCAGCACACCCGGCTGCTGTATTGTATTGGCAAGCTATAACAAAATATCAAATTACTGTCTAGAAACAAAACACATTTTTGTTGTTATCAAACTAAAAGAAAGTACCCCAGCCCATTTAACAGGGTGAAGTCTTTTTTTTTTTTTTTTTCTTTTCCTCATTTCTTGCAAAATTGAATTAGGTAAAGCCTATAATATTATTTGTGTTTGTAGAGGATCACTTCCCAAAGCAGATTAAGCCATTAATTTACATGGACTTTCTATTTCCTAGCATAAGTAAAAGCAGAGTCCATACACATTATTATTCCATTTATATACAAACATATAAATGTTTCTCCAGGTAACTCAGTTGGGTGCCTGCCACACCACCTCCTTTTATAATGGCATCCAGATTGGATGCTCTTTTTTCAAACTTTTCAATCTTGAGCAATCTTATTAACAGAGCAGCAAACAAGAAGGGCACTGAAATAATCACCTGTTGAGATCTGTGTAAGTGAGCATCACTTCTTCATCATCACCATCAAGAACCACTTACCAGATGCCTACTGTGTCCGGAGCACTGGGATAGCAGGTATAAACAGTGTTTCCTGCTGTTTTTGAAAGGGCTTGATGGTGGGGGAGAAGGTATTCTTATCTGAAGGGGTGGGCTGGGACAGTGATGAAGAACAGCACAGCAAGGCCCAACCTTGACCTAGATGGTCTGCATTTCATGGAATGGTGCCTGCACAGCACTTTGCTACATCCAGCACAGTCAGTATGTTCAGGCATTCTGAAGAGAGAAAATGGCCCAGGATGGTCATCTTTCGGTAGTTTAGCAAGAAGCTGGGTCAGCAAGTCTGAGTTTAAGGTAATAAGAACCAGACATTGAGGCCTGTCTTCCACCCTCTTCAGTTCTAATAGGCCACTTCCCTCCCTGGGGAAGCCATTGTGGGCTTGTCACTTAGGTGTGCCCAGCAGTACTGCTTTGCCCTTTCCCTCTGTGGTGTTGTTATGTATGTGCCTTCCTTCCTTGGAGATTTTTCCATGTTGCATGCAATGAAGTGATGCCCAGCCTCAGCACAATCACTTCTGTGGGACAGAAGAGATTTTGAGGGATTATGTATGTTTTCCTACTTTGTTTTGAACTTTTTCAAAAATCCATCTCTTTTGATGGTTTGTATAATAGCAACATCATTACACAACATATTTATAAAATGCCATGTGTAAACAAGTAGGGCAAAAACTATTAAATCAGTTAAAATTAGAACCACAGGAAAAAACTAATTTTTTTTTTTCTTTGAAGTATAGCCCTTCACTGGAACTGGGAACCAAAAAAATCCAACTACTTCATCACTTGTGGCTATGTCTGCATAAATATTCCAGTAGATCGACTCTGTCCATGCTTGCTATGAAGGGACACATATAAGAACTCAGATCACGGGCTGGGGATGTGGCTCAAGTGGTAGCGCGCTCGCCTGGCATGTGTGCAACCCAGGTTCGATCCTCACAGCACCACATACCAACAAAGATGTTGTGTCTGCCCAGAAGTAAAAAATAAATATTAAAAATTCTCTCTCTCTTTAAAAAAAAAGAGAACTCAGATCACAAAACAAACTTTGATTCAGGCACATCAAAGTGGAAATTTTTTGAGAATATATCAATGGAAATGTTAATGTTACATAACAATATGTTATAAATTTTAACACTGACCTTTAACATTTCAAGAGCAGGAATTGCCTGAGGCTCGCTACTGTCATTGCCTCAAGTTCTAGTTGAACAAGCTTTCATTTGGTCCTCCAGAGGCACTACTCCATGAAATCACTTTGAGAAATGTCAGAACTGGATAAAACATTTTCGTGCACATTGTTCACGACAGGCAAACCTGGTGGGTTTATGTTACAAATATAAAATCTCATCACGGGGCTGGGGTTGTAGCTCAGAGGTAGAGTGCTTGCCTTACATATGGAAGGCACTGGATTCGAACCTCAGCACCACATAAAAATAAAATGATGCTATCGAGTCCATCAACAACTAAAAAAATATTAAAAAAAATAAACCTTATTATGGACTTGTTTGAAAAACTTTGCTGTCTTCTTTACAAACATAGATGAGCCAATTAAGATTCGACACTTGGCTGAGAACTCACACCTGAAAGGTCAGAAAGGATTGAAGTTACTGATGATCACTGTTGCTTTTTAATGGAAACATTGCTTTCCAAAATCTAGAGACCAAAAAGGAAAGTTATAACCTTCTCTTTCCATAGATAGATGTGTAGTTCTATGAAAATTGCAAGCAGAGAGTCCTACAAAGGTGAATACACACACACACACACAAAAACCCTCAATGTGTAATCTCCTTGGCAGTGACAACCAGTTTAGCTCACCGTGATTGACTGATATTTTTTGCATATTAAAATGTATTTATTTTGAAAAATCAAATAATGTAAATAGTACAATAAAATAGTCTTTCTTTTTTTAATATTTACTTTTTCGTTATAGTCAGACACAATACCCTTATTTTATTTATTTATATGTGGTGCTGAGGATCGAACCTGGGGCCTCACATATGCCAGGCAAGCACTCTACCACTGAGCCACAACCCCAGCCCCCTCTTACTTTCTTTTTTAGTCTGTTTTATTAGTTTCTTTTGTATACTTAGATAGCTTCTTTGCCAGGCATGGTGGCGCTTGACTACAATCCCAGTGGCTCAGGAGGCTGAGACAGGAGGATCTTGAGTTCAAAAGCCAACCTCAGCAATGGCAAGGTGCTAAGTAATTCAGTGAGACCTTGTCTTTAAATAAAATACAAAATAGGGCTGGGAATGTTGCTCAGTGGCCGAGTGCTCCTGAGTTGAGTCTCCAGTACCCTCCCACCCCCCGAAAAAGATAGCTTCTTTATGTAAATATAGAATTGTTTATGTAAATATAGAATGCTAGGTAACTTAATATTTTTCTTAGCCTTGTTCCCCTTTTCAACAAAGCATCTTTGTCTTTTCATTTATATATTACATATAATAATATATCATTCATATATATATGTACATACATACATATATATATATGATCTGTTCGTATCAAACTTCAGCACAATATTCCAGCCTGTGGATGTAATAATTAATTTAAATTGACTTCCATTGAAGACCATTTTTGACTACAAATTCTATGCTATTAAAAAGAGTGCTACAATATGTAACTTTGAATATAGTATCATTTTGCTTATATAAAATTTTATCTGTAGGATGAATTCCATAAAACTGAATCCAGATAATTTATAATTTTGAGAGATATTGCCAAATTATTCTCAATAGGTTAAGGGAATTTTTGATATCATCAGCAATTAATGAACCTTATTCATGTTTGGTCTTTTAATAGATTTATAACATAAAAATATGTTTGGATTTGGATTTTTGGGTAAAAACTTTAATATATTTAAAAACTTTAATATATTTATCATAATTTTTATCATCTAAAAATTATGAAGTATCCTTTTGACTCTGTTTTTTTTTTTTGGGGGGGGGGTGCAAGTACCAAGGATTGAACACTCAGGGACACTTGATCATTGAGCCACATCCTCAGCCCTAAATTGTATTTTATTTAGAGACAGAGTTTCACTGAGTTGCTTAGCACCTCGCTTTTGCTGAGGCTGGCTTTGAACTGGGGATCCTCCTGTTTTAGTCTCCTGAGCCACTGGGATTGCAGGTGTGAGCCACTGCACCTGGCTTGATTCATTTTGACTTTTGATTCTTTAGGCTGAATTATTCCATCTCAGCTGATTTATATGATAGTAACATCACAATCCCTGTCTTTCTTTTTTTTTGCATGTTTACTGTGTTTTTATTTTCAAGCTTTCTAAATCTCCGGTGTTAATGATATCTATGTATACAACATAAAACTAGGTTTATAGTTGTAGTTCAATCTGAACATTATTTTCACTTTTTAGGGGAGTTGAAGTTTCATGTTTGTTAAAACAGTAGATATACTTGACCTAATTATAAGAGATAATTGTGGCTAATTTTATTTATTTCATATATTTTTTAATTATACATAGACACAATATCTCTATTTTGTTTATTCATTTTTATGTGGTGCTGAGGATCGAACCCAGTGTGAAGTGCGAGGCAAGCCCTAGCCCTTCTTGTGGCTAATTTTAATCACATCTCTTTTGCCTTGAAAATAACTGCTTGAATGAATTAGCTACAGTCAGGTTTTGAAGCAGAGCAGAGTTTTTGGCCTCTGTGGAGAAAAAGTGTGATGATCAAGATCTGGTTTTCACATCCCCCTACCTGGAAGTAGTTAGTAGGAGGAATTGGTTCTTATTACATTATGCTATTACAAACATTAACACCATATTTAACTTGAAAGCGGGAGGGAGAGGACAGTCCTATCTTTGACCTTGAAGGAGGAGAGCAAGAATATTGTGCATAGCTTAATGATTATCAAATGAAGCTGTTGGATGTTTTGATTTGTGATTTTCAAGTTCACTACAAATGTTATTTAGAAAATCTTGATTTCAGGATTAGATGATGCCAGAGAAATTAGATCCAAATACTTTCTGACATTTCACTCTGTCAACAAATTACTTGCTTTGTATTTGTGCAACTCTGAATAAAGTGTATTTTGGATACAGAGAAATTTTGAAAATATAAGGTGCCTGGTTAGTGGGGAAAATGATAATTATAACAATGTTAATGATGATGATAATAACAATGGAGAAGAAATAACAGGAAAAAGATTGCCTGAGAAATGTGATTATAGTATGGCAAATTACACAACTTCATTTAGAGACCAATGACAATTATTTTATGGCATTAGGAGATATCGTTTTGGAATAGCATTTTGGATCATCACACACCCAGTGTGCTTTCACTTTTGGTTTATGGAGCAATTTGTGTCTTTGGGCTGACATTTTTGCAATATGTAATTTATCTTTCCGAGTAACTTTTTTCTTTGTTTATTATTGTTGAGTACTTTGCTGGAATTGACTTAATATTATTTTAAATGTAAGAGTCATACAATTTTACATCTTTAGCCTTAAAATTCTAGCAACCTGCAGTAATAGTTTGTGTGGTATCTTAGTCATGTTCAAGTTATATTTATTGAATGAGTTTTGGAAAAACATCTTCATGATTAAAGAGAATTATAGTCCAAGTCTCCTGTCACCTTCAGCATAACACATAAGGCACAAAGAGAACTGAAATTTCAAAGAAAACAGAAATTTGTTCATTGTCTTCATGGAAATTATTCATAATAAAATATTTGTTTAAAATACTTTCTGACTTAAGTAAGGATACAAGCAAATATTTCCTGTGGTGAATCTTGAAAAGATAAAGTATTACTACATTTATTATTTAATATGTCAGACCTATTAATAACTTAATGAAGTAGGGATTATTATGATGTTCATAACCATTCTCTGATGAGAAAACTTGCCTGACTGTTCTGCTAACAGAACCATGGGAGTATGATTTGCACATAGGAAATTTTAACTCCAGAGTTCAGAATGCTTACAGACACCCTTGCTGACATGTGTAAGAAAGCGTCCATCATTACCTTCAAACTGCAGCTTATTCTGAGATAAAAATTACAAAGACATGAAAAAGAAATCTATGGAGAATGAAGATCTTAGTCTTGGCTGGGGTCATAGCTCAGGGGTAGAGCACTCACTTAGCACGCATGAGGCTCTGAGGTTGATCCTCAGCACCACATAAAAATAAATAAAATAAAGGTGTTGTGTCCAACTACAACTGAAAAAAAAAAAGATCTTAGTCTCTGTAGAATTAAATTTATAATCTTAGTCTCTACTTTGTAGAATTAAATTTATAATTTGTTATATGTTTATTATATAGGCTATTATATATCTATCACATATAGCATATTATATATTCATTACCATTATTAATTAATCATTAGGAGCTGGGATTGTGGCTCAACGGTAGAGCACTCGCCTAGCACAGGCAGGACCCAGGTTCGATCCTCAGCACCACATAAAAATAAAGGCATTGTGTTGTGTCCATCTACACCTAAAAAATAAATATTAAAAAATTTAATCATTAAATAATAACTATATTTGTTATGTATTTATTATGTATAATAATATATTGTCATATAGTTACATAAGATTGTTATATATTTATATTATTATATTTTATACATAATATATTTTATACCTATTATATATGCAATAATACTAACTCCTGATAACTAAGAGGCTAGAATATTTAAAAGAATACCAGATTTTTTATTCACTGAGACTCTGAAGTAGGCATTATTAACCTACTCAATCAGTACCAACTATTATTTAATAACTATTAAATTTGAAAAGATTGTGTCCATTTTGTTGAATATGTAAACATTTAAGAACTGTGCTCAAGTAATCTGCTATCAATCATGAGGGATTGATGGAGTTAATTTATAACCCTGTCATGAGGTAGAGTTCTAAATATTTTTTTCTTATGTTTCTCCATTTATTTAGATCTTTTAAAATTTCTTTCACTAATGTTTTATAGTTTTCAGAATATAAGTTTAGAATTTCTTCTGTTAAATTATTTCTCTTTTATTCTTTTTGATATTATAGCAAATAGAACTGTTTTCCTAATCGTACGTTTGGATTATTCATTGCAAGCATATATAAAGATAATTGAATTTTGATACTGATTTTGTGTACTACAAACTTTTTCTACTCATTTATTAATTCTAATAGTTGGTAGCATATTCTTCAGGTTTTTTTCAATATAAAGATAATACTATCTCTGAACAACAACAAAAATTTCCCCCAAATCTGGATGGGTTTTATTTATCTTTCTTGTCTAATTGCTAAGAGCCATCAGTACAATATTAAGTACAAGTGTTGAGAGTGTTACCTTTAGTCTTTCTATTAACTGTGGATTTTGGGGAAGTGGGGTGGGATAGGGTATCTGATATTGAACTCAGGGGCACTCGGCCACTGAGCCAAATACCCAGCCCTATTTTTTATTTTATTTAGAGACAGGGTCTCACTGAGTTGCTTAGCACCTTGCCACTGCTGAGGCTGGCTTTGAATTCAAGATCCTCCTGTCTCAGCCTCCTGAGCCGCTGGGATTACAGGTGTGTGCCACTGTGTCTGGATAACTGTGGAGTTTTGTAGATGCCTGTGTTTGTCAGTTTCTTGTTGTTGTTACCCAAATTCCCAAAAAGAACAATTTAGAGGAGGAGAAGTTTATTTTGGGCTTGTGATTTAGAGGGCTCAGTTCATTGTTAGCGGATTCTGACTCCATTGCTTTGGTCCTGAGGTGAGGAAGAAGAACACCATGGAGGAAAGGAATGGTGGAAGAAAGCTGTCAGCTCATGGTAGCTGTGAAGCAGAGAGAGAAAGGGAAGAAGGAGCCAGAAAGAGATATATCTCAAGACCATACTTCCTTCAGCCGCATTCCATCTGCCTACAGTTACCATCCAAATAATCCACTCAGTTTATAAACTAAGTGGATTAATCCATTGATGAGGTAACATAATTCAGTGTTTTCACCTCTGAAAATTGCTGCATTGTCTAAAACATGAAGCTTTTTGGAGAATATTCCTAGGTCCAAACAATAAAATTCCCCCTTTCTGTTTAAGGAGTTTCCGTTTGTGAAGTGTTTTTTATTGTGAAAGGAGTTGTATTTTGTAGAACACATCTAATGAGATATTCATGTGATTTTTAGAATTTTAGTAGTATCATACATTACACTGATTATTTTTCAGATATTAAACCAATTTGTGTTCTGGTATAAAATCTCACTTTATCCTGGTGTATTGATTCTTTTCATATATGTTGCTGGATTTGGGTAGTGTTTTATTGAGGATATCTGCATATGTATTCATAAGAAATATAACAGTCCTATAGTTCTTGTTCTTGTGATATCTTCGGTTTTGGTATCAGAGTAATACCTGAAAAAAAGAGTTGGGATTTTTTTTCCTCTTTTATTTTTTGGATGAGTTTCTGAAGTAATGGTATTAATAACTCTTTGAAAGTTCAGTAGAATTCATCAATGAAGCTATGTTGGTGTAGGCTTTTTGTAGTCAAATTTTAAATATAATTTAGTACCTTTGTTTTTAATAAGTTTGAGTGTCTGTTGCTTCTTAAGTCAGTTTAATAGTTTGTATCTAAGAATATGCCCATTTCCTGAAAGTTATCTAATTTATTGGTGTGCAATTTTTCACAGTGTTCCTTCATAGTTCTTTTTCTTTTTTAAAAAATATTTTTTTAGTTGTAGATGGACACAATATATTTATTTATTTATCTTTATATGGTGCTGAGGATTGAAAACCCAGGGCCTCGAACATGCTAGGTGAGTGCTCTTCCACTGAGCCCCAGCCCCAGCCCATCATGAATCTTTTTGTTTATATAAGGTTGATGAGAATGTCTACTCTTTCACTTCTAGTTGTAGTAATTTCAGTCTTGTCTCTTCTCTTCTTTTTGTAACAGTAGAAAAAGGTGCCAATTGTGTTGATATTTTCAAAGAATCATATATCCTATTCTGTATTTCATTAATGGTCAATTTAATTTTATCTCTTCTTCTGTGTACTTTAGGTTTATTTTGTTCTTTTTCTATTGTCATAAGATAGAAATTGATCTTATGATTTGAGATATTTGTTTCATTTTACTCTAGGCATTTACAGCTATAATTCTTCTTCAAAACATTTCTTTAGTTGTATCCTACAAGTTTTCATATGCTGTATCTTCATTTTCACTTATCTCAAAGTATTTTCAGATTTCTTTTATAATATTTCTCCTTTGACCTATTGGTTATTTAACAGGGTATTGTTTAATTTCATATGTGTGAGTTTCCCTGATTTCTTTTGTTATTTATTTATTTTTTTAAAATCATGGTCAGACATATATTTAGTAACATTTCTATCCTTTAATTTATTGAGGGTTGTTTTATGGTCTACTATTTATACTATCCTGGAGACACTTTCATTTGCACTTGAGAAGAATGTGCATTGTGTTGTTGGTGTCCAGTGTGTAATTTAATTTAATTTATTTATTTATTAAATTTTAGGTGGACACAATATCTTTATTTATTTTTATGTGGTGCTGAGGATCGAGCCCAGTGCCTCACGCATGCCAGGCCAGTGAGCTACCACTTGAACCACATCCCCAGCCCTCAAGTGTTTTATAGATGATTGTTATGATCTGACTGATTTATACTGGTGTTCAAATCTTTTGTTTCCTATTGATCTCTGTCCGGTTGTTTTATCTATTAGTGAAAGCAGATTCAACTACTGTTTCTGAATTGTCTAATCCTCCTTTGATTTCTGTCAGTTTTTGCCTAATATATTTTGTGCTCTATTATTAGGTGCATATACATTAATAATTGTTATGCATTCTTGGTAGGTTAAAACTTTTATAAAAGTATTTCTTTAAATCTGGTAATTTTTATTTAAAAATATCTATAGATATTTTAGTATCTATAGATACTATAGATTAGATAGATAAAATAGTATCTTTTTAAAAATTTACTTTTTAGTTATAGGTGAACACAATATCTTAAGTTATTTTTGTATGGTGCTAAGGATCAAACCCAGTGCCTCATACATGCTAGGCAAGTGCTCTACATCTGAGCCACACCCTAGCCCAATAGTATCTATTTTGTCTGATACTATATTCTTTTATTTATTTATTTATTTAGTACCAAGGATTGAACCCAGGAGCACTTAACTACTGAAACACAAGTGCTTTTTTATATTTGATTTAGAGACAGGGTCTTGCTGACTTGCCCTCGCTAAATTGCCGAGGCTGATTATGAACTCCCTATCCTTCCACCTCAGCCTTCTGGCTGCCGGGATTATAGGCCTGTCCTACAGCACCCAGTTTAACGTTGCTATTTGCGTGTTGTATCTTTTTTCATCCTTTTGCATTCAATCTGTTTGTGTCATTGAATCTAAAGTGCTTACTACTGTGGAGAACATTTAGTTGGATATTATTGTCAATCCAGTCTGATGATTGTTTTTGCTTTTTGAATGGATTAGCTAATCCATTTACATTCAATATTATTAGTGATGTAATTGAATCCATATCTGTCATTTAATATTGCTTTCTATAAGCCTCATATTTTTTTTATTTTTCTAGTCCTCCTTTTCTGTTTTTTTATATTAAGATAATATTTTCTAATGCAGAATTTAATTTTTAACTTAATTTATAATTTTATCTCTATACTTTCTGAATTAACATTTTAGTGGTGCCTATAAAGTTGACGATATATATATATATAATATATATATATTATATAATATATATAATGTTTTTTTTTTAGTTGTGGTCGGACACAATACCTTTCTTTCTCTCTTTCTCTTTTTTCCTTTCTTTCTTTTTTTTTTTTATATGATCTCATTTATATGAAATTTTATTTTATTTTATTTTTTTAGAGAGAGAGAGAGAGAGGATTTTATTTATTTTTTAGTTTTTTCGGTGGACACAACATCTTTGTTTGTATGTGGTGCTGAGGATCGAACCTGGGCCGCACGCATGCCAGGTGAGCGCGCTACCGCTTGAGCCACATCTCCAGCCCCTTTCCTTTCTTTCTTTCCTTCCTTCCTTCCATCTTCCTTCCTTTCTTTCTTTCTTTCTTTGTTGCTGAGGATCGAACCCAGGGCCTCACACGTGCTAGGAGAGCACTCTATCGCTGAGCCACAACCACAGCCCCTAGCATATATATTTTAACTTACCAGAATCAGCTTCAGATTATGCTTTGTTTCAGTAAGATAAAAAAAATTACGCCTACATAACTCTAGATCCACCTAATTATATATTATTATAATACACTTTATGCCTATTAATGTTAAAATATTAAATTATTATGTTAAATATCATCTTTCATTATTTCTTAGCCCATTACAGCTTTGCTTTCACTAACTTCCTCTCTCTTGTTGTTAGCAAATATATTACTTATATACATTTCCATATGTTATAAACACAACAGTATATTCTATACATGTTATTTTATAAAACTGTTGTTCAAACCCATTAAGAAAGAAAATGCAGAAGAAAAAATATATAGTTATATATTTTATAATTAAATAAGTAAGTAATCCTACTAATGCTCTATGCCTGTGAAATTAAATTGTCATCTAAGGTCACTTACTTTTAGTTTGAAAAACTCCCTTTAGTATGTCTTATAAGGCAGACCTGCAAGCAACAAATTATCTGGTTTTTGTTTTTATTTTTTAATATGGGGAAGATTTAGTTTTATCTTCATTTGGAAATGATAGTTTTACTGGATATAGGATTCTTGATTGACATTTTTTCTTTTAATTTGAACACTTAGAATATGTTATCCCATTTCCTTCTGACCTTTGTTATTCTCTGCTGAGATTTCATATGTTAATCTTATTGGGGATCTGTTGTAAGTTATGCATTGTTTTTCTCTTCATGCTTTCAGGTTTTCCTATTGTCTCTTATTTTTAGCATTTTTACTAGAGTAGATCTGTGATATGGGTCTCTGAATGTGTAGGTTATAATTTTTCAGTAAATTGGGAAGCTGTCTGTCTTAATTTCTTTATTATTTATTATTTGTCTCATTTCTCTCTTCTCATTCCGGTATTCCCATTGTGTGTATGTTGGTTTGTTTAATGCTGTCTACATCTGTCTGAATCTCTATTCATTTTTGTTCATTTTTTAAAACCATTCAATCACTCAAGTCTTTTTATTGGATAATTTAATCCATTTACATTCAAGGTAATTATTGATAAGATATACAAATGCCATTTTGTAAGTTTTTTTTGTTTTTGTTTTTGTTTTTAGATGTTGATGGACCTTTATTTTATTTATTTATTTGTGGTGTTGAGAATTGAGCCCAGTGCCTCACACATGCCAGGCAAGCGCTCTACCATTGAGCCACAACTCTAGTCCCCATTTTTGTTCATTTTTATCCTTCTGCTTAGGCTTACATAATTTCTGGCAATATTCTTCCCAGTTTGCTACTTTTTTGATTTATTTAAATCAATTGTTGAATCCCTCTAGTGAATATATAAAATCTTTTAATTTTTGAACTTTGCATATTTTCTATTTTAATTCTCTACTCAATAAAGTACTACTATCATACTCCCTTTTATTTAACATGCTTTCCTTTAGTTCTATGAACATGTTTGTAATGATTCTTTTTTTTTAGAGAGAGAGAGAGAGAGAGAATTTTTTAATATTTATTTTTTTAGTTTTCGGTGGACACAACATCTTTGTTTGTATGTGGTGCTGAGGATTGAACCCGGGCCGCATGCATGCCAGGCGAGCACACTACCCCTTGAGCCACATCCCCAGCCCCTGTAATGATTCTTTTAAAAACTTTCTCTGTGCAATTTGTCAAGATTTTTTTTTTTTTTTTTTTTTTGCTTCTCCCTTATTACCCCAGTGTATGAGTCATGTTTTCCTGCTTCTTAGCATGTTTCATTACATTTTTGGAAACTAGACATCCTAGATGACATGATGTAGTGTTCTGGGTAATCTTCCCTTTCTTTAGGGCTTGTTATTATTATTTGCTTATCAAGTGGCTGGATTGTTTTAGTGAAGTCTATTTTCCCCGCCTCCTAGCATTAAACCTTTGATGTTGCTCTTCAGGGAGGCACAGATTTGGATGTGCCCACATTTACCTGGAAATGACATTAATATTAGGGAATGGAGGGGATGCAGGTAGTTTAGAGATGATAATAGACAATATAGGATATCAAGAAGGAATACTGTGGTGTTGGGTTATAGTTACAATCACCAGAGTAAACATCACACACACACACACACACACACACATACACCTACACAGAATAGCTCCCCCCACCACCCCTTTCTGGCTTCTGTCCTGTTTTTCTGAGATACTCGATCTCTTATGTAGCTATAATAATTGGGCTAATCATATAGGTGGCTGACAATGTATTTTAATTTAATTTTTTAAAAATTTATTTTTAGTTGTAGATGGACACAATACCTTTATTTATGTGGTGCTGAGGATTGAACCCCATGCCTCACACATGTGAGGCAAGTGCTCTACCACTGAACTACAATCCCAGCTCCAACAATGTATTTTTTATTAAACAAGAGCTAAAGCTAATATCTCTAAGAGGGTACAAACTATATCTTTGTAGAGAGCAGTCTGTGCCCTAGTCTGAGTTACTCCCTGTTATATAGAACATTGGCTTTAGGCTGCCCCTTCCCCGAGTGGCTTCATTTTATAAAGTAGCAGTTTGCCTTGAGCTACTCCATTTTGAATGCAAGGGCTGAGGCAGAATGACTTGGTAACTTGTCCAGGCAAATAGATAACCAACTGCTATTGGAAAAAAGAGAGTAACAAAAAGAAAACTATTTTTTTTTTTTTATTGGTTGTTCACAACATTACAAAGCTCTTGACATATTGTGAACAACCAATAAAAAAAAAAAAAAAAAGAAAAAAAAATAAAACCCAAATCAGTGGGAGTACACCATAATTATAAAATTTCAGGAAAGACCCTGTCCCTTTTCAGAGCTTGTTCTATGACAGAAAATCTTCCTTAGCATCATATGGTTTAAAAGTTATGAGACACAAAATAAATCAATCCACAAAGAATAGAAGCAGACAAACCAAAAATATTAGATCCCTAATTAAAAAGTAAACATCTCTATACCCATTACAAAGTTTGAAAATAAATAGTATCATTTACAGATACATAAACATCATTCAGACATCTTCCCCATCAGCCACGGGGTAGGTTTTATCTGGTCCACCCTTCTACTGAAGATACAGAACTTCATGATTTTTAATTTATGTGTATATATGAGGCTATGAAGTGGGGATGGGGACACTAATTGTTACCAATTCCTGATTGTAACAAAGGTCTAAGGTCTTTTCTCTAGTTACTGTATGGATTTTTATAATACACTATTTTTAAAATTGACATATATTTATCGATATTTTGAAATATGTATATATGTATTGGAATTAATAAACTGGGCTAATTAACATGCATCATCTCACATACTATTTTTATGGTAAAACACTTAAATCTGTTTTCTTAGTGATTTTCAGGAATACAATATATTGTTATTAACTGTAGTCACCATGTGGTACAATAAATCTTGGACTCATTTCTCTTAAAAACAAACAAACAAACAAAAAAAAAAAAAAAAAGAAAACTAACAGCTACACAACATAATTGCAAGTACAAACTGTTCAAATCAATCATGCTGATAAAAAAATCATCACGTGAACTTACCAAATTAATCGACAGTTACATGGATGCACGGGTTTATCCACCCTATAAAAGGGAAACTAGGTTCCTGAACTTATCAAATACATTAGACCAAAAAATGATGCAGCCCCTTTACTTGAAATACAGAAAAGGAGAGACATCTAAAGTGAGGCCTCCCATTAGACCACCTGGTGTCATCTTATCAGATCATCCACTTTATTTTTTGAATACAGCCCGGGCTTTTTACTTTAAAAGGGACATATTTTTCTTTTCTGCTTCTCTCTGTCCCCCTCCCTAACATGAGGGTGGAGAACAAGATTATCTTTTCCCATCTTAGGCTCAGTTCTTATCTTTGAGTACACATCTGCTACCGAAAGGAGACGTCACAGGAAGATCTAGGAAGTGATTGTCTTCCAAATTAACAAGTGAATTTCAACACACCATCAGGGTGCACCTCTAATCCCCCATTCTAGGTGCACCTGGAATGGACTGGAATGAGGTTTTTGAAGGGCTTTTTAAATAGCATGGGCTATGTGTGGATGCTGACTCACAACAAGCGGGTGGGGAGGGGAAGACCAGAAGTTCAGCAGATTAGACCGAGGAGAAGGAAGGGAAGGGAGAGGGGATGGGAATAAGAAAGACAGTAGAATGACTCGGATACAACTTTCCTATGCTCATATATGAACACACCACCAGTGAAACTCCACTTTGTGTACAACCACAAGAATGGAATCCTAATTAGAATAAGTTATACTCCATCTATGTATAACATGTCAAAGTACTGCACTGTCATGTGTATCCAAAAAGAACAAATTAAATCATTACCACTCAGAAACTGGCCAGCAGTGCCCTTGTGGACCCCTTTCAGGATTCTAAAGACAAACCAGAGCCCGAAAATTCTGTCTTCCCTTAAACACACCCATGTCTTTATTTACAGAATTCACTTTTATACTGGTATCCAAAATTATACTAAAAGTTTATCACTAAACTAACTTTTTAATATCTTTTCTCTCTTAAATTTCTTTGCTAAATAGCTTCACTGTGCTGATGATTTCTGCTGCTTATTTTCTTGGTGTATACTGTGTCCTTATCCTCCTTTAGGTTTTCTGTACATCTCTTAGCACCTCAAGGTAACAATTTATGTCTGGGGCAGGTGGGCAAAGCATGTTTCCTCCATATTGTAGAATAAAGCTCTGATTCCTGGTGTCAAAAAAAAAAAAAAAAAAAAAAGAACAAATAAAAAAAAAAAGCCTTTTGTTCTCTCTTATGGCCTGATGGGGAGAATTACAGCCTCTAGGACCGAAGTCCCCTGGGCTTCTCCTTTGGTAGCAAAGCAATAAACCTTCTTTTTCCTTTTTCTCAAAACTGTGTCCTCTTTATTAAATTGGCATTGGGGACAAGGACCGAGCTTTTGGTAACAGTTTTATAGGTAATCTGACCACCTGCAAGGATTCTTGGAACTGTATCAGCTCTCTTCTTTGCTTTCAGTTCTGTCTTTAAAGCCTGTGACCACTATTAATCCTTTCTTAGCCATTCTGTTACCAGTATATATATCATTGTGCAAAGTATGATGCATGGCTTATGTTATAGGTATTAATAATTAAAACTGGACTGGAATAAGACAACTTGTGATTGCCCTACTCAATCATGTAGTACTTGGTAAATTAAAACTGATAAAATTGGTATAGCTTGTAAATTTGTTGTTATTGAATAAATTTTGACAACGTGACAATTTGTTTCCTGGCAACTTTTCAATGATTATCTTAGTATAGTATCAAAGTTAGAAATAAATCTAACCCATTTTGTCCCATTGTCTCAGATGTGGAACACCAATAAAAACTTAAATTGAGCAACAAATAACTGGTCCTGGTAACAACAAATATGTTATTTATGGTATCTTTGAAATAATTACTTTGTTTTAGAGGTGTATTCTTTTGAGAAGACTAATAGCTAAATGATCAGAGGATTTAAAAAATATATTTTACTATGCATATGTATATAGATACAATGGACATATAAGCTCTAGATCATGATTTTCAACCTATTTTAATACACCTGTGTCAATTTTGTGGAAATATTCACAGAAATGAAAACTTGGAGTAAATGGGTTAATCTTGGAGAAGTCATAAGATTTTCTTGAATATGAAAATTTTTTTGTGTGTAAGATTGAATATTTGCATGATTCTCAGTCTGACATATGTTTTTCACTACATTAATGAAGCAGTTCACACTATTTATGGCAGGAAGCAGTGAAGAATTGAAAATAAATGACATAGGGGCTGGAGTTGTGGCTCAGTGGTAGAGTATTTGCCTGGCATGCATGTGTGAGGCACTGGGGTCAATCGATCCACAGCACCACATATAAATAAATGAATAAAATAAAGGCCCATCAACATCTGAAAAGATATTTAAAAAAATAAAATGAATGACATAAATGGAGATTTTTTTAAAAAATCAAGATGGGTATAGATTTCCATATTGTTCTTGTGTGAAAGATAAAGGTTATCACTTCCTCCTGTTTGAGGAATTTTCAAATACCTTACAGATAGGAGGGAAAAAGGGAGGGAGAAAGAGACCTAGAAAAACAGAGAGGGAGAAAGCAAACAAAAATATTTTTTGCTTAAATTTTTAGGTAACAAGGAGGATTTTTTTAAAAAGATCTAACTGAAAATTTGAATTTTTCTGTGACATTGGTTATGAAAAACAAGTGTTTCAAAATGATATATAATACAGTGAATATTACACATATTATTTTTCAGGTTTAGATAAATAATTCACGTTAATCACATAGAACATGTAAACATTTTAATTTTGTCTTCGAGAAGTTTATTTATGCTCAACTATCTCTGTGTACCAAGAGAAAAATCATGAGAAGTCATGACTGTTTTTAACACTTACAATGGGCCTTGCTTAGAGGAATTAGCTTACTTTGTAAGCATTTGGGTTTAGATTTGGAGGAGCGAATTTCTCTCCAAAGGAGACTCTGGAAGCGAATATAGACATGTTTGTTTAGTGGAAGTATTTCCATCATTAAAAACATTAGTGGAAATCTAGTTATTATTTTTGAGCGGGCAAGGCCAGGTGTGGTGAATTCCTTACGGTGCATATTTTAAGCTTTGCCCCTCAGGTGGAACTGTTGGAACACCCACCTTTTGGGCTTCACTTCCTTCCTTTCCCTGAATTCATTCCCTTTTATTTCTATTGGTAGGTCTTAGACAATCCTCCTTGCTTTGAATAATTTACCATCCAAATAAAACTAACAACATCAAAGAATCCCAGACTTAATACATTCCAGCATGAGCTCCCGGGGGTTGATCCGAAGGAGATGCAAGAATTAATCACCTAGGATAAGAGCCTCCAGCTTTGCATATGTTGAGTGCTCAAGTCACTTTCACACACAAAAAACCACTCTCCTTCCCTTTTGTTTTGTGTTTAGTTTTCTAAATACTGTCATTCTGTTTCCGCTTCAGCTCCAGATCCCCAGGATGTCTTGGCACCAAACACATGTAAAACAAATAAACACCTTCTTGCACACTCTAACAAGTGCAGCAATTAGTCTCTGAGCACAGCTTGCTCTCCGCAGCGGCAGCCCATTTGGAGCCGGTTGTTATCATAGGAGAGCCACTTTGAATCACAAACATTTGTTTGATTCCCCAGTTTTCACCCTTGTCAGCATGGCGGCTTCTGTGCATCCTTTTCATATTGCGAGTTCCATGCCCCTATGAAGTGAGCTGTTACCCGCAAAATAGCACTTCACTCCTGGATGTCACCCTGCCACACTCTTATGGAACTTTTGGCTGTGGGTGATCTTCACTCCATATGGGCTGTCATAACTACTTGCTATGGTGTGAACTATAGATGATTTCAGTGTGGACATTTTTTTCTTTCCTTTTGTTATACAATAGTGTAAATTTAAAATAACATTAACAATCCTTCGTATATATTCATAAGCAGTCTGGATTCCGAGATGCTTTGTAGAGTACACAAAACGGCATATTTAGTAGGTAAATGGGAAAAGGCTTTGCTACCATTTATTGCAGCAACAGAGAGGCTAAGGATTTCTCTGAGTTGATGTAGAAACCAGAAGGTTGGACATAAATCTTTATTTGGAGCTTTATTTGTTATACTATCTTGCCTTTTATTTCTGAAGTGGTGGATTTTTGGGGGAGGGAGAACTAAAATATGTTAGAATATATTTTCTATCTTGAAACATGGTATATTAAATGATGAAACAGAATGTCTGTTCTCATCAGCAATATACAACAACTCATGTTTTCTTCTAACATTTTTTTTTAGTTGTATATGGACTCAAAAACTTTTTTTGTTTTTATGTGGTGCTAGGATCAAACCCCGTGCCTCACACTTGGGATGCAAATGCTCTACTACTGAGCTACAAGTCCAGCCCCACAGCTCATGTTTTCTTGTGAAAATTAATATTATTTGGAGGCTGAATCAAGTGTTTCAAGCTACAAGAAAAATTTTTCACTGAACTTTGTTTCAGGGTATATCTTAACATTATTAGTATTATTATCTGGTTTCCCTAGATACATTTTTTAGTAAATGCAGCATAGAAACACGTAAACAAAGTTAAATTCTCACTCCAATTCTGTGCATGTTTGTGACTTTGGGTAAGCCAGAAACACGTAAACAAAGTTAAATTCTCACTCCAATTCTGTGCATGTTTGTGACTTTGGGTAAGCCAGGTGACCTCTCTGGGATTCAGTGCTTCATCACTGGTTACACAAATTATGTAATCTAAATGGTTTTCTAAAGCTTTCTGTTGCTCTAAAATTCTACAATTTTATTCCTACTAAATAATTTTTGCACTTGGAGGATTTGATTCTTAGCGATACTACATGGAACTCTTTTTTTTTAATTGATTAAAAAATGACAGCAGAATGCATTACAATTCTTTTTTTTTTAAAGAGAGAGTGAGAGAGAGAAAGAGAGAATTTTTTTAATATTTATTTTTTAGTTATTGGCGGACACAACATCTTTGTTTGTATGTGGTGCTGAGAATCGAACCCGGGCCGCACGCATGCCAGGCGAGCGCGCTACCGCTTGAGCCACATCCCCAGCCCCTACAATTCTTATTACACATATATACCACAATTTTTTATATCTCTGCTTGTATAAAGAGTATGTAGACACCCAATTCAATTTGTGTCTTCATACATGTACTTTGGATAATGATCTCTATCATATTCCAGCATCCTTGCTAATCCACTCCCCCCTCCTTTTCCCTCCCATCCCTCTGTCCTATCTAGAATTCATCTATTCCTCCCATGCTCCTCCTCCCTACCCCACTATGAGTCAGCCTCCTTATATCAGAGAAAAAAATTGACATTTGTTTTTTTGGGATTGGCTAACTTCACTTAGCCTTATCTTCTTTAACACCACCCATTTACCTGCAAATGCCATAATTTTATTCTATTTTATTGCTGAGTAAAATTCCATTGTGTATATATGCCACATTTTTTAAATCCATTCACCCACTGAAGGGCACCTAGGTTGGCTCCACAGTTTAGCTATTGTGAATTGTGCTGCTGTAAACATTAATGTGGCTGTGTCCCTGAAGTATGCTGTTTTTAAGTCCTTTGGGTATAGTCCAAGGAGAGGGATAACTGAGTCAAATGGTGGTTCCATTCCCAGTTTTCCAAGGAATCTCCATACTGCTTTCCATATTGGCTGCACCAATTTGCAGCCCCACCAGCAATGCATGAGTGTACCTTTTTCCCCACATCCTCTCTAACACTATTGTTGTTTATCTTCATCATAGCTGCCATTCTGCCTGGAGTGAGATGAAATCTTAGAGTGGTTTTGATTTGCATTTCTCTAATTGCTAGTGATGATGAACATTTTTTCATATATTTGTTAATTGATTATATATCTTCATCTGAGAAGTGTCTGTTCAGGTCCTTGGCCCATTTGTTGATTGGGTTATTTGTTTTTTGGTGCTTAACTTTTTGAGTTCTTTATATAATCTAGAGATTAGTGCTCTATCTGATGTGTGAGGGGTAAAATTTTGCTCCCAGGATGTAGGCTCTCTGTTCACCTCACAGATTGTTTTTTTTTTTTTTTTTTTTTGCTGAGAAGAAACTTTTTAGTTTGATTCCATCCCATTTATTGATTCTTGGTTTTAATTCTTGTGCTATACGGGTCTTATTAAGGAAGTTGGGGCCTAATCCCACATGATGAACATTAGGGCCTACTTTTTCTTCTATTAGACACAGAGTCTCTGGTTTAATTCCTAGGTCCTTGATCCATTATGAGTTAAGTTTTGCATGGAACTCTTGTTGGGTACTTTTGTGTAAATCATGAAGACCAGCTATTCACATGTTGAATGGATTCTTATTACAATTTCACTATGTGCTAGGCACTGAGGTACAAGCTCAAAAAAATAAGTGCAATAAACAAGATACAAGCTGTTCTGCCCTCAGAGAGGTTATGTTCTGGTGTAAAGGACAGATGCCCAAGTAATCAGAAAAAAAAAAAAAATCATACATGGAGGCAGGTAGCACAAAGGAAATAAAGGGCTAATACAGAGATCAGTTGGGATGGGAGAGAGGTACTTTTAGATAAGGTAATAGGGGTAACTTTGCAGGTTTTACTTTTTTTGAGGGGGGGTACCAGAGATTGAACTCAGGGGCACTTGACACTGAGCCACATTCCCATCCCTATTTTGTATTTTATTTAGAGACAGGGTCTCACTGAGTTGCTTAGTGCCTTGCTTTTGCTGAGGCTGGCTTTGAACTCAAGATCCTCCTGTCTCAGCCTCCTTAGCTGCTGGGATTACAGGAGTGTGCCCCCCAGCGGTGGGTTTTAATTTTTAGAAATTATGATCACTAGAAAACCAAGCTGACTGTTTTTGCAGCATTCTTTGGAGAGGAAAGGATAACAGGATACAAAAATGTGAGGTTTGATTTCAGAAAAGGTGAGTGGAAGCATGCCTTTGCCTTGAGCTCTGCTATAGCTGGACTGCAGCGACCCCCAAAGGCAAAGTATTGAAGGTGTGGCCGCAGGCCTGTGGAGCTCAGTGGGAGGAAGCGATGTGATCAGGGGCATTCCTTGAAGGGCATATTGGAACCCAGGCCCCTTCATCAGTCTCTCTTTGCTTTCCAGGTCTCACTGTTCAAGACCTCCTCTGCCACACTTGCATACCACCATGCAATATGCTACCAGAGGCCCAAAGCAACAGGGTTAAGTCACCATAGGCTGAAACCTCTAAAACCACGAGCCAAAAGAAATCTTCCTTCCTTTCAAGTTGGTTTTCCCAGAAATTTTGTCAGAGCAATGGAGAACTCACCATGTGACTTACACAAGAGTCTGCCTCTCTGGACTTGTTTCTTTCTCTCTTGGAATGCTTATAGCAGCATCTACTCACCAAACTGCTAAGAGGTACAGTAGTTGCCAAGACAGAAAAACTCCTTTCTACAATTCCTAAATAAGTGCTCAGTTTAAGAAAATACTTCTTTTTCTTTCTTTTCTTTTCTTTTTCTTTTTCTTTTTTTTTTTTTTTTTTTTTTGGTACTTGGAATTGTACTCAGGGGCATTCAACCACTGAGCTGCATCCCTAGCCCTATTTTGTATTTTATTTAGAGACAGGGTCTCACTGAGTTCCTTAGCGCCTCACCCTTGCTGAGGCTGGCTTAGAACTCACGATCCTCCTGTCTCAGCCTCCTGAGCCATTGGGATTACAGGCATGTGCTACTGCGACCAGTAAGAAAATATTTCTTATTAATGAGAGAAAGACTTAAAAATAAGAAGACAAGCCAGGCTCTGTGGTACACGCCTGTAATCCCAGCGGCTGGGGAGGCTGAGGCAGGAGGATTGCAGTTCAAAGCCAGCTTCAGCAAAAGTGAGGTGATAAGTAACTCAGTGAGATTCTGTCTCTAAATAAAATACAAAATAGGACTGGGGATGTGGCTCAGTGGCCGGATGCCCCTGATTCATCTCTGGCACCCCTACATCCCCCACCCCCAAGAAAAAAAAAGGAGACAACCAATTTTCCTCTTTTTATAATTTTGGTGACATGTAAGAAAACCCATGAGCCAGAGAGCACAGTGAAAGACCAAGCAGGAATGCAGAATGGCGGGCTGGTGAATGAGACAAATTCGCTGTGTTCAAGAGATAGCCACCATTTTCTTCCTTCTTTAAGTCCCATTTCTACCACTACATCTCCACGGTGCTCCTTCTCTGATGCAGGGGATTTTAGCTATTTCATTCTGTATATTGTAAATAAGGCTTTCCTTCAATTTCCTTATTGGAATGAGCTAGAGTTTAAGCAGAATGTACTGCTGGGCAGTCTTTTTGCATTAACTTTGCGAGGGCTGTAAATATTACTTGTGAAATAGTCATATGAATGAATAGCCCTTCAACTGGAATTACAGCGCAAATTCAGAAACGGCTATTTAGAGTGTTCATTTTCCAGCGTGAGAATTTATCGTGGATGCCATCTCTTATGTTTCTTATGTTACAAACTCCATCTAGTTTTCCTACTTACTAAAACCAGTATGAGAAGCTTCTTATTTATTATCCATTTACCATATAAAAGAGAATCCCATCTTGTCCACTTCCTTAAAAATGTTATTATCAAAATGCCAAGCCAAGTGTTTTGTGCTGATAGGACTGCATTTGATAATAACATTAGCAGATTCTTACTGGTTCCGCATACAGCAAAAGCTAAGAAGTCCCTTGACAAGACTTATCCAGTTTAGCCTATGGTAACACTAGGATGCTGGCATCTATAAATATATAAGCCAAGCTTAGACTTTAAAAGATGCTGATTAACAGCCACAGCTATATTTACTTGGGGAAAAGCAGAATGATTTTTGTTGCCACGTGATGTGAAGTCAATATACACACTCATGGGAAATTGGTAACCGAGCAAATGGCTTTAATGGCCTTGGTTTCAATGCTGATGGCTTCAGCCTTGTCTAGCAGGCACTAATGTTTCAGCATGCTGTGTTAGGTACACTAGTGTCATCTGATAGAGGTTGCAAGATGGACTCCAAGCAAAGGCTATGCAGAGAGAATTTCTTAATAAATATCCGATTTCAAAGATGATAGGAAATTTGAAAGTCTGGGTCCAACAGGAGCACATTTTATATCTTGCCAGTATGTATCCAATTGTCTTAGGCAAGTATCCATTATGTCAAAAACAGTGTATGTATTTGTACTTGATCCTACTTCCAGTGATCCTCTCTTCCAATTATTCTTCCTGTTTACTCCAAGTACAATGATTCTATGACAATGTTGTCCTTGGCGTGTTAAAAGAGAGATTCTACCAGAGACTAAAATGTGGGAAAATATGGTTGATGACTTCCAAAGCAACCTTGTATAATCTGTATGAAAATCCTTGTAATCTGTGCAAAAACAAAAACAATACAAAACAAAAAAGTCCTTTCTCAAAGTTTTAGAGCACCTAGTGTGTGTACAGAATTATTTTAAGAAGTTTCACCATGTATTTTTTAAGTGTCTTTGGTTCCAGAAGTTTTTACTGGCTTCAAATTTGAACTAAAGCTCAAGGGAAATAGACACAAATTCTTGAAATTGATTCTTTGCCCCCCCCCCCCCCCAAAAAAAAAAAAATCAAAACAAAACACAAAAAAACCCTGAAGAAATGAAAGAAATTATTGTTATATCAACTTTGTCTTTACTGTCTTTTGAAAGTCAATTATTCTAAATTATTATGAGGCTACTAGCTAAGTTAAGCAAATTATTTCCATGGGCAGAAGCATTCCTTGTTTTCTTAATTAAAATGAATCAGACTATCATTGGTGTTAGTGTTAGAACTGAACATATACTCTAAGGAGAAAAGCTCCAGGATTCTGTTGGACCAGGGACCCACAAAAAATTGTATGAGCAATAGGAATACTTTAGATGAAAGTAGTTCTGACATACTCTTATGATTTTCAGGGGACTGGATGGTTGCCTGTATTTCTTGAAGCACTTTTGTGATACAGAAAATTATAATTTACTTAGTTGACACAAATATATGATGGAGAAGGGTTTGCCCTACTTGATGGAGGACATGCTCTTTAATCTCACATCATTTGATACTCAGGATTTTTATGGAAAATAAAGTTTATGAGAATGTATTATTGTGTATCTATGCAATATGTATATACACACACTTTCACATATGCAGTAAATTTCTCTATATGTTAAGAATAAGGTGAAGGTTAAAATTGCTCTCTGTACTAAGCACTACCAAGGTGAGGAACAAGCATACTACTAAGATTGGTTGAAGAGGTCCCATGGACTAATTAACCTCTACCTTGGCTGGGAAGTCTTCCCAGAGAAAGTCTGCGAGATTAATCTGAAAGAACAAAGAGAATATTTGTAGGCATACACATGGGGAAGGACATTATAACCAATTCTGTATATAAATGATAAAAGGTAAACATGAGATAGAATTGTAGCACTTTATGTATTCAGTAATGAGAAACATCCCTTAGGGTTACAATGGGAATCATTTTTGATTTTTTAGTAGATAAAACTGTATCTGCTAAGATTTTATCACCCCAAATTTCAACATAAGAAATTGAAACTCAGGCCAAAGCAGATGACATACATATTTGATATGTACCAGTTTGCAGGATAGCTATCCCAGTTAGTTCTCTCTTTTTTTGTTGTTGTTCAAATAAAAGCAGAAATAAATGTTACTACCATTTATTGAACACCTACTGTCTTCCAGTTACCTTGATATTTCTTTTTCAGAGATGTACAATTATCTTTGTTTAATGAGGAAATAATATTTGTTCACATAGCAGGGATACTGGGACTCATCAAACTTGTACAAGATAGCACAGGAACACTATTAATAAATTAAGTCATTTAATTTTAACCATTTAAAGTCATACAAAGATGCTTTGCAAGTTCAAAAGTGGGGAGTACAGATGCTAAAAAAGAGAAGAAATGTCCTGAGGAAACTCTATTTTAATCATCTTTCCTTTTCAACTGTCTTACGTCAATGGTTATTTTAGGGACTTTTCAAATACAATAAGTCCCAAGCTAGACACATCATTCTCAGATGTTCCCACTCCCATTCTCAATTTCTCTACTTCTTGAACTGATACATGGAATTTTTTCTTGTGTGTCAGATTAGAACATTCGAAGTCACTTTGGTTTCCTTTCTCATTCACAATCTTTACACATCAGTTCCTAAATTCTCTTATATTTCCTACCAACTACATCTTCAGCATATGCATTTATGTCCACTTTCAGCTCCTTAATTTAGGGCTTCTAAATCAATTGCCAAATTATTTTTCATTGAGCTCTCTTGATGTCTTTCCCCATTCTGTTTCTTGTATGTAAAATATCATCCTTTCTTTTCTAAGCATATCTACATATATTCATCTTCCAAAATTAAAAGTCATTCTATATTACTGTCTGTAAGGTCCATTCATCTGAAGCTTTGCTCTCTGTAACTAAATTATGAATCTTAGACATGGGATCATGAAGTTTAATCCTTTATTATGTCCTCATTCTATTGTTATTTTCTCAGATAAATTGTAACCTCCACGAAGCCCGGAACCATACTTCTTTTGTATCTTTTTTTTTATTTGTTCTCTTTAGATACACATGACAGTAGAGTGTACTTGGACAAGTTATGCATACATGGAGTATAACTTTTCTAATTAGGACCCCATTCTTGTGTTTGTACGTGATGTGGAGTGTCACTGGTCATATATTTGTACATGAACAAAGGAAAGTTATGTCTGATTCATTCTACTATCTTTGCTATCCTCAACTTCCCTCCCTTTCTTTCATTCCCCTTTGTCTAATCCACCGAACTTCTTTTCTTTCCCTGCTCTTCACCCCCTCAACCCTGTTGTGTGTTAGCAACCACATATTAAAGACATCATTTGACTTTTGGTTTTTGGGAATTGGCTTATTTCACTTAGCACAATAGTCTCCAGATCCATCTATTTACCAGCAAAAGTCATAAAGTAATTCTTTTTCATGGCTGAGTAATAATCCTTCATGTATATATACCACATTTTCTTTAGCCACTCATCTGTTGAAGGGCACCTGGGTTGGTTCCATAACTTAGCTATTGTGCATTGAGCTGCTATAAACATTGAGTGGCTGTATCACTGTAGCATGTTTTTTAGTTTATGTAGTATGATGATTTGGTTATAGGCTGAGGAATGAGATAACTGGGTCAAATGGTGGTTCCATTACATCTTTTCTGAGGAATCACCATATTGCTTCCCAGATTGGTTACACAAATTCACAGTCCCACCAGCAACATATGAATGTACATTTCTATCATATCCTTGCTAACATTTATTGTTATTTGTATTCTTTTTTAAAAAAAATTTAAATTGTTGATGGACCTTTATTTCATTGATTTATATGTGGTGCTTAGAATTGAACCCAGTGCCTCATACATGCTAGGCAAGTGCTCTACCACTGAGCCACAACCCCAGCCCTGTTACTTTTATTCTTGGAAATTTCCATTCTGACTGGAGTAAGATGAAATCTCACTGTAGTTTTAATTTGAATTTCTGTAATTTCTAGAGATGATGAACAGTTTTCCATATATTTGTTGACCATTTGTACTTCTTCTGTGAAGTGTCTGTTCAGTTCTTTTGCCCAACTGGGTTATTTGTTTGGCTTTTTTTTTTTTTTGGTGTTAAATTTTTTGAGTTCTTTGTACATTCTGAAAATCAATGCTCTATCTGAGGTGCAGGTAGCAAAGATTTTCTCCCATTCTTCACATTCTTTTTTTTTAAATTTTTTTAGTCGTAGATGGACACAATATCTTTACTTGTTTATTTATTCTAATGCCTACGTCCTTGATCTACTTCAAGTTGAGTTTTGTGCAGGCTGAGAGATAGCTTAGTAAACACTTGAATTGGCCCAAATAATTTTTCTAGTCCACAGAGGAAGAGCAAGAAATGCAATCAGGCCTCAACATTAGCCTCCACTTTAATTCAGCATGGCCTGACTCTTAAAAGCACAAGTTAGAGAACAAGGTATATCTTGGAATTTATATTAGACTCTACTTCTTGATCATGGTAATTAAAATCCTTTAAGGTTAAGTTTTCTTATGAGATGGAGACAATTGTATCAACTTTCTGCTGTTGTCATTAAGACTAAATGAGGTAATAATACAAAATTACTAAATAACAAATGTGTTATAATACTTTAACTGAATATATTACATGGGTATCTAACTTAATGCCTTTGAGGAACCCTGGGGAAGGTGTTTTAATACTTTTATTTTACAAAGAGTCTAAGACTTAGAGATTGAAGAACTTGCTCAAGATTGCATAAGCAGTCAGATAGAATTTAAACCCAACATCAACTTAAAAGAGCTAAGCTCCTAAACCAGTGAACTACAATGTATGGAAGAATTTAACACAATATATGACTCATATTAAGTATTCAATATGCCATAGCAGTTCTCTTAGCTTAGCATTTGAGAACCTGCTAATGTATGGATGCATTTTAGTCTTTCTATTATTCTCACAGGCATTCATAAGCTCTACTACTCTTAGCAAGATTTTCCTATTAATGCATTCTTCTGTAAATGAAACGATTAGGACATTCCTTATCACTCATTCTGAGATCAAAGAGTAAATCAAACATATTCTTCTCTAGCAGCTTCATAGCATTAAGAATAAGTATTGTATATTTTCACTTAGAATCTGAAAAAGGACATATTAGATTGTGCCATCTAAATCTTAGTTATGGGATTAACTAATATTGTGACCCTCTATGCATGTTATTTTTACCATTCCAGTTGTTATTTCCCTCATTCCTAATAAATAGTGTGGGGGTTGATTATTGAATTATTGTTTTCTATTGTCTTTCCCAAAGTTTTTAGATTAGACATAAATAAGGAATTAGAGGTGTAGTGATATAAATTATATTATATGTATAATTTTTTATAGGAAAGAAGCCCTATAGGAACTTTAGTCTTCAAATGTTTTAACAATTATAGCTCTTTTTAAAAATATATTTATTTTTTAGTTTTAGGTGGATACAATATCTTTATTTTTATTTTTATGTAGTACTGAGGATCGAACCCAGTGCTTCATGCATGCTAGGCGAGTGCTCTACCACCCACTTATAGCTCTTTATCACTTATCTTTCCCAACATTTGATTCCTTTATTATTTTATTTAAAAAAATTTTTCCTTTTATTTTTTTCTGAAAATAACCTACAACCATCACAGAGGAGGGCTTGCATTTCTAATAGCAGTTTTAAACCTCATCCCACCCTCCTTTATTTATGGGGAAATGAAAGAACAGTCAGGGATCAAAAGAATGGGGGAAGAGAACGCTCATTTGGCAGGATTGCCATATTTATACCATGCCATTTGTCGTGTACTTCTCCTACCTGTTTCAATAACAAAATTATTAATAATTCATTAGAACCTTTCTCTTCATGAGTAATTAGTCAAAAAAGGTTCTTAGGGGAAGATGTTTACAGACCAAGAAGTCAAGGGTTTACATTATGGTTGTGATTATTTTATTTTGGAAAGAGACAGCATGTACTACTTATTTCTGCCACTCAGAGGCCAACAGTGGCTACACTGATGATTTACCTGAGCTGTGCTCATCTGTTTACATTTTACATTCAATCAAACTGTGCAGTTACTATGGCAACTGGAAGTCTATAGGGTCTGTTTCCAAACCTGTGCTTGGCAGTTTATAGGTATAAATCCTCTACACAATTGATATGAAGCTCTAGTCCTGTGTTTTATTAATTTGTATTTTCTTTGTATCCCAGAAAGTGTTTTATTTTATAAACTATGAAGTCAAGAAAAAATTGGCTGAAGAAACAATTTCTCCTGAGAGTCTAACCTTGGAGCTTTAGAGAAGCCTGGCTTATTAATATGAAAATGAAGCACAATGCTTGGCTTTCCAGAACTGTTACATAAGCACTGCACTAATTTCTTCTACAAACTGGGGCAAAGCATGGACTCTTTTGCAATTCAGATTCCTAAGCACTTTAATAATTACTCCTCTTTTAGGGACAGTGGAAAACTGAATACTAGTTTCCAAAGGAGAATGAGCAGCAATCGAATGTGTTTTTCTTCTTAATGTTGATATATAAAATCTCATTCTGAGAGTTACATGAAATGATACTTTTTGGCACAAGTGAACTGCATCATTTCTGCCCAGAAGGAGAAAAGACATTAGAGAGTGTTTCACTAATATTTAGGATCAATGCAGCATTTATAGTTTTGAACTTTCTCAGTAGACTTCCATGTATTTCACAATGTCTTATAATAATCTTCAGTACTCTCCTTAATAAAAACTTGAACCATGCCAAAGAAGTGTGGCTGGTTTGAGTCAGTGTGGCCTATTTGTACCTGTAAGTGTTTTTAGTGTGAGATAGAACAGGATTCTAAATCTAGCTTTGTTACGAAGTAGATCAATTTGACCTTTCTGAGTTTCTGTTACCTCATCTGCAAAATTTAAACAGGAAAATATGTGTACTGGGTAGAATTTTTTTTTGTGTGTAGATTACTATTTTTAAAAAATTATTGGTTCTTTTTAGTTATATATGACAGTAGAGTCCATTTTGATAAAATTATACAAGCATAGCCAGGCACTTGCACATGCCTGTAATCCCAGCAGCCCGGGAGGCTGAGGCAGGAGGATCCCAAGCTCAAAGCCCTCAACAAAAGCAAGGCACTAAGCAACTCAGTGAGGCCCTGTCTCTAAATAAAATACAAAAAAGGGCTGGGAATGTGGCTCAGTTGTTGAATGTCCCTGAGTTCAATCCCTGGTATCCCCGCCCCAAAATAAAATAAATAAATAAATTTAAAAAATATACAAGCATAGGATAGATCTTATTCTAATTAGTCCCTCATTCCTGTGGGCGGGCAGGATGGTGTGGTTCACTTAGGTATTTTCATGTGTACATAGGAAAATTATGTCAGATTTATTCTGTTCTTTTCTATTCCCATCCTTCCACCCTTCTGTTCATTAAATGTTAAAGACTATTTCAAACTGAAAATAAGAAATATTTTATGATATGTTCAGAGAAGATATATAGCCAAACTAAGTGAATAATAATTGTATATTATTCTATATAATTCAATATGCTGCAAAAAGTAGTTCTAATATGGCCCAAATCCTTATCATGATTATGATGTGAATAAATCTTATTAGACAACATTAATATGTTGATGGTGGAAGCAAAATCTACAGCTTTGAAAGTCATATTCTTTGTTTTATTCCTTATAGAGAAGGGTTCTTTTACAAAATGGCTTTCTCACGTAGCTCTAAAGTTGGTATAGACTACTCTCTGGGAGCCCAGTAAATTTTGGGAACTAAGAACCTTGTGTCTTCTGCTTGTGTGATTCTCCATGGTCTCCAAGAGTTTCCTCATTGAATGGATATCAAGAGAGGGTTCTGTAAGGGAATAAGGAAGAAGCAGATGCCAATTGGGACTCACATTGTGCCATTCCCACCAGACCCTATGGGTTATTTTACCTGAGGTGAAAGTCCCCTCCCTCTTTTTGATGGGAAGTAGAAAGCTTCAAAAACAGTATGTGCGATGTAAAATACTGTTGTAACCATATTCAGAAAACACATTTTGCCATGCTTTGCACACACTAATAGTCTGGTTCTAAAACCAATGACACATATTTGAGGCTTTACTGTAGCATCATCTCATCTCCAGTATCAATATTTTAAATGATTATCTTTTTGCTAAATAATAAAACTAAGTGGCTTAAGCATTTACAGCAAGTTATTTTGATCATTAATCTAAAATTCAAGCAAGTCTTGTAGGGAAAGCCATACTCTGTTCCATATGGTATCTGCTGGGATCACTCAACAAGGTGCTCATGCTTAATGCAGGCAAGTTGGTGCTGGCTGAATTCAACAAATAACCTCACTTTATTCCATTTCTATTTTATATGAATCAGTTGTATACTGATAATAATAGGTAATAGTGATTGGGCATTTACTTTCTGAAAGAGCCCATATATGAATCCTCTTGTTGCATTTTTTTTTTTTTTTTTTTTTTTGGTGGTGGTACTGGATATTGAACCCAGGGCCTTTGACATGCAAGGCAAGTGCTCTATCACTGAGCTCCATCCATGACACTTTTTATTTTGAGACAGTGTCTAAGTTGCCCGGGCTTGTCCTTCCAGTTGCTATCCACCGGGCTCAGACTTCTGTGTAGCTGGGATTACAGATATGAGACACTGTACTTAACCATTTCATTCAACCTTAAGATCTGCAAGGTAATAGATATTGTGTTCATTGTAGATAGGTAAACATTGTATGTGAGATAGTTAAATAATTTTCTCTTGGCCATGTAACTACTGAGGGTAGAGTTGAGATTAGAAAGCAAGCAGTTTGACTCCAGAGAATGTTTTCTTAACTACTGTGCTAAACTGTTTCCTATTTGTAGTACTAAAGTCTTGATCCAAAGCCAAGTGAAAATTAGACTGTACTTGTTTAATTATGATTTTATTTCTTGCCAAAAAAGATAATTAATTTGTTTCTCTCTTTGACATGAAATGATCTCTGCTGATGGTGAATTTTAACTTGTGTCTACAAAAGGTATGGAAAAAACAAGACAATTTGAAATGCTAAGAGGTTTGCAGTGACCAGAAAGAAGGTTGAATTAGGGCATCAAGAAGAAAAGCCTGTTGTTTCCCCTTTCCTTTACCTAGCTTCAATACACGCTTAGAAGAATTTCTTAACTCTGTACCATCTGTCTAAATTAACCTTCTGGAAGCAGCATGAGATGAAAAGACTCTAAGTTCATAGTTGACCTGAGATCATATTCACTGAACAAGGAATTAGGTGACATTTTAAAACTACAAATCCGTTCATACTAGGTAAGAATCTTGAGTTTGCTACTTACTAGTTATTTGATCCTATAATTATTTTTTTAATTTTCTCTCAGTTTCTTCACATGGAAAATGGAGCTATTAGTAGTGCTTAACTTGCATGGTTGAGTTAAGTCTGGAATAAAATTATGCACTAAAGTCTTTATCTTGAGGTCTGGTAAATGGAAAGTGTACAAATAGTTTTAAGACTTGTTATTTTAATATATTAAAATACTTCTATGTATGGTTTCAGTGAGGTTAGTGTAGAAGTAATTGATATTGGGTTGAAAATGATGGAAAGTTTCATAGAAGTGGTAGTCTTTGAAAGATTTAAAAAGTTGACTTTGGAAGGAGATATTTTATTTATTTGTTAATTTTTTGGGAGGAGATTTTAAAGTGAGACAATTAAGGTTTGAAACTACAGGTGTAGGAGTTAGCATGAAGAAGGGTGATAACATTGAAATTTTTAGCAGTGCTAGTCTGAACAGTTCTTTGAGGTCATTGTCTTTGTGAGAGAGCCCAGGCTCTCTGTCAGCGCTTATTTTAAAGATTAATTTAAAATTAGAATAGTATTCTGTTATAGTCTAATGAAGTGATAATGAAAGAAAAAGTTCTAATTTTGGTTTTATTGTTTCATTGTAGGGATGCAGCTTTGCCCTGTAAAATTATAGAAGGCTATTTATACAATAGATGATAAACATAGATAGATGTCAAAAAGGTATAACTTTAAAATTCTGTGAGTATGAGTCTGAGTACATTTACAAATATGCTTAGAGTGTAAAATAAAATGTTATTCAGAAAGTAAATTCTGAAGGAAAATAAGATCTCTAAAATCCAAAGACTATGAATCTAACACTTATAAATATAGTAAACTGTTCATTTTAATCTAGAAGAAAAATCATGTTTATTCTACTATTTTGCTTTAATTTCACTGTCTCCTTTCCTCTGCTACTCTTGATAGTATTGGGAAGAAACAGGCTGATCATATAGGAGATCATTCCCTTTAATTATTATATGCTGAGTTCCTGGGTGGGGCATTTTATTATTTTGATCAAATTACATTTAGTTTTTTCACATCCCTGATATCTTTCTCATTCTAAGTTCATCTTCTCAAGACAGCAAGTAGGACAGCATTTATTGTGTTATTAGGAATTCTATCTCTGCACATGTACATGAATGTGCCCTAGCTAAGGCCAACCCTGGAGAGAGCAGCTCAATTCTATATTCTTTGTTGTAGTTACTCCCAACAGATAGAAAAGAGCCACAGTCTTGCAATCTTCGTTCAACCCACTTTCTTCTTTAAGACATTAAAAAAAAAAAAAAAAAAAAACAGCTCTAGCAGCATCTAATTTTAAAGAAATAGGTGATTTAATAGTCAGTAGCACTAAAGATATCTGTCCCCGAATCCTAAAGTCTGGAGCTATATGAAGAAGTCAACTCCATCTGGAGTTCAATCACACGTTCCCACATGGTTAATCACCAGATGCTTATGAAAGGGAGTGTTGTCAAGGCTGGTGGGCCTGAAATTAGCTGTACAGCTGCATTTTGGCTTACATGCAAGCCCTGTAACAAGCTGAGAGTATATGAAGGCAGAGATAACTATCACTCCTGAACTCCTTCCCGCCCCCTCCCCGCCCCCCAGGCTAAAAGTGCTATATTCGTTTTGAAAAAATATCTAAAATTGTAAGAAGCAGTCTGGATCACTTTCTGAGCTCCAGATTAAAGTTGAATGTAGTCAGCATGTGCCTAGACTTGAGTAATATTAATACAATTCCCAAGACTTCATCACTGGCATTCACAAGCTTTCAAATTCTATTAATGTGACTCATTTTACTCTAATACATTTCTCCTGATCAAGATAGTTGTTTGAGATTTGTGAATCTTGTTTTCTCTATAATTCACAGGTAATGATTAAGCATTTTAAAAGCTAAGTTGGAACACAGAGAGCGATTGGATTAGCCTGTTATGGAATGTTTTTGAATGCCTACAATTTAAAAGTTAGTATTATTAGTGATTAGTTTTCATTTCTAATTAATTGAAGATTAATTAATTGAATTAATTGAAGATTTAAAATTTATGGACTGCTTAAATGACTACTGTTGAAATCATTAATACTGGGTCTACTTTGAAGTTTTAAACATTTTTTTTTTCAATGTCATCAGCAGTCTTAGCCATAAATAGGTATAGGAGGCAAACTATTATTCCATTTTACTCAAGCAGAAAATTGAATTTAGTATCTGGTGTGTGTTACATAGTGACTATTTGGTTAGGGATATTGGACCTTGTTTCCTGTCCATTGAAGCATTATGGGAACTAATGCCTTCAGACATTTGCCACTGAGTTTCTTATATTGAAATACTGTTCCGGAGCTTTTTTGGGGGAATCTTGTTATATTGAAACATGGGATGAAGTCTTTCAGGGGAATCTTTATCCAGAGTGGCCATGAGAGCAGAGGTCATTTATCTACATTGGGACCAATAATCAAGGTCTATTTTTTTAAAAAAAATTATAATGGAGAGGTTTATTTTTCCCTTTAATAGTAAAGAGATTGAATTGAAACCATGATGACTTTTGAAATAAACTCTTTCCTACAGAAATACAATTTAATGATAAAAGCCAAAAACCTTTGAGGTTACAACTGGATGATTTAGACTATAGTACCTGTAGCCTATTTCTAAGTGACTTGTGGAATATACATAGGAGACTAGAGAAGAAAGTTTTAATGAAAATTACCATAATTGAGTAACATGCTTTTTAAGTGAGAATACATTTGAGGATACATTCTGACACAGATTAGGCAAATACATGTTATAAATATTGAATCATACTTGTCATTTGTACATATGCTTATTGCTGTGTGATTAAAGCATTTGACCAGGGGATTATCCAATTGCCATTCTTCAGTGGCAATGTCATACAGACTGCTCTTATGGAGAAGCAAAATGTTTTTGAATAACTAAATCCTAATAATTTTATATCAAGGACATGGTATACTAGTCACTAACTGATTTTTAACATACTTTAAACATTCTCTGGTGTTCCATAGCAATTTCATTTTAATGCAGAGACCTTTATTTAATAAAATTATTTTAAAATTACTTAAAAAATGCATTTCTAGATAGCATTTAAAAAAATAAATGCGGTAAAAATTTCTTTGTGAGTGGCCTGTCTGTGCATGCTCGTACAGTGGCCCAGCCCACTCAGTAGGAACAATCATCGATATTTACTTATACTTACTGTTTGCTGTGCACATGTTTTAATGTATTTAATCCTCAAAAAAACTTTTATTGTGGATATTATTATTACTCTCCCTATTTCATAGATGAGGAGACTGAGGCTCTGAAGGTTTCAGTAATTTGTCCAGGGTCCTTTGCTGGTAGGTACCCAGGCTGAGATGGGAACCTGGGCAGCTTGGCTCCTCAGCATGTGCTGGATTTTGATATTGTAGATGGTTATGGGTGGATTGAAAATGAATCTGTTGGAGACTATTTAAATTTCAAAGAAGAAAGATAATTTACAACTGAGTAGTGAATGCTTAAAGATTTACATAGAGAAAGAAAAATGTGCCAAAAAAGGCTTAGTAGGAGAAGGTATGAGACATCGGGAGACATAGGGAGATTTTTGCAGCATTGTTGCATCCTTTTTTTAAATCATATTTTTAGTTGTAGATGGACACAATAGCTTTATTTACTTGTTTGTATGTGGTGCTGAGGATTGAACTCAGTGCCTCACTTGTGCTAGGCAAGTGCTCTACCACTGAGCCACAATCCCAGTCCCACATTGTTGCATCTTACCTTGCTTGACCTATAGGTTGTTCTAACTAATGCTGATGATGGACGATTCTGTCACACATCCTTGCAAAGAGTGACTAGAATTTCTGGGTAAATAAAAGTGCTCCATGACCTAGTCAGCTTTAGAAAATCCTGCAGGCTCAGATGCCACAAAGTTCATTTAGGAGAATCTCAGCTGTACCAACTCTTTTCTTTTTATTTTTAAATATTTATTTTGTAGTTGTAGTTGGACACAATCATTTTATTGTATCTATTTATATGTGGTGCTGAGGATTGAACCCAGGGCCTTGCACATGCGAGGTGAGTGTTCTACAGCTGAGCTGTAACTCCAGACCTTGTACCAAGTCTTTTCTTATCTTCCTTTTCCTTTTTTTTCTCTATGTGACAATCATACAGAGGCCTGGAGTCAGGGTTAGACTGCTGAAGAAAGAGGATTGGAGAAAGAAGAAAACCACTCTTCCCCTTCTCCAATGCCCCATGTCAGTTCCTGGACACTGGAGGGGAGATAATTCTAAGTTAAGTTCAGTGTGTTGATCATTACTTGAGAATGGTTGTTCTAAGTTTTGAATCCAGTCTCTGCTTTGGGTTTAAAGTGGTGGTAGAACTTTGAAATTCATGGGGTCTATGGATTTTTAATATAGGGTCAGGGAAAAATAATCTTTCACTAAGGAACAAATTTCAAGGGGTAGAGGAAATAAAAATAAAGACTCATTTTTATTATGCCCCATGTGCCATGCTTGATTAACTTTTGTAGAAGGAAATCACCAAGGGGAGGAATAGCATCTTCAATTATGTAACTACTTAAGAAATAGAGACTTCAGAAGGCAAGGTTTGGTGATGCCAAGTTGCCTGCAACCAGGTGAAGATTGTGGCTCCTGTTGTAAATGCCTCATTTTTTCCAATCAATATCTTGGCTGGAAGTGAGATAATATATATGAATGCATTTTTCAAATTATAAAATCATCAGGGATTCAAATGATAAATTTTGTGTTTTGACATTGGATTGTACCAGTGATTATTTTCCTACATTAGTTTTCTGATGCATATTTTATTCCTGAAGGAATTGCATTTTTCATTTATAATTACTTTGTTTTATTTGGAACATGGATTTTCTAAAATTAACATTTTAGGAGACATTGATGAGGTTTCCTGATGTGGAACATCAGTAGTTTAATGATGCCCTCAATTGGCAGACAAAAATAATTCCAATTCTTGTTGAAAAAAAAAAGTTCACTATGATAACATCCTGGTTTTTTTTTGTATTGCAGTTTTATATACTAGTTTTATATACCTATATACTAGAGCCAGAAAGGTTGACCTATCATAAAATGATCAGATCACAGGAGACTGGAAATCTATGAAGCTTTTGAATTGCCATAACAGATTTTTAAATTCAATATATACTTTTTGATGTGATCTAAGCACCTTTGTGAAGCAAAGGGGATAAATAAATAGATAAATACATAACTATATATAAAACGATAGCACTTATATAAATTATAAATATACAGAATCATAATATTTTGTTTATGGGTTATAGTAAAAGAATACACAAGCAGACTAGAAGGTTATATATGAAATTTCTGATAGTGATTGGATAGGGCTGGCATGTAGCTTATGAAATTAGGAGGGAAAAGGGATTGGGAGAGATTTTCAAAAAGAATATGATTTTCTTCGCAATATTTTCTGCCTTCACTTTATGAAATCTTGAACAAAAAATAGAAAAATAATTCATTCTAGATGGTTGAATCATGGATGTTTATTGCATTATTCTTTAAACTTATCTATATTGTTAAAAGAGGATCAAATATGTAAAGGAACTATGAAGTGTAGTGTATAAACTATGCTTTCTACTCTGGAGGAAATGACAATCTATCATGTGAACATGTCTGCCTGAAGTAGGGCAGATGGGAACAGAATAAAGACCAACAAAAATCTGTACCGGAGAGCAAACGCTGTGAGACATGAACAGTATTCTCATCATGGAGTCCCCAGGCGTTTGAACAGTGGTGGAGACTCAATAGCGAGTGTTGTAGGATTAGAATGGTGTGAGTAGCACATATGTAAGGTAGAGGCTTAATAGTATGTCTTGGTCTGATCTAGGATTAAAGATCCAAAGTGAAATACAGGTTGAATTAATTCTCATGTAGCTTTTTCAGTTGCCCCTGTAACTGGAACATAATCCATTCCCGTGACATTTGAGAAGCACGTAATGAACTGCAGTTACAGACTTAGAGACTCAGAAACTTGGGAAAGATTAAAAGAAGAGTTAAATAAGGTTAGATAATAAGAGTTATTAGTATATCTGACTCATCTGAAACCTTTGTGTATGCTTCCTGTCAGAACTGAGCATTACTCCTGGATCATTCAAGCTAGGAGAAAGGGTGTTCTGTGAAAAAGCGTTAATTGAATACCACTTATATTAGAAACACCTACAGTGACTTAAAAAATAAAAACTTCTCAACATATTCAAACCATCCAAATCAGATGCTCTTGGGGTTTGACTCTGGAAAATTTATTTTAACTAGTTTTCAAGAGCTTCTTATTGAGAACTATTGGGATATGAAGTAGAGATTTGAAGGTAGATCTAGCATGAAGCATAAGTCCTCACTTATATGACTACATTTTGGGAAGCATGGAACAAAAGTCCTGTAGAATTAAATAAAATCCTAATGATTTTAGAGAAGGAGATGGGAAGCCGCAGCTTAGGAGAACATATTTGCAAAAGACACATCTGATAAAGCACTGCTATTCAAAAGTACAAAATGGGCTCTTAAAACTGAACAGTAATAAAAAACAATGAGCAAAAGATTCAAATAAGTACATTACCAAAGAAGATCTATAGATGGCAAATAAACATAAGCTAGGATGTTTCACATTATCTGGCATCAGGAAATTGCAAATCAAAACAATAACGGGCTGGGAGCGGTGGTGCACACCTGTAATCCCAGCAGCTCAGGAGGCTGAGACAGGAGGGTTGTGAGTTCAAAGCCAGCCTCAGCAAAAGCAAGGCACTGAGCAACTCAGTGAGACCCTGTCTCTAAATAAAATACAAAATAGGGATGGAGGTGTGGCTCAGTGGTTGAGTTCAATCCCTTGTAGCCAATAATGGATATAACTATGTATGTACCTGTTAAAATGGCCCCATCCAAAACTCTGAACACTAAATGTTGGCCAGGGTGTGAAGCAACAGAAACTCCCATTCATTGCTGGTGGGAATGCCAAATGGTAAGCCACTTGAAAGACAGATTGGGTGCTTTTTACAAAACTTTACATACTTTTACCATATGATCCTACAGTCACACTCTTTATATTTACCAAAGGGGTTGAAAACTCACGTCCACATAAAAACCTGCACATGGATGTTTATAGCAGCTTTATTCATAATTGCCAGAACTTGGAAGCAATCAAGATGTCCTTCAGTAGATAAATGGATAAACTGTAGTACATCCAGATAAGGAATTATTCAGTGCTAAAAAGAAATGAGCTATCAAGCCATGAGTAGACATTGAGGAGCCTTAAATGCATATTACTAAGTGAAAGAAACCAATCTGAAAAAGCCTCACACTGTATGATTCCAACTATATGACATTCTGGAAGGCAAAACTATGGAGACAGTAGAAATATCAGCAGATGCCAGCAGGAAGTGGGAGGGAGGGATAAAAAGAACATAAATGATTTTAAGGGAAGTGAAATTATTCTGTATGAACTGTCATGGTAGACACATGTCATTAAACATTCATCCAAACCCATAGAATATACAACACCCAGAGTGAACTCTGATATAAGCCATGTACTTTGAGTGATATTGACATGTTCCTGCAGGTTCATTGATCAAATAAGATGTACCACCGTTGTGTGGAATTTTGCCAGTGGGCGCAGTTCGATGTGTGTGAGGGTAAGGGGTAAATGGGAACTCTACACTTGCTGGTAGGTTTTGCTATGAACCTAAAATTGCTCTAAAAATATCTCTGATTAAAAAAAAGACAACAACAGTGATTATTTCATTTAGTCATTCAAAATATAAACTGCATTCGTACTGTGTGTTTGACGTTCGATTGTCCATTAGGCAAACAAAGGTAAATAAGCCAGTTTAATTGAGAGATAAATCAATAGATTATAACACAATGTGATAAACACTGCAATTGAAATAAAAATGAAAGTGCTTCTAACTTAAGTTTTAATCAGTTAGTTGAAGAATTTCAGAGGTGGTAATAGTGCCATAATGAATTGAACCATGACTGAGTTTTGTGGTTAAAGTCTTTCAGACAAACTCCATAGAGACATTATAATGTGAAGAACTAGGGCAACAATCCAATGAGATAGGATTGATAAAGTCTCCTAAAGGTCATCCACCTGATTGCTATCATCATTTTAATTATGATGTTAATGGTATTTTTTTTCTTACATTGAGGTTCCCATTCTTTTTAAAAATTATTTGTTCTAATTAGTTATACATGACAACAGAATGCATTTTGACTCATTGTACACAAACGGAACACAACTTTTCATTTCTCTGGTTGTATACGATGCAGAGTCACACCATTTGTGCAATTGTATTTGTACACAGAGTCCTTTTATTTCTGATAATTTATTTACAACCATTCATGCAGAGGCTACTCACGTATTTGTCAAGTCTGAATCCGGCTCTAGAAATTCAGATTCCTGTTTCTGATTTCATAGAACACATATCTAAAGACTCCATCGCTCTCCAAGTCAGTATTTACCCTTGTGATCCTGTCCCCCTGAATCACCTTGCCTTTTCCCACTCACACTGAGAAAGTGTCTGAAATGATGAGTTCGGTGTTCATTTTATGATGCACCTACACCTTCATCTGCAAATTCCAGAAGAAATGAAAACATATGCTGCTAACAGGCAAGCATCGAACAACATCATTTATCTAGTTCCAAGTTATAGATTAGCCAGTTGCCACATTGAGGACTGGAGCAGTACTGAAAAAGAATATCTCTGGATGTTTATGTCCCTCAGAATCTTCATCTCCTCAGCACAAAGCTAGGAAAATCTCCATTTGTGGAGAGCACCTTTGATGTCCAAACTCAGAGGAGAATGACAAAGCTTTAGGTTTAATTTCATTAGTCTGGCAGTGTGGCCAACGGGTTTTCCAGGATGGCCATGGAGATGGGACTCCCAGAGAAGCTGCGGGTCCTGAACAAGGAGCCATGGCTCAGGTCAAGCAGAATGACACTGAGCTGTTTAGTTCATGGTTCCACAGGGTTCAGGTTCTGGAAAATAACCTACATCTTTCTCTAGCATAACTTGGAGAGACTCTAGATTTAAATTAGTCAATCTGATGTTCCTCAGCTCTACCTCCTTCAGCTGACTGATGTTTGCATAGAGGAACAAAGGACTCAAGTCTCATTCTGAAAGCAGTCAGTTATTGAGAGTAGCTGAGAAACTGCTTTCAGGCACCTGAGCACCTGCTGCTGGCAGAATTCAAGGACAGAGACAGAGTCCATATAAAGCGTTTGGAGGTAGCCCAACTTGAGGACCCAACAAATGAATTTGATAGCAAACCACATTCTTCTTTGAGGAAATATGGGTAGACACATAGATGTGGAGGGGGAGGAGTTTATGAATATTACTCATCTGACCGATGTAAGGAACAAGTCTTAGTTTCCAGGAGGAGTTTACTTTCACCTCCTGGATGCAGTCCAGCTACAAAATTTGTAGAAACTTCCTGATAATTTGGATGGTTATTTAAAAAAAAATGTTTAGCTTCTTCTAGCATAGGCATGGTAAGCCTTTTCTCTGTCTGACCCATGGGAGGTAGGAGAAGAACTCGTTCAGGTTTTCCTTAAGGCAAAGGTCTATTAACACCTTCAAGGGCTACTTTGTCCCATCCTGTGCCCGTTCTCCACTATTTGCCTCTTACTCATGGCCTTTGTTGAAGAGGCACTGGCCGTATATCTAGACCAGTACTAATGACATTCTGGAAAGCCAGAACATGTGATTTCCTCCTGTTGGGGCAGACCTTCAGGTAAGTAGCACACCAAGCCCATGAAGCACAGTTTATAAGGTCTCCTGGTGAAGCATCATCATCAGGGTCTCAGAAAGAGGCAGACAAAGATCCTGCCTCTCACAATCACTTAGGGCTGTCTTGCATTTCCTGGTGAAAGCCTTATTGAACAGTAATGGGAAGAGATCTTGATCAGAATTGATCAAGGCCTTGTCCCTCAGCAGGCTCTGCTTCCACAGGTACTAGGAGTCTGGGGGTCAGCATGTACAGAATGCTCATCCTGATGAATCAGATATAAATATGATTGGCAGGGTGCTTAGACCCTAGGAGAGCCAGGCAGTGGTCCAGCCTCCAGGACTCTGGGTCTCTCTTTTGGTTCCTCAGTAGATTTCATTGACCTTTCTAATCACACCACTCCTTTTCAACTATTAGCTTCTGATCAGTCAGTGTTATATGATTAGATTTCTGAAAATCCACCCAGTTAATCCTGAAGGATTTTTGTCTTTCTCCAGAGATATCCAGGTATGAAAGGGAATTAGGGATCAAGTGGAAGTCAAGGACTCATTCATTGATTCACTCCACATAATTGAGTTTTATTAATATGTGATGATTTTAGTCCTGAGTGTGAGATGCAGAAAAATTTAATCTCTTCCTAATATTAGATGGAATCTGAAAATATCATTTAAAAAAAAACTTTGACTACATCAAAATATTAAAAATGTTCTTCAGTTAAAATAACAATGTCATCCCCAAAGAAAACAGAAGAGAAATCTCTTATTAAATAGTCACATGGGTTTTCTATTACCTGAATTTGCAGATCACATCATTTGCAGAGGACGTGATTGTTTTTCAAGGCTTAGATTTTTCTTTCAGACCACAATTACAATGGGAAGTAAGGGAGGGTTGTCGAAGTGAAGCTGGTGTTCTTAATGGAAACTAGTGAATGACTCAAGAAAATTTGAAATGTATGGGGCTTTTTGAAGGTTGTAGAGGGGGAAGAATTAAAAGGGTTTTGTCTTTGTCTTCATGAAGTTTAGGAATTTTTAGAAATTAAAGAGGAATCACTACAGATTCTAATGGAGACTCTTAAACCCCCTGCACTCTCCTTGAGAGCGTGGAGGGAGATTCAGTTTTTGGTTCCTCCCAGAAGGTAAAGAATGTTTCAGAAGGGATTTAATCAGCAAACTGGCTTGAGAAAATTTAAATCTAAGAATGTGAGAGGGGACAGAGGCACGAGAGAAGCACTGATGGCCAGATCTGGAGAGTCAGACTTTTCTAGGTCTACGCCCACTGAGGGCCGATGCTGTAAGCTCTTAAGGATGTTGGAGAGAACTGAACGTGGGCCAGATGGGCACAGCGTGTTGTGGTCACTTCCATTTGGTGAACCTCTCTTTTAAAGTCATGGTACTTCCCACAGTTGGAATTTTCCCAGGCAGAAATCAACCTTAGTCTTTTTCCGGGACCCTTTAGGTAGGCTTTATTTAAGGTATGTTTCCTGGACTTTTTTTTGTAACTGCATAAGGTAATTTTCTTGTTGCTAAGGCTGTACCTGCTATGTAGTGAGAAGATAAAGACACTGATGATTATGAAAATTGCCATTATCTAGCTGAGGTGTTGAGGAGGAATTTATAGGAAAGGTCTACAAGAATATTGTGAAAATTTTCTTTTAACAAGTCTGAAATATGCACTTTTTAAAGCTATCCTAATTGGTTTGCCTAGTTTAGATTTAATTAGACGAGCATGGAGTATAATAGGACCTTTGCATTTGTTCAATAAATGAATGTTTCAGTCAATAGATTGTTTTCTAACAGGGTGTTTGCTCATGATGCTCTTTATATCAGTGATTAATCCAATCTAACATCCTAATGGCAGGATCTGTTTTCTTTTCAGCTAATGTGATAAACACCAACAGTTCAGCATCAACACCTTAATTACATACGCTGAAGGCTAATATTAGACAAATTGTATTCTGTTGACTATCTTCGGTTCAGTGGACTTCAGCAATTGAAATAAGCTCTTTAAAGGCAAGTTAATTGGTGCACCTGCAATGTGTATGAGCACTCTTATCCCATAGAGTTGGACAGAGACCTTCACAGAGTCACTCAGGTGCAAGGGCTCTAGATTTGAGCATAATTTACATTTCCTACCATGTACTTGGTTACATGTTAGGCACTTAGCTGTATTTTTATTCTTTTTTGACTATGTCTTGTCAGTAGAGAACTGATGTTTTCATATTGTGCTGTCTTGTGTTTTGGAGAGATTACCTTATGTTTTTCAGAGCTAAGTACATCTTCCTTTACAGAGTGAGTTCATTACTCTTTTTTTTTTTAAAGAGAGAGAGAGAATTTTTTAATATTTATTTTTTAGTTATTGGCAGACACAACATCGTTGTTTGTATGTGGTGCTGAGGATCGAACCAGGGCCGTACGCATGCCAGACGAACGCGCTACCGCTTGAGCCACGTCCCCAGCCCCAAGTTCATTACTCTTAAGCACCACAAAACAAGGCTTAATGTATTCAATCTATAAATTTGCGGTAAGTTGCTAGAGGAAAAAAATTCTGATGGCTCAAGAGATACCTAGACATCTTTTCTATCCATTTTTTTTTTTCTGAGGTAGCAACTGTTTTTTTTTTTTTCAAAATTATAAAATATCCTAGACTTTTTAGGATCTACAATCAAGATGGTAAACTGAAGGAGATAACTCTCTTTTATGTGAAAGAAGCTTGCTACCTAGAAGCAGCTCAACGAATTATAGACCAGAACAATCATGGAAATATAAAAATAAGTTGGAACTTAAGGGAAACTATAAGTAGTTCATTGTGCATTAAGAATAGTTCATAAATAGTAGGAAAGGAAGGAGGAAAAGATGGGGCTGGATTATGAAGGCTATGGGAAACTGAAAGACAAATATGAGAGTAGTATGTTTACATTGCATTTTAGATAAAAATACAAAGGGGATAAATTGGGAACAGGTTTTAAGTTGGGAGGCTAGAAGCACAACCCAAGCAAGAAGGGCTGGGGGCCTGAGCAGAGGCAGTAGAAATAAAAAGTGCAAAAAGATATATTTTTTTTCCAGTGACATTTCAATGGTGAAAGTCACAAGTGGTGGGGTGAAATGAGGAAAAAGAATTATCTAGCTCTCAGAATTAGAGCTTAGAGGCCTGGGTAGAATGTGATACTCCATAATTAGGTAGTGAACCTGGAAAAAAATTAAATTTGGAGGGGAGAGAGGGGAGAAGGTATTGCTAAAAGTAGAGTCTCTCATTCCAATCAGTTAATTGTGTGGATCTGGAACAGAAGAAAATCCTGGCCATCAGTAATATATGGGTTCTGAAGCCAAGAACTCATATGAAGTCACTCTAGAACACCAAACACTGAGACCTGAGAGTTAAACCCTACATAATATTAAAATAATGAGGGCCAGAAAAAATGAGAAGCCCAGGAAGGAATGGTCTGAAAAGAGGGGGAGGAAAATAAGCCAAAGGAATCCATTCAAAAGCCTTAAATACTAGTTTCATGAACTTGATTCTACCTCTCATTTTTTATGAAACTACTTTCCCAGACTTTCCTGTAGCTATTCATTGAAATACCTCTGATATCAACTCCTGTGAGATTCCTCCAAAGTCAAACTCTGGGTGCACAGGAAGATGGAATTATGCATTCATAAAAAGAAAGAAAGCCATAAGCTCCAAGAAGAAAATATGTTGAGTGTTCTCTCAGCATTCTGCATAAGATACTCCAAAGTATTCTCCTCAATTGCTTTGCAATCATCTTTGCACATTTATAACCTCTTCTCTGGATCATTGACCTACTCTACCATTATGAGAAGCACTGACAGAGGCAAGAGATGGGAAGAGCATCTCACATATCAACAGAACAGAGTATGATGAAAGGCCAAGTTGGGCATAATTTTCTTTTGGAATTTGCAGCACCTGCTGCATTTCCTAATGCTGAAAATGGCCTCTGTTGCTTTGGCTATGGATCTAACCATCTGCTGAGCTGCAGAGAGGTGGACTGCAGCAGCTGAAAACCTCTACAAGTGCTTCAAGTCAGGCTTATTGGTAAGATGAGGAATTCAGGGGTGTACTGGTGTCAAATGCAGGTCTGTTTCTTTCCCTTTGATACCTTGGGTGGGGGGAGAGGGGGATGAACCAAGGCCTTTAAGAGCTGCCATTGACATAAATATGATTTAATGGATCTTTAACATTTTCAGAAGCATAGCATTAGCAAAAGCCGTGGAGGTTTTCAGAGTGCTATCTTAAAAATAGTTTTCTGGCAAGCCATTTTGAAAGCCGATGTCATGAGTATACTTCAGTACATCTGCCTATTAGGTGACAGTACTTCAAAAGCATATAATACGAAGGAAATATATTTGCTGTTTACTTTGTGAAGATGGTAATTGTCACCTGCCTCTCAAGTGTGGGAACAGATTTTCCTTGTTGCTGCCTGCTTTCCCTTCTGTTTTTCCATGCTCTCTCAAGCATATCCAGAAAAAGGCCTGGCTAAATGTAGCAGAGCTGTTGGGGTGAACCTCTGGATGCAATGATCTATTCAATTTTGTATTTATATAACCATATCTTTGCTTATAGAGGAGAATTCTTGAGAGCTCGGACTAGGATTTATTTGGGTTTGAATCCTGATTGTAATTTTTACTAGTTTTTTGAACTTGGGATTGTTTTAGTCTTTTGGGAAAGGAATCTGGTCACATCTACTGCAATGAAAAAAGCACACATATTTCAACAGAGCAATCTCTTTCCTGGGAATCTATCCCATATAAATAAAAATATTATTGCATGAATTGTTACACAAAGATTATGTTACAGATTTGTATTTAGTAGCTTCAAACTAGATATAAAAATGAATGCCCTTCAAAGGAGAAAAATTGAATATTATAGTTTCCTTTAACATCATGGAATATTATGTAACCATTAAAAAGAATGATTCAGAGCTAAACTTAAAAATGATTCCCATAATGGATTCCTAGATGAGAAAACAAAATACAGAGATAGTGTGTGATGTGCTTTCATTTTGAAACTAATGGTGAAAAACTCTCTGTGTATGTTTATATATGTTTATTAATATACTCATGCTTATCGTTGTACTTGATTATCAACATCAGTTCCTTTGAGAGAAGATGATATAAATGGAGTGGGAAACTTAAGCAATAATGAAAAGAAAAAAAGAAAAAGAAAAGTTTCCAAAATTCTTATCTTAAAATGTCAATTTCCTACGTTTTGAGATTCTCGACTCCCATGAAAAGTCAGGTACAGGAGCCAGGTGTGCTGGCACATGCCTGTAATCCCAGTGGCTCTGGAGGCTGAGGCAGGAGGATTGCAAGTTCAAAGCCAACCTCAGCAGTGGTGAGGCACTAAGCAACTCAGTGAGACCCTGTCTCTAAATAAAATACAAAAAAGGGCTGGGGATGTGGCTCAGTGGTGAGTACCCCTGAGTTCAATCCCTGGTATCTCCCATTAGCACCGCCCCCAAGAAAAAGCCAGGTACAAAATCAACAACAACAACAAAAAATTTCTGCTTCTTCTCAGTCATGTGTGTTTGAAAGCAGACTTCATTGTCCGTAATTCAAGCCTTTTCAGAAGAAGTCATATAATAAATAATTTCTGGTCTTCAAGCAGAGAATATTTTAGAGCAACTTGTTAATATGTTGATTACCTTAGGAAAATGGATGGTGGATACAACCAGTTAGCAGCCACAATAATTATTCTTTCATCTAAATGTCCATCATTTCTCTATCTACTCTTACCAACCTGGAGATGATGGAGGGCAGGTGAAAAACTGAGGGGAAGAAGGACTCAAACACTTTTAGAGAACACATTGTTGAATTTTAGAAAGTGAATGAAAAACTGAAAACTTCTTGGACCGAAAAGGTCAGAAAAATGAACTAGAAAATTTGGAATAATTTTCACCTACCTCTCTGGATATAGACTAGTCATCCTCCAGTGAGGACAGATCTGCTTATATATGAGTTGATAACCATATATACTAGTAAAACAAGTTTCATGAAGCAGCAGTACATGCAGCATACTTTGATATTTACTTTTAATCTTGTATTCCTTTCCTGTAAGAAAATATTACTGGTAATGACTCAGGAATGAGTCACAATCATAGTTTAAAAAACACTGACAAGGAGTAGAAGAGGGACATCAATATTAGTGCTATTTTAGTTTTCTGAACTTCCTCAACGTTGTATTTTTACTCCATTTAATTTTAAAATTCCAAGGTGATACACTTTTTTTTTAAACAGAAAAAAATAAGACAGTTATTGGTATTCAGATATCTCATACTGAATGCTTTCAGAGTCCAATCATGAAAGATCATACAATAATTTTAACAGAAAAATTATAATATAAACGGTTGACACTCATAATAGAAGATTGACTTGTTAAAGAATAGGCTAGTAAAAAGTAGAAAAAAAAATGCAAAAAAAAAATACGAATGGGAGATATAAAGAGCAGCCCAATCCCTAGAGTAAATATAGAACATTCACGGAAGAAACTTGAGAGCTAGATCTATACAGAGAAGAGATTTTTGATTTACTGAGTGGCAGTAAACTCGTTGCAGTGTTGTCTGGATTTTCCTGGACAGGTTCTATGTGAAATTTACTAGAAATATGCCTCCTATGGTTCTTGGGAAAGATGTTCATGGAGTGGGGTTATTTAATGTAGATATCATGCTTTGAAACTGTATAGGGGAACATGGAAGAAAACTACGGACTCCTGGGTGCTTCTATACTCCATGCACGCCAGAGCTGGACAGTGAAGAAGATGTGTGTGTTACAAAAGCCTGAGGCTCTACAAAACTCTCAAGTTGTAGAATCTCCTAGCCCTTTACTTTTGCTAGCCACCATGGCTGGTTGGAGTCAAACACTGAACAAACCAAAAGCACTTGATGCTGGAGAAAAACTACCTTATCTAGAGCCTATGAGGGAGTTCACTCAAACAAAGAAGTAAAATCCTTTCTCCTGCAATGTTGTTGTTGTTGTTGTTGTTGTTTTTTTGTTTTTTATTTTTTTTATTTTTTTTTATTTTAGCAACTTCCACAGCAGCTCAGAAAGAAAATTTTTAAAAGGCCAATGACCATTTTACAAAGTAGGTAAAATATACTGAATTTAGATCTGAAAAGCAATAAATTGATAATTGTCATGGAATACAAACCTAACATCTTTAGTTTCAGGTTAGAAATAAATTATAATTTCACATTTCCAATTTAACACTTATGTATATGAAAATCTCCCTCTATTATAACATTGAATTCTATCTTGTGAAGGTATTAAACAAATACAATTCAGGGAAATAACCTGATTTAACCTTTAACAGGCGCCAGGATGCCTTATTATTGAGGAAAGTTAACATACTCAAGATAAATAATCGATGTGTAGATCAGCACTTCATTTTTTTATAAGTTGTAGATGGAAACAATCTTTATTTCTTTTTAGGTGGTGCTGAGGATGGAACCCAGTGCCTCATATGTGTGAGGCATGCATTCTACCATTGAATACATTCTACAGCAGCCCTGAACACTTCTTTTAAAATTTTAGGATAGTATAAAGAAAGATAAACAGCCACTAGGGAAATTGAGTTTATAAGGAAGAACCCAAGCCTCCAAGATGAGATCAGAGGTGGATAGCCCTCTTCAGCATGTCATAACAGAAACTTGAATGCAGACATACTCAGGCCCTTAGCTTCATATTCAAGGAGGTCTCACTCCTCCGGAGTGACAAGAGAGCTGGAATTCTTTTTTTTTTTTTTAATTAATTAATTAATTAATTAATTTATTTTTAAATTTTTTTTAATTTTATTTTTTTTATTGGTTGTTCACAACATTACAAAGCTCTTAACATATCATATTTCATACATTAGATTCAAGTAGGTTATGAACCCCCAATTTTACCCCAAATGCAGATTGCAGAATCACGTCGGTTACACATCCACAATTTTACATAATGCCCTATTAGTAATTGTTATATTCTGCTACCTTTCCTATCCCCTTCTATCCCCCGTCCCCTCCCCTCCCATCTTCTCTCTCTACCTCATCTACTGTAATTCATTTCTCTCCTTGTTTATTTTCCCATTCCCCTCACAACCTCTTATATGTAATTTTATATAGCAATGAGGGTCACCCTTCATTTCCATGCAATTTCCCTTTTATCTCCCTTTCCCTCCCATCTCATGTCTCTGTTTAATGTTAATCTTTTCTTCCTGCTCTTTCTCCCTGCTCTGTTCATAGTTGCTCTCATTATAACAAAGAAAACATTTGGTATTTGTTTTTTAGGGATTGGCTAGCTTCACTAAGCATAATCTGCTCTAGTGCCATCCATTTCCCTGCAAATTCTATGATTTTGTCATTTTTTATTGCTGCATAGTACTCCATTGTGTATAGATGCCACATTTTTTTTTTATCCATTCATCTATTGAAGGGCATCTGGGTTGGTTCCACAGTCTAGCTATTGTGAATTGTGCTGCTATGAACATCGATGTGGCAGTATCCCTGTAGAATGCTTTTTTAAGGTCTTCAGGGAATAGTCCGAGAAGGGCAATAGCAGGGTCAAATGGTGGTTCCATTCCCATCTTTCCCAGGAATCTCCAAACTTCTTTCCAAATTGGCCGCACCAATTTGCAGTCCCACCAGCAATGTACAAGTGTACCCTTTTCTCCACATCCTTGCCAGCACTTGTTGTTGTTTGACTTCATAGTGGCTACCAATCTTACTGGAGTGAGATGGTATCTTAGGGTGGTTTTGATTTGCATTTCTCTGACTGCTAGAGATGGTGAGCATTTTTTCATGTACTTGTTGATTGATTGTATATCCTCCTCTGAGAAGTGTCTGTTCAGGTCCTTGGCCCATTTGTTGATTGGGTTATTTGTTATCTTATTGTCTAATTTTTTGAGTTCTTTGTATACTCTAGATATTAGGGCTCTATCTGAAGTGTGAGGAGTAAAAATTTGTTCCCAGGATGTAGGCTCCCTATTTACCTCTCTTACTGTTTCTCTTGCTCAGAAAAAACTTTTCAGTTTAAGAAAGTCCCATTTGTTGATTCTTGTTACTAACTCTTGTGCTATGGGTGTCCTATTAAGGAATTTGTAGCCCAACCCCACAATATGTAGATCGTAGCCAACTTTTTCTTCTATCAGACGCAGAGTCTCTGATTTGATATCAAGCTCCTTGATCCATTTTGAGTTAACTTTTGTGCATGGCGAGAGAAAGGGATTCAGTTTCATTTTGTTGCATATGGATTTCCAGTTTTCCCAACACCATTTGTTGAAGATGCTATCCTTCCTCCATTGCATGCTTTTAGCCCCTTTATCAAATATAAGATAGTGGTAACTTTGTGGATTAGTCTCTGTGTCCTCTATTCTATACCATTGGTCCACCCGCCTGTTTTGGTACCAGTACCATGCTGTTTTTGTCACTATTGCTCTGTAATATAGTTTGAAATCTGGTATCGCTATACCACCTGATTCACACTTCCTGTTTAGAATTGCTTTTGCTATTCTGGGTATTTTATTTTTCCATATGAATTTCATGATTGCTTTCTCTATTACTACCAGAAATGCCATTGGGATTTTGATTGGCATTGCATTAAACCTATAGAGAACTTTTGGTAATATCGCCATTTTGATGATATTAGTTCTGCCTATCCATGAACAGGGTATATTTTTCCATCTTCTAAGATCTTCTTCAATTTCTCTCTTTAGGGTTCTGTAGTTTTCATTGTATAAGTCTTTTACCTCTTTTGTTAGGTTGATTCCCAAGTATTTTATTTTTTTTGAGGATATTGTGAATGGAATGTTTTTCCTCATTTCCGTTTCAGAAGTTTTGTCGCTGATATACAGAAATGCCTTTGATTTATGCATGTTGATTTTATATCCTGCCACTTTGCTGAATTCATTTATTAGTTCTAGTAGTTTCTTTGTAGAACCTTTTGGGTCTTCTAGGTATAGAATCATGTCATCTGCAAATAGTGATAATTTAAGTTGTTCTTTTCCTAATTTTATGCCTTTAATTTCTTTCATCTGTCTAATTGCTCTGGCCACTGTTTCGAGAACTATATTGAATAGAAGTGGTGATAGAGGGCATCCCTGTCTTGTTCCAGATTTTAGAGGGAATGCCTTTAACTTTTGTCCATTCAGAATGATGCTAGCCTGAGGCTTAGCATAGATAGCTTTTACAATGTCAAGGTAACTTCCTGTTATCCCTAGTTTTTCTAATGTTTTGAACATAAAGGGATGCTGTACTTTGTCGAATGCTTTCTCTGCGTCTATCGAGATGATCATATGGTTCTTATCTTTAAGTCTATTGATGTGGTGAATAACATTTATTGATTTCCGTATATTGAACCATCCTTGCATCCCAGGGATGAATCCTACTTGATCATGGTGCACAATTTTTTTGATGTATTTTTGTATTCGATTCGCCAGAATTTTATTGAGGATTTTTGCATCTAGGTTCATTAGAGATATTGGTCTGTAGTTTTCTTTCTTTGAGGTGTCTTTGTCTGGTTTCGGAAACAGGGTGATGTTGGCCTCATAAAATGAATTTGGAAGAGCTCCCTCTTTTTCTATTTCCTGAAATAACTTGAAAAGTATTGGTATTAATTCTTCTTTAAAGGTTTGTAAAACTCCGCTGTATACCCATCCGGTCCTGGGCTTTTCTTGGTTGGTAGTCTTTTGATGGCTTCATCAATTTCATCCATTGATATTGGTCTGTTCAAATTGTGTGTATCCTCCTGACTCAGTCTGGGCAAATCATATGACTTAAGAAATTTATCAATGTCTTCACTGTCTTCTATTTTATTGGAATATAGGTTTTCAAAATAATTTCTAATTGTCTTCTGTATTTCTGTAGCATCTGTTGTGATATTGCCTTTTTCATCCCGTATATTAGTAATTTGAGTTCTCTCTCTTCTTCTCTTCGTTAGCATGGCTAAAGGTCTGTCGATCTTATTTATTTTTTCGAAGAACCAACTTTTAGTTTTGTTAATTTCTTCAATAGTTTCTTTTGTTTCAATTTCATTGATTTCCGTTCTGATTTTAATTATTTCTTGCCTTCTGCTACATTTGCTGTTGTTTTGCTCTTCCTTTTCTAGGGCTTTGAGATGAAGTGTGAACTCATTTATTTGTTGGTTATTTCTTTTTTTGAGGAATGACCACCAGGTGATGAATTTTCCTCTTAAAACTGCTTTCATTTTGTCCCATAGATTCCGATATGTTGTGTCTGTATTTTCATTTATCTCTAAGAATTTTTTGATTTGCTCCTTTATGTCTTCTGTAACCCATAGATCATTCAGTAACATATTTTTCATTTTCCATGTGATGTAGGATTTTTCCTTCCTTCTTTTATCATTGATTTCCAGTTTCATTCCATTATGATCAGATAAAATGCAAGGTATTATCTCCACCCCTTTATATTTACTGAGGGTTGCCCTATGGCATAATATATGGTCTATTTTTGAGAAGGATCCATGTGCTGCTGAGAAAAAAGTATATCCATTTGATGATGGTAGATATATTTTATATATGTCAGTTAAGTCTAGGTTATTGATTGTGATATTGAGTTCTATAGTTTCTTTATTCAACTTTTGTTTGGAGGATCTGTCCAATGGTGAGAGAGGTGTGTTGAAGTCTCCCATAATTATTGTGTTGTGGTCTATTTGATTCTTGAACTTGAGGAGAGTTTTTTTTATGAATGTCGCAGCACCATTATTTGGTGCATAAATATTGATAATTGTTATGTCTTGTTGGTGAATGGTTCCTTTTAACAGTATATAATGTCCTTCTTTATCCATTTTGATTAACTTAGTCTTGAAATCGATTTTATTCGATATGAGGATGGCCACCCCTGCTTGCTTACGAGGACTGTGTGCATGGTATATTTTTCCCCATCCTTTCACCTTCAGCCTGTGTATGTCTTTTCCAATCAGATGTGTCTCCTGGAGGCAGCATATTGTTGGATTTGTTTTTTTAATCCATGATACCAGCCTATGTCGCTTTATTGGAGAGTTTAAGCCATTAACATTCAGAGTTACTATTGATATATGGTTTGTACTTCCATCCATGTTTGATTATTTATCCTTTTTTTAAAAAAAATTTAGTTTGTTTCTCCATGATTATTTTTCCCCTCGCCCTCTGTCTTTACCGAGGCACTTCCTACTGGTGGTTTTGGTTATTGTTTTTCATTTCTTCCTCATGTAGTGTTTTGCTCAAAATGCTTTGCAATGCTGGTTTTCTGGCTGCAAATTCTTTTAACTTTTGTTTATCATGAAAGATTTTTATTTCGTTGTCATACCTGAAGCTTAATTTTGCTGGATACAGAATTCTTGGTTGGCATCCATTGTCTTTCAGTGTTTGAAATACATTGTTCCATGACCTTCTTACTTTCAGTGTCTGTGATCAAAAATCCGTTGTTAACCTTATTGGTTTACCCCTGAATGTAATCTGTCTCCTTTCTCTTGTAGCTTTTAATATTTTCTCTTTGTTCTGTATATTGGATATCTTCATAACAATGTGTCTTGGCGTTGGTCTACTGTGATTTTGTGTGCTCGGTGTCCTCTATGCATCTTCAATTTGTATATCTGTTTCCTTTTGTATTTCTGGAAAGTTTTCTGTAATTATTTCATTCAGCAGGTTACTCATTCCCTTGGTTTGAATCTCTGTACCTTCTTCTATCCCGATGACTCGTAAGTTTGGTTTTTTTATGTCATCCCATAACTCTTGGATGTTTTTCTCGTGATTTTTTACCAGCCTTTCTGAGTTGGCTAGACTCTTTTCAAGATGATATATTTTGTCTTCATTATCTGACGTTCTGGCTTCTACTTGCTCCACTCTGTTAGTGATACTCTCAATTGAGTTTTTAATTTGGTTGATCGTTTCCTTCATTTCTAGAATTATTGTTTGATTATTTTTTATAATCTCTGTCTCCTGATAAAGATGCTTAACTTCTTCTTTTATCTGTTTATGCAATTCATTCTCAATGTGTTCTTTCGCTGCTTGAATTTGCTGTCTTGTATCCTCTTTAAGGTTCCATTCCATCTGTCTAAGGTGTTCCTTGAGTTCTTTATATGACCATTTTTCTGATGACTGTAGGTCCTCCTGAATATTTAGGCTGTCCTGCATTGTTTGTACTCCTTTTCTTCCTTGCTTTTTGAAGCTGCTCATGTTACTTCTTGTTCTGTTTGACTGATGAGTTACTGTTTACTCCTATAAATTTATTTGATGCTTGGGAGGAAAGGTATTAGAAGGGAAGGGAAGAAGTCACTAAAGAGAATGAGAGTAAGCAGGTAGAATTCAAGGAAGGGAGGATAAGATAATTGAAAAGAAATGAAAAGACAAAAGAAGAAAAAAAGAAAATAAAAAAAGGAAAAAAAATAATAAAAAAAATTAAAATTAGAAGAAAAAAAATTTAAAAAAATTGTAAAAAAAAATTTAAAAAAACAACAAGAAAGAAAAATGACAATGAAAGAAAAACCCAAATCAAAAAAGAAAAGAGAAAAGAAAAAAGAAAAAAAAAACTAATAAATGCAGTCTTAGAGTTAGATTAACTTCTTTTCCAGTGGGTGGCGCTGTGCCCACCAGGACAAGTTTCTCCTGTCAATACGCGGGAACCAATCACTATGCAGCAGCTCCTCCCAGACTGGGCGAGTCTCCAATCCTGAGTGCCTAGGGCCTCCTCTTGTGTCTAGTCACTTCCCACTTTTCCTCTGGCCAGGCCCCTCTCACAGGTGCCACTCACCATAATACTGGCTACACGCCAGGTGTGCTGCTCCCGGGAGCCCTGTTTTCATGAACAACTGGGCATACTCTTCCAGTTTGCCATTCCCTCAGACCCTAAGTTTGAAGAGCTTGGGGCTGAGAATCCTCAGTGAATTTTACTTGGCCTCCGGTAGCCACGCCCCCGGTAGCTGGTGCAAGAGACCTCAGCTGTCAGTACTGGTGAGAGCGGTAGTTCCGTGCCGCGGGTCCCGTGCCACCTCTGATTCCCTCGGTCTGGCTATCGCGCTCACGGGAGAGCTGGGAGGGGCCCTTATGGGAGAGCTGGGAGGGGCCCTTAACGTTTCCCCGCTGTGTGGAGAGGGAAGGCTAGGAAATTACACACCTGTAGCCGCAGGTTTCAATGAAGTTATCTCCTCCGCCGCAGTCTGATGACTTCAGTTCTCTGCCATGGTGGTATCTCTTGCAAATGGCGACAGTTCGTTTCCCTTTGCTGGGCGACCAATGCAACGGGTGGTTCCTTACTGTCTCTCCCAAGCCCCGTTTCAAACCTGTGGCCACTACCTATGAAGGCTGGGTAGGCATTTACCTCCGTAGGATGAGAAGGGCTGACCAGTTGTTTCAGCCGGATGGATTAGTGCTGAGTCACAGCTATTTGTCTGCGGGAAGCAGGCCAACGGGAGCTTGAATTCAGCCGATCCAGGTTCAGCGTGTGTTCTGAGAGGCCCAGACTGTTCGCCCCAGATCCACGTCAGCTCAGCATTGCCTAGTGATCCTGAGCAAACAGATTTAGGTTGTTTACGACTCCCTATGCCTGCACAGCTGAAGAGGTCAGAGACTTGGTCTCTCTGCGCCCGCTGCCATGTTGTATCCCCAAGGTGATACACTTTTAAAAGAGAACAGCATCTTTCCAGCCTTCTATTATATGCTTCCTTGGAGTTCTGAATTAGACACAGGGCAGTCATTCTCTTGAAGAGGTAATTGACAAGTTGGGGCAGCTCATATGTAGAAGTTCTTCCTAAAACCATGCACTCCTTTGTTGTGGACTTGCTTATTGATTTTTCAATGTTTCTACCGTAAGAACCTTCCCTTCTGTCATCTCAGATCGATTCTTCTTGTTTTCAACTTTTATACAGTCCACTAAAATCGGCTAATCTAGGAGTAACAGGATGAACAGGAAAAACTTTATCAGTAAATAACTCATGAATTAGAAGAAACAGACAGGAGTCATAAGATGGGATGTGGAACACAGGAGGTTTTCTGGTGGCAGCATGTGATGGGTCTAATGGATGGAGAAGGTTACTCAGAACAGACGTGTCTGGAAAAGAAATGACCTTACTTTGTCTGGGGTGAGAGGTGGCATTCCTACAGGAGGCAATAGCATGCACAGTGGTGGGGAGGTGAGGAGAACAGGCAGGTACCTTTGTCTGGAAGTCCAGGACAGTGATGGCACATGAGGCTGATCTGAGGGGAGAAGTTTGTGAAGGGTCCACTGTGTCTCTTTGTAGGCTCCGAGAGTCACTCAGGTTGCCTTGTGCTCTGTTGTGGTCTGTATATGAGGTGTCCCCCCAAAAGGTTTTGTTAGGCAACACAGACATGTTCAGAGATGAAACGATTAGATTATGAGAGCTGTAACTTAATTAATGCATTGATCCATTTGATGAATTAATAATTTGAATGGATTACTGGTTAGTTGCAATAGGCAGGTGGGGTGTGGCTGGAGGAAATAAGTCACTAGGGGCTTGCCCTTGGGGATTATATTTTGCCTCTTGCCTTTGTTCTCCCTCTTTCTGCTTCTCAGCCACCATGAGCTGACCAGCTTCCTTCTGCCATCCCCTCCTGCCATGGTCTTCTGCCTCACCTCCTGTCCAGAACAATGGAGTTGGCTGACCATGGACTGAATCCATGAGCTCAAAATAAACTTTTCCTTTTCCAAATTGTTCTTGTCAGGTATTTTGGTCACAATGACAAAAAGCTGACTAACAAATGCTCTCACTGGGAAGCAGGAAGGAGTAGGTTTGGATTTTAGGTTCAGATTTACTTCTTCTAGTCGTCCAAAGCTCTATAGAAAGTTTGGATTGTCTTGTTATCTGAATCCTCACTGCCTGGCACAGGGGCTGACATAGACTCAGTGATCATTCAGAGGAATACTGGGTAATTTGTTTGCCCATGTGGCAGGCATCTGAAACCTATGTCTAGTCTTGAGTTCTAATCTGCAAGAGGAATAAAATGGAATTGGAGTATTTTTGAAATAATTTGGAAAAATAAATATTCTCTTTCACTAAGAACATTTTAAAAAAACTTCCCGTTCCTGCAAAGATATTTCAAATCAATTCATAACATAAAATCATTCTTATCCTACCCCCTTCCTGATTGTAACAATAAGAGAAATAGTGACAAAAAAATGTAGAATAAAATTAATTGGCTTGTGGTATCTGTTTTTCACCAGCTGCCAATACTCAATAATGGTAGGCTTAGATTATCTTCAACTATCAAAAAATAATTCAATGTTAGAGTAGCAAGAACCCTTCCAGTTGAGGAAAGTGGGATCTAAATCACTTTATGTGAATTTCCTCAAATTATTATTATTATTTTTTCTATTTCTTAGCAGTGTGCCATTGGCCACTGATCTATAATAGGCTCTCATTTTATTATGCTATGGACACCTGGATGACATATGGTCAATAATATTCCAATAATTCATCAGTAATGTAAATGTCTTCCCCCAAATACTTAGCAACAAATGTCAACGACATATCAGGAAGGCCAGGAGAATGTACTTTTGGAGTGTATCTCCATCTAGCTATGTATTACCTCATGTTTCTGGCACCAGTTAGTAACATTCTTGGGGTCCTATCTTAGGAAATAGATGCCCTTAATGCATATTCCTAAACACTCTTGGAAGGGAATCTCCTCAAGGTTACTGTTGGAAAGAGAGGGAAGATCCATAGCTTCTTTGAGACTCTATTTATAATTTCCTTAATGCCAAGGTGTAGCTTTTTAAATATTATCCAATTTATTTTATTTAAATATTTCACTGACATGGAAAGATAGAAAATATTCAATGTAAACCATATACTCAGGTACTGTTTATAATGATTACCAGTCAAATAAATTAACATCTATCACCAGCCATCTGTATATTAGCTCACCAGAACTTGTCTTCTTGTAGTTGAATGTTTGTACCAACACATCACAAGTACTTCCTATCCCCATACGTTTGAACCTCTGTTCTAGTCTCTGTGAACAAATTCATCTTTTGTAGATTATACATGTAAATGAGATCATATAGTATTTTCTTTCTTTGCTTTGTGTAGCTTTGTCTCTTACTATAGAGTACTTCTGCTTCACCCATATTGTCAGAAATGACAAGATTTTCTTATTTTAAAGGCTAAATAATATTCATTTTATGTATTACCACAATTTGTTCTCCATTGATCTGTAGGTTGACCCTTTGGTTATTTCTATATCTCAGTTTTTGTGAAAAATATATTAAAAACTTAAAGTTAAGGGCTAAAGCCATAATTCATTGGAGAAAAAATAGGGAATAGGTTCTTTTTTTTTATTGTTGGTCGTTCAAAACATTACATAGTTCTTAATATATCATATTTCACAGTTTGATTCAAGTGGGTTATGAACTCCCATTTTTACCCCGTATACAGATTGCTGTATCACATCAGTTACACTTCCATTGATTTACATGTTGCTATTCTAGTGACTGATGTATTCTGCTGTCTATCCTATTCTCTAATATCCCCCTTCCCCTCCCTTTCCTCCCCTCCCCTTTTCTCTCTCTACCCCCTCTACTGTAAATCATTTCTTAAACTTGTATTATTTTTCTCTTACCCCTCCTTTCCTCTTATATGTAATTTTGTATAACCCTGAGGATCACCTTCCATTTCCATGCGATTTCCCTTCTCACTCCCTTTCCCTCTCACCTCTCATCCCTGTTTAATGTTAATCTTCTTCTCAAGCTCTTCGTCCCTACCCTGACCTTGGTTACTCCCCTTATATCAAAGCAGTCATTTGGCATTTGTTTTTTAAGGATTGGCTAGCTTTACTTAGCATAATCTGCTCTAATGCCATCCATTTCCCTCCAAATTCTATGATTTTGTCAATTTTTAAAGCAGAGTAATACTCCATTATGTATAAATGCCACATTTTTTTTTATCCATTCATCTATCGAAGGGCATCTAGGTTAGTTCCACAATCTTGCTATCGTGAATTGTGCTGCTATGAACATCGATGTAGCAGTGTCCCTGTAGCATGCTCTTATTAGGTCTTTAGGGAATAGACTGAGAAGGGAAATAGCTGGGTAAAATGGTGGTTCCATTCCCAGCTTTCCAAGAAATCTCCATACTGCTTTCCAAATTGGCTGCACCAATTTGCAGTCCCACCAACAATGAACAAGTGTACCCTTTTCCCCGCATCCTTGCCAGCACTTGTTGTTGTTGGACTTCATAATGGCTGCCAATCTTACTGGAGTGAGATGGTATCTTAGGGTGGTTTTGATTTGCATTTCTCTGACTGCTAGCGATGGTGAGCATTTTTTCATGTACTTATTGATTGATTGTATGTCCTCCTCTGAGAAGTGTCTGTTCAGGTCCTTGGCCCATTTGTTGATTGGGTTATTTGTTATCTTATTGTCTAATTTTTTGAGTTCTTTGTATACTCTGGATATTAGGGCTCTATCTGAAGTGTGTGGAGTAAAGATTTGTTCCCAGGATGTAGGCTCCCTGTTTATCTCTCTTATTGTTTCTTTTGCTGTGAAAAAACTTTTTAGTTTGAGTAAGTCCCATTTGTTGATTCTAGTTGTTAACTCTTGCGCTATGGGTGTCCTATTGAGGAATTTGGAGCCCGACCCCACAGTATGTAGATCATAGCCAACTTTTTCTTCTATCAGACGCCGTGTCTCTGATTTAATATCAAGCTCCTTGATCCATTTTGTGTTAACTTTTGTGCATGGCGAGATAAAGGGATTCAGTTTCATTTTGATGCAAATGGATTTCCAGTTTTCCCAGCACCATTTGTTGAAGATGCTATCCTTCCTCCATTGCATGCTTTTAGCCCCTTTATCAAATATAAGATAGTTGTAGTTTTGTGGATTGGTTACTGTGTCCTCTATTCTGTACCATTGGTCCACCCGCCTGTTTTGGTACCAGTACCATGCTGTTTTTGTTACTATTGCTCTGTAGTATAGTTTGAAGTCTGGTATCACTATACAGCCTGATTCACACTTCCTGCTTAGCATTGTTTTTGCTATTCTGGGTCTTTTATTTTTCCATATGAATTTCATGATTGTTTTATCTATTTCTACAAGAAATGCTGTTGGGATTTTGATTGGCATAGCATTGAACTTATAGAGAACTTTTGGTAATATCGCCATTTTGATGATGTTAGTTCTGCCTATCCATGAACAGGGTATATTTTTCCATCTTCTGAGGTCTTCTTCTATATCTCTCTTTAGGGTTCTGTAGTTTTTCATTGTATAAGTCTTTCACCTCTTTTGTTAGGTTGATTCCCAAGTATTTCATTTTTTGGGGGGATATTGTGAATGGAGTAGTTGTCCTCATTTCTGTTTCAGAGGATTTGTCGCTGATATACAGGAATGCCTTTGATTTATGCGTGTTGATTTTATATCCTGCCACTTTGCTGAATTCATTTAGTAGCTCTAATAGTTTCTTTGGAGACCCTTTTGGGTCTGCTAGGTATAGAATCATGTCATCTGCAAATAGTGATAGTTTAAGTTCTTCTTTTCCTATTTTTATGCCTTTAATTTCTTTTGTCTGTCTAATTGCTCTGGCCAGTGTTTCAAGGACTATGTTGAACAGAAGTGGTGAGAGAGGGCATCCCTGTCTTGTACCAGATCTTAGAGGGAATGCCTTCAATTTTTCTCCATTCAGAATGATGCTGGCCTGTGGCTTATCATAGATTGCTTTTACAATGTTGAGGTATGATCCTGTTATCCCTATTTTTTCGAGAGTTTTGAACAAAAAGGGATGCTGTACTTTGTCGAATGCTTTTTCCGCATCTATCGAGATGATCATATGGTTCTTATTTTTAAGTCTATTGATGTGGTGAATAACATTTATTGATTTCCGTATATTGAACCATCCTTGCATCCCAGGGATGAATCCTACTTGATCATGGTGTATAATTCTTTTGATATGTTTTTGAATCCGATTTGCCAGAATTTTATTGAGGATTTTTGCATCTAGGTTCATTAGAGATATTGGTCTATGGTTTTCTTTCTTTGAAATGTCTCTGTCTGGTTTAGGCATCAGGGTGATGTTGGCCTTGTAGAATGTCTTTGGAAGTTCTCCCTCTTTTTCTATTTCCTGAAATAGCTTGAAAAGTATTGGTGTTAGTTCCTCTTTAAAGGTTTTGTAAAACTCTGCTGTATACCCATCCGGTCCTGGGCTTTTCTTAGTTGGTAGTCTTTTTTTTATTTATTTTTTATTTTTTTAATTTTTTTTTATTGATTATTTATCGCATTACATAGTTCATGATATATCCTCTTTCATACATTAGACTCAAATTGTGCTTTGAACTCCCATTTTCACCCCAAATACAGATTGCAGAATCACATCTGTTACATATTCGCATTTTTACATAATGCCATATTAGTGACTGTTGTATTCTGCTACCTTTCCTATCCCCTACTATCCCCCCTCCCCTCCCCTCCCCTCCCATCTTCCCTCTCTACCTCCCCTGCTGTTGTTCAATTCTCTCCCTTTTTTTTCCCTCCCCCTTGCCCCTCATAACCTCTTATAATTTTATGTATCCTTGAAGGTCTCCTACCATTTCCATATGCTTTCCCTTCTCTCTCCGTTTCTCTCCCCCCATTCGTCTTTGTTTACTGTAGTCTTTTCCTCATGCTCTTTCTTCCTGTTCTGTTCTTAGTTGTTCTCTTTATATCAAAGCAGACATTTGGCATTTGTTTTTTAGGGCTTGGCTAGCTTCGCTTAGCACAATCTGCTCTAATGCCATCCATTTCCCTGCAAATTCTATGATTTTGTCATTTCTTAGTGCTGCATAATACTCCATTGTGTATAGATGCCACATTTTTTTTATCCATTCATCAATTGAAGGGCATCTAGGTTGGTTCCACAGTCTAGCTATTGTGAATTGTGCCGCTATAATCATTGATGCAGCCGTATCCCTATAGTGCGCTCTTTTAAGGTCCTCAGGGAATAGTCCGAGAAGTGCGATAGCTGGGTCAAATGGTGGTTCCATTCCCAGCTTTCCCAGGAATCTCCATACTGCTTTCCAAATTGGCCTCACCATTTTGCAGTCCCACCAGCAGTGTACAAGTGTACCCTTTTCCCCAAATCCCCGCCAACACTTGTTGTTGTTTGACTTCATAATGGCTGCCAATCTTACTGGAGTGAGATGGTATCTTAGGGTGGTTTTGATTTGCATTTCTCTGATTGCTAGAGATGGTGAGCATTTTTTCATGTACTTGTTGATTGATTGTATGTCCTCCTCTGAGAAGTGTCTGTTGAGGTCCTTGGCCCATTTGTTAATTGGGTTATTTGTTATCTTATTGTTTAATTTTTTGAGTTCTTTGTACATTCTGGATATTAGGGCTCTATCGGAGGTGTGGGGGGTAAAGATTTGTTCCCAGGATGTAGGCTCTCTATTTACCTCTTTTATTGTTTCTCTTGCTGAGAAAAAACTTTTTAGTTTAAGTAAGTCCCATTTGTTTATTCTTGTTGTTAACTCTTGGGCTATGGGTGTCCTATTAAGGAATTTGGAGCCTGATCCCACAATTTGTAGATCGTAGCCAACTTTTTCTTCTATCAGACGCAGTGTCTCTGATTTGATACCTAGCTCCCTGATCCATTTTGCGTTAATTTTTGTGGATGGCGAGAGAAAGGGATTCAGTTTCATTTTGTTGCATATGGATTTCCAATTTTCCCAGCACCATTTGTTGAAAATGCTATCCTTCCTCCATTGCATGCTTTTAGCCCCTTTATCAAATATAAGATAGTTGTAACTTTGTGGATTAGTCTCTGTGTCTTCTATTTTGTACCATTGGTCTACCTACCTGTTTTGGTACCAGTACCATGCTGTTTTTGTTACTATTGCTTTGTAGTACAGTTTGACCTCTGGTATCGCTATGCCTCCAGATTCACACTTCCTGCTTAGAATTGCTTTTGCTATTCTGGGTCTTTTGTTTTTCCATATGAATTTCATGATTGCTTTGTCTATTTCTACAAGAAATGCCATTGGGATTTTGATTGGCATCGCATTAAACCTGTAGAGAAGTTTGGGTAATATCGCCATTTTGACAATGTTAGTTCTGCCTATCCATGAACAGGGTACATTTTTCCATCTTCTGAGATCTTCTTCTATCTCTCTCTTTAGGGTTCTGTAGTTTTCATTGTATAAATCTTTCACCTCTTTTGTTAGGTTGATTCCCAAGTATCTTATTTTCTTTGAGGATATTGTGAATGGAGTGGTTTTCCTTATTTCCATTTCAGAGGTTTTGTTGCTGATATACAGGAATGCCTTTGATTTATGCGTGTTGATTTTATACCCTGCCACTTTGCTGAATTCATTTATTAACTCTAGCAGCTTCTTTGTAGACTCTTTTGGGTCTGTTAAGTATATTATCATGTCATCCGCAAATAGCGATAGTTTAATTTCTTCTTTTCCTATTTTTATGCCTTTAATTTCTTTTGTCTGTCTAATTGCTCTGGCTAGTACTTCGAGAACTAAATTGAATAGAAGTGGTGATAGAGGGCATCCCTGTCTTGTTCCAGATTTTAGAGGAAATGCCTTCAGTTTTTCTCCGTTTAGGATGATGCTAGCCTGAGGTTTAGCATATACAGCTTTTACAATGTTGAGGTAAGTTCCTGTTATCCCTAGTTTTTCTAGTGTTTTGAACATAAAGGGATGCTGTACTTTGTCAAATGCTTTTTCTGCATCCATCGACATGATCATGTGGTTCTTGTCTTTAAGTCTATTGATGTGGTGAATAGCATTTATTGATTTCCGTATATTGAACCAGCCTTGCATCCCAGGAATGAATCCTACTTGATCATGGTGCACAAGTTTTCTGATATGTTTTTGTATTCGATTCGCCAGAATTTTATTGAGAATTTTTGCATCCAAGTTCATTAGAGATATTGGTCTGTAGTTTTCTTTCTTTGAAGTATCTTTGTCTGGTTTTGGGATCAAAGTGATGTTGGCCTCATAGAATGAATTTGGAAGAGCTCCTTCTTTTTCTATTTCTTGAAATAGCTTGAAAAGTATTGGTATTAATTCTTCTTTGAAGGTTTTGTAGAACTCCGCTGTATAGCCATCTGGTCCAGGGCTTTTCTTAGTTGGTAGTCTTTTGATGGCTTCTTCTATTTCTTCTTTTGTTATTGGTCTGTTTAAATTGTGTGTGTCTTCCTGTCTCAATCTGGGCAAATCATATGCCTTAAGAAATTTATCGATATCTTCATTATCTTCTATTTTATTGGAATATAGGGTTTCAAAATACTTTCTAATTATCTTCTGTATTTCTGTAGTGTCTGTTGTGATATTGCCTTTTTCATCCCGTATGTTAGTAATTTGAGTTCTCTCTCTTCTTCTTTTCGTTAGCATGGCTAAGGGCTTGTCTATCTTATTTATTTTTTCAAAGAACCAACTTTTAGTTTTATCTATCTTTTCAATGGTTTCTTTTGTTTCAATTTCATTGATTTCTGCTCTAATTTTAATTATTTCTTGTCTTCTACTACATTTGCTGTTGTTTTGCTCTTCCTTTTCTAGGTTTTTGAGGTGTTGTGTGAGTTCATTTATTTGTTGGTTTTTTCTTTTTTTGAGGTAAGAACTCCAAGAAATGAATTTCCCTCTTAAAACTGCTTTCATTGTGTCCCATAGATTCTGGTATGTTGTGTCTGTGTTGTCATTTGACTCTAAGAATTTTTTCATCTCCTCCTTTATGTCTTCTACAACCCATTGATCATTCAATAACATATTGTTCATTTTCCATGTGATGTAGGATTTTTCCTTCCTTCTTTTCTCATTGATTTCCAATTTCATTCCATTATGGTCAGATATGGTGCATGGTATTATCTCCACGCCCTTATAATTACTAAGAGTTGCCTTATGGCATAATATATGGTCTATCTTTGAGTAGGATCCATGTGCTGCTGAGAAGAACGTGTATCCACTTGATGATGGTTGATATATTCTATATATGTCGGTTAAGTCTAGGTTATTGATTGTGCTGTTGAGTTCTATAGTTTCTTTATTCAGCTTTTGTCTAGAGGATCTGTCTAATGGTGAGAGCGGTGTGTTGAAGTCACCCATAATTATTGTGTTGTGGTCTATTTGACTCTTGAACTTGAGGAGAGTTTGTTTTATGAATGTTGCAGCTCCATTGTTTGGTGCATACAAATTGATGATTGTTATGTCTTGTTGGTGGATGGTTCCTTTTAACAGTATATAGTGACCTTCTTTATCCTTCTTGATTAACTTAGGTTTGAAGTTGATTTTATTCGATATGAGTATGGCCACTCCTGCTTGCTTCCGAGGGCCATATGAGTGGTATGATTTTTCCCAACCTTTTACCTTCAGCCTGTGTATGTCTTTTCCTATCATATGAGTCTCCTGAAGGCAGCATATTGTTGGATTTGTTTTTTTGATCCAGGTTACTAGCCTATGTCTCTTGATTGGTGAATTTAGGCCATTAACATTTAAGGTTACAATTGAGATATGATTTGTATTTCCAGTCATGCTTCTTTATTTATTTATTTTAGTTTGGCTAGTTTTGCTTTTTGGTTGTTTTCCTCCCCCTTTACTGAGATACCTCCTGCTGTTAGTTTTGGGCACTATTTATCAAATCCTCTTCTTGTAGTGTTTTGTTCAAAATGCTTTGCAGAGCTGGTTTTCTTGCTGCAAATTCTTTTAGCTTTTGTTTATCATGAAAGATTTTAATTTCATTGTCAAATTTGAAGCTCAATTTTGCTGGATATAGTATTCTTGGTTGGAATCCATTATTTTTCAGCGTTTGAAATACATTATTCCAGGATCTTCTCGCTTTCAAAGTTTGTGATGAGAAATCGGTCGTTAACCTAATTGGTTTACCCCTGAAAGTAATCTGCCTCTTTTCTCTCGTAGCTTTTAATATTCTCTCCTTGTTCTGTACGTTGGCTATCTTCATAATTATATGTCTTGGGGTTGGTCTATTATGGTTTTGAATGTTTGGGGTCCTGTAGGCTTCCAGGATTTGGCAATCCATTCCATCTTTCATCTCTGGGAAGTTTTCTAGAATTATTTCATTTAATATGCTGTCCATTCCTTTGGTTTGAAACTCTGTGCCTTCTTCTATCCCTATGACTCTCAGATTTGGTTGTTTTATGACATCCCATAACTCTTGAATAGATTGTTCATGGGATTTAAGCATCTTTTCTGTGTTGACTATATTCTTTTCAAGTTGATAAACCTTGTCTTCATTATCTGATGTTCTGACTTCTACTTGATCAAGTCTATTTGTAATATTCTCCTTTGAGTTTTTAATTTGGTTTATAGTTTCCTGCAATTCTAGGATTATTGTTTGATTTTTTTTAAGATCTCTATCTCCTGGTAGATCTTGTTCTTTGCCATTTGAATTTGTTTGTTTAATTCATTTTCAAAATATACTTTTATTTCTTGGACTTGCTGTCTCATGTCTTCTCTAATATTCCTTTCCATTCGAGTTAGGTATCCCTCGAGTTCTTTCCATATCCCTGTTTCTGAAGTTTCTATGTCCTCCTGTAGAATTGAGTTGTCTTGCATTGTTTGAAATCCTTTTTTCCCTTGTTTTCTCATGTTGTCCACGTTACTTTCCAGCTCTTTTTGATTGTCGTGTTTCTGCTCTCTTCTATAGATTTGTTTTGTTTCTGTATTACTCTGATGTCTCTCCTTTGTGTTGTTGAACTATGCCTGCTAACGTGGATTCTGCTGGGAAGGAATTCCGACGTCCGAGCTCCAGTGACGACACTACTCTGCTATGCCGTGCCCCAGTCTCCTTGCCGGGGTGCCCTAATGGGGGGGTGTGACTGGACTGTCTCTGTTTGGTTTCAGCACCCGATCGTGGCAGGCGGGCAGACTCCCGCCGCCCAGTATCTCAGGCCGTGGGCAGGTGATCCATCGCCAGCGGGAGGGCGTTCTCCTACCGCCCAGTTACGCTGGCAGTGGATGAACTGTCGCCGGCGGGCCTGCAGTTTACAGCTGCCCAGTCACGAGAGCCTTGCCTCTAGTCTCCTGTTCTCTCCTGCTAGGCTTGGGTTCTCCTGCTAGACCAGATTTCCCCTCAGTGATGGTTCTCGGCAGTTCAAGCTGTATTCTGGGCCTGTTTTGTTGCAATCTGTGGGAGAGTGGCAGTGGATACTTCAGCTCTCTAAGATGGTGGCCGCTGTTTGCCTTAGCGGAGTGTCCCTTGTGGGGGGCGGGGCCTTACCGGCTTCCTTCCCCGACTGCAATCCTGAACTCAGCCCGGGGGTCAGTGCGGGCTTGGGCTTGGCTGGTGGGATACCACCGTGTCGCAGCCACTTAATTCCCTGCTGACTGGTTAACCCCTTCTCTGCGGCGCCACGCCTTCTGTAGCCTCGGGGCAGGCCGCGCGTATCAGACAGCCTGGATCTCCGGGGTCACACCGTTGGCTTTTGGGATCCCTGGCACTCTATGGTTTTGATTTTTTTCTGCTTGCCCCTCCCCCAGCGCTGGCTAGGCAGGTTTTGTTTTGTCCGCTGATGGGAGGGGGGGTTGAGCGTCAGGTGCCTCTAGCTCCCCTTTAGTCTTTATGCAGGCTCACTCTGATACTGCCTCCCCCTGAAAGTCTAGGAGAGATTTTATGCGAAATCCCCCTAAGTTTGGGGGCTGGGCTGGGTCACACACACCTGTTTTGTTGCTGCAATCTGTTGGAGAGTGGCGGTGGATACTTCAGCTCTCTAAGATGGTGGCCGCTGTTTGCCTTAGCGGAGTGTCCCTTGTGGGGGGCGGGGCCTTACCGGCTTCCTTCCCCGACTGCAATCCCGAACTGAGCCCGGGGGTCAGTGCGGGCTTGGGCTTGGCTGGTGGGATACCACCGTGTCGCAGCCACTTAATTCCCTGCTGACTGGTTAACCCCTTCTCTGCGGCACCACGCCTTCTGTAGCCTCGGGGCAGGCCGCGCGTATCAGACAGCCTGGATCTCCGGGGTCACACCGTTGGCTTTTGGGATTCCCGGCACTCTATGGTTTTGATTTTTTCTGCTTGCCCCTCCCCCAGCGCTGGCTAGGCAGGTTTTGTTTTGTCCGCTGATGAGAGGGGGGTTGAGGGTCAGGTGCCTCTAGCTCCCCTTTAGTCTTTATGCAGGCTCACTCTGATACTGCCTCCCCCTGAAAGTCTAAGAGAGATTTTATGCGAACTCCCCCTATGTATGGGGGCTGGGCTGGGTCACACACACCTGTTTTGTTGCTGCAATCTGTCGGAGAGTGGCGGTGGATACTTCAGCTCTCTAAGATGTTGGCCGCTGTTTGCCTTAGCAGAGTGTCCCTTCAGTTGGTAGTCTTTTGATGGTTTCTTCTATTTCCTCTATTGTTATTGGTCTGTTTAGGTTGTCTATATCTTCCTGACTCAATCTGGGCAGATCATATGACTTAAGAAATTTATCTATGCCTTCACTATCTTCTATTTTATTGGAGTATAAGGATTCAAAATAATTTCTGATTATCTTATGTATTTCTGAAGTGTCTGTTGTGATATTGCCTTTTTCATCCCGTATGCTAGTAATTTGGGTTCTCTCTCTTCTTCTCTTCGTTAGCATGGCTAAGGGTCTGTCGATTTTATTTATTTTTTCAAAGAACCAACTTTTAGTTTTGCCAATTTTTTCAATTGTTTCTTTTGTTTCAATTTCATTAATTTCAGCTCTGATTTTAATTATTTCTTGCCTTCTACTTCTTTTGCTGTTGTTTTGCTCTTCTTTTTCTAGGATTTTGAGATGAAGTATGAGATCATTTATTTGTTGTTTTTTTCTTTTTTTAAGGAATGAGCTCTAAGCACTGAATTTTCTTCTTAGAATTGCTTTCAATGTGTCCCATAGATTCTGATATGTTGTGTCTGTGTTTTCATTTACCTCTAAGAATTTTTTAATTTCCTCCTTAATGTCTTCTATAACCCATTGATCATTCAGTAACCTATTGTTCATTCTCCAAGTGATGCATGATTTTTCCTTCCTTCTTTTATCATTGATTTTCAGTTTCATTCCATTATGGTCAGATAACATGCATGGTATTATCTCTACTCCTTTATATTGTCTAAGAGTTGCCCTGTGACATAATATATGATCTATTTTTGAGAAGGATCCATGTGCTGCTGAGAAAAAAGTGTAACTACTTGATGTTGGGTGGTATATTCTATATATGTCAATTAAGTCTAGGTTGTTAATTGTGTTATTTAGTTCTGTAGTTTCCTTATTCAACTTTTGTTTGGAAGATCTGTCCAGTGGTGAGAGAGGTGTGTTGAAGTCTCCCATGATTATTGTATGGTGGTCTATTAGACTCTTGAACTTGAGAAGAGTTTGTTTGATGAATATAGCTGCACCATTGTTTGGGGCATATATATTTATGATTGTTATGTCTTGTTGGTGTATGGTTCCCTTGAGCGGTATGTAGTGTCCCTCTTTATCCCTTTTGATTAACTTTGACTTGAAATCTATTTTATTTGATATGAGTATGGACACTCCTGCTTGTTTCCGAAGTCCATATGAGTGATATGATTTTTCCCAACCTTTCACCTTCAGTCTATGTATGTCTTTTCCTATCAAATGCATCTCCTGTAGGCAGCATATTGTTTGGTTATGTTTTGTGATCCATTCTATTAGCCTGTGTCTCTTAATTGGTGAGTTTAAGCCATTAACATTTAGGGTTATTATTGAGATATGGGTTATCCTTCCAGCCATATTTGTTTATTTATGTTACTGAATATGGTTTATTTTCCTCTTTGATTATTTTCCCCCCTTTACTGTCCTACCTCCCACTGTTGGTTTTCATTGTTATTTTCCATTTCCTCTTCCTGTAATGTTTTGCTGAGGATTTTTTGGAGAGATGGTTTTCTAGCTGCAAATTCTTTTAACTTTTGTTTATCATGGAAGGTTTTAATTTCATCTTCCATCTTGAAGCTTAATTTTGCTGGATACACAGTTCTTGGTTGGAACCCATTTTCTTTCAGTGTTTGAAATATGTTAGTCCAGGATCTTCTAGCTTTCAAAGTCTGTGTTTAGAGTTCAGCTGTTATCCTGATTGGTTTACCCCTAAATGTGATCTGCTTCCTTTCTCTTGTAGCTTTTAAGATTCTCTCCTTATTCTGTATGTTGGGAATCTTCATTATAATGTGTCTAGGTGTGGATCTCTTATGATTATGCACATTCGGCGTCCTATAGGCTTCTAGGATTTGGGATTCTGTCTCGTTCTTCAAGTCTGGGAAGTTTTCTCGAATTATTTCATTGAATAGATTGTTTATTCCTTTGGTTTGGAGCTCTGTGCCTTCCTGTATCCCAATGACTCTTAAGTTTGGTCTTTTAATGTTTTCCCATATTTCTTGGATGTTCTGCTCATGGTTTCTTAGCAGACTTGCTGAGCTGTCTATGTTCTTTTCAAGATGAAATACTTTGTCTTCATTGTATGATGTTCTATCTTCTAAGTGATCTACTCTGCTGGTAGTATTGTCAATTGAGGTTTTAAGTTGGTTTATTGCTTCCTGCATTTCTAGGATTTCTATTTGTTTGTTTTTTATTACTTCTATCTCCCTGTGAAATTGATCTTTTACTTCCTGGATTTGTTTATATAGTTCCTTGTCAAAGTGATCTTTCATTGTCTGATTTTGCTGTCTCATGTCTTCCTTGAGACTCCAGATCATCTGAAGCATGTATATCCTGAACTCTTTCTCTGACATTCCATCTGTTGCAGCTATTACCTCTTCTAAAGTTGAGTTGACCTGCATTGCTTGTGGTCCTTTCTTTCCTTGTCTTTTCATACTGTTCACGTTTCTTTCTGCTTGGTGAAACTGTTGTGTTTTTGAAATTTTCCCCCTATTTATTTATATTGCTCTTATATAGTTGGGAGATCTCTCTTGTAGGGTGGGTAGTGGCTGTGCTCCTCCTCTAATTAGGGTGATCTATCTTCCACACTGTTTGGTCGCAGTTCTGCCCACCCTGTGGGCGCGGGTGGCAGCTCTGCTCTGCCCCCACTCCAATTGTGGTGACGTAACTACCACGCCCTCGGGTCGTTGTTCCTGATCTGGATGTGGGCGGCAGCTCTGCTCCGCCCCTACTCCAATTGGTGTGACATGTCTACCATGCTGGTTGGCCTCTAAGCCTGTTCCGCCGGTGGGTCGCAGTTCTGCCTACCTTGCGGGCTCGGGCAGCAGTTCTGCTCAGCCCCCACTCCCAGTGGGGGTACCTGACTGCCTCTCCAACGGGTCGCTCGGCCTTTTCTGGACACGGGCGGCGGCTCTGCTCCACCCCCACTCCAACCAGTGTGACGTGACTGCCTCGATGCTACTTGTCCACCACACTGGCAGGCTGCCGGGCCTGTCCTTCCAGTTGGTCGCAGGTCTGCCTACCTTGCAGGCTCAGACGGCGGCTCTTCACAGCCCCCACTCCAAATGGGGTGACTTGGCTAACGCGCCGTTGGGTTGCTGGTCCTGTTCCAGGCGTGGGCGGCTACTCTCCTCGGCCCCAGCTGCAGTTGGGGTGTCGTGATACCCTGCTGGCGGGTTACTTGGCCTGCTCTGGGCGCAGGTGGCAGCTCCACTCTTCCCCCCAGGCCCCCATAGCACCCAGCAGGACCCGGACCGAGAAGCAGTCACCGCAGGTTCCCCAGCCCTGGGCCAAAGCAGCTTTGGGAGCCAGAACCCAGCCTCTCCGATCCCGGCCACGCTCTGCTAGGAGCAGGCTCCACAGAGCGACCCCCGCGGGTTCCCCAGCCCCAGGCCAAAGCAGCCCCGGGAGCCCGAGCCCGGCTGCCCCTCAGCGCATGTTCCACTTGGAGCTGGCCTCAGCACGCAGTCCCTGCAGGTTCCCCAGCCCTGGGCCAACGCAGCCCAGGGAACCAGAATCCGGCCGCTCAAAGCCCGGCGCACTCCTTGCCAGGAGCGAGCCCCGAGGAGTATTCTCCTCAGGTTCTCCAGTCCGGAGCCTGAGCGATCTGTCTGCAAGATGCAGGCCAATACCAGCCTGAAATCACCTGTTCCGTAGTTGAATGAGCTGAGATCAGTAGAAAATAGGGATGATTACATCAGCTCTCCAAGATGGCGGCTGCTGTCCTCCTCCGTGGTCCCACCGGTGTCGAGAATCGAACCGGACCGCTTCTCTCCTCTGTCTCAAAGCCGGAACTCAGCACTAAGCACGGCCATTGCACCGCTGGCAGGAGCCCCCAGAATCCGCATCGCTGTACTCCCGCTCCGGTACCTCGCCGCTACCCAGCGCGCGCCCCAGACTCCATCCGCGGGGCGGTCCACCGACCAGCTCTAGTAGCTCTTTTAAAATATTCAGTTAATTGTTATCAAACATACTCTCCTGTGCTACAGAACTTTAGTTATTCGTGTTAGCTAGCTGCACCCCTGTACCTGTTAGCTATCCTCTCCCCATCACCCCTGCTCGCCCCATCCTAAGGCTCTCTCAAATTATTTTCTATCAGACAATTAAAATTAACTGAGCAGCTACAACTCATAGCAAATCACATTTTTGGTGTTTGTCCCTTAGTCATTTAAAAATTTACATTGTACTGTTTATATTTTGTATATATTTCCTTTTTTTTTAACTTGCTATATTCTATGGATTCTCTTCAGATATTTGTTATCTGTATGCAGTCCTTCACCCCTTAGCAATGAGAATACATTCTAACAACTATGTCATGAGGCACTTTTGTTTATGAATGAGCATCACAGAATGTCTCTACACAAACTAAGATGGCTATGCTGTCACTCTGCAACATACTCTTATGTGACCTTTTTGATATATGCAGTAGTGCATTGTTGGCCGAAACATTATGAGCTCTTGACATACCCTTGTATTTAATTACTACATAACATCTCATCCTAAGGATAAACCATAATTTATTTGACCCTATTGGGCATTTCAGTAATTGTGAGTTTTTTTTTTTGTATCAGAAATATAATCTTTGCCCATAAATCATGGGGCTTATTGATTATATTTTACATGGAAAATTATTGGTTTGGTTGAACATTAAAATTGGAGGACTGGTGGGGCTGGAGTTGTGGCTCAGTGATGGAGCCCTTGCCTTGAATGTGTGAGGCACTGGGTTCCATTCTCAGCACCACATATAAATAAAAAATTAAGGTCCATCAACAACTAAAATGAATAAATAAGTAAATTAAAAAAAATGGAAAACCAGGCAAATTGGAAGACTTGCCCTGATTAAGGAAGAAGAAAGTGGACACCAATAGTCGGGGAGAAGCCCTCAATCTCTCTTCTCACCCTTGTAACCTTCTCCACCAGCCTCCCATGATCCCAGCGATGAGGCCTTTCTGTTTGCAGTGGACCCAGATCTCCTTTGCGTGGCTCATTCTAGGTCCTGGGCTCAGCTTTGCTGCCCCAATGGCCGCTGCTAGTTCTTCAACAGTCCCTTTTGGTATATTTGCAAAGTCTTTCAGAAACAAAAGAAAACAGTTCAAGGCACCAAATTTATACCATAAGGTAAGGATCCCACCCCTTCTGACCCGTAAAATGCTGAATATTTACCTTTTACTTCTTTCACATCAGATATCAACTGTTTATTATTTTTCTAAATAGTGGCTAGTATTTTAGCTTTTTTCTTTTATCCTTTTGAGACAGAAACCTTCTCTTCTACCATCTGTCTATTTATTCATCTTTAGTATAAGTAGTTATGTTCCCAAGAAAGCTTCTAAGCAAGTCATGTTGATCTAGTTGGCACAAAACAGGGATGATTTTTAGTCAATGTTGCCTTAGACCCAGGCAAAGGAGCCACCTTGGTTTATTCCCAGGGTTCAGAGGGTCTGGTCTGGTTTCCCCCTAATTGTGCCTTTCTTGCAGGGCTAACAAGCTGCAACTCCAAGTGGTTGAACACCCAGGTTCCACAGTGCCTCCAACCCCCATGGAATTGCTTGCTCAAAGGACCCCAAACCTGCTGTTAGGGACCAAGCCAAGTAGCGAGGGCAGTCCTGATCCTTGAGTTGTGTACAAAGGGGCTGCTATTTGGTGAGAGCGTGGAGGATCTTGAGTAGGTGAGCTGGGGGACCAGAGATGTGCCCAAGAGAACCTCCTGGAGAGAGCAGCATGGGTTAGGCTGGAAGGGAATTTGTGCATTGGCTGGGGCTGGCCCAGAATTCTGAGGGATCTAAGAATTTTAAATTGAACCTGACTTTCCAGGCTCTTATAAAACTGTGTTTGTCAAGGAGGGAGGGGGGACTAGGTGCTAGTTTGCTAGTTCAATTAAACTTTAAAGTAATTATACAGCTCCTCACTTGTATTCTTGCCCAGGTCCTATAAACCATAGGTGTGGTCCTGGCTCTAGTTGCAGACTTGGTGTTTTCAAGGGCAGGCTGAACTCTAGTTCATTTTGAAATACTTAGATTTGTGTCAGTGTATGAAGTACGGTGTCTGGAATATAGCAAGAATTTGGCAAAAATTTAGCTCTTTGTGAAAAACTATGCAGTAAGCTGAGCCACACTGTATTGGTAATAAACCTATTTGTTATAAAATGCTTGCATTTATACTCAGGAGGAATCTTTGCAGGTAAGTTGTTTGCTCTGAAAGTCACAATTAATCCAGGGGATTGGAGAGCCTTCCTATCCCCCCAAGCCCTTGCTCCAATGCTTCTACCCCCTGGAAACATACTGCTTGACCTCACAGGACCCCCATTTTTACCACTCCCTGCTAGGACTAGTACATCATATCTGACAACTTTCCTGTTAAAAATACAGTTCCAAACCTTTTGGAACTGTTCAGAATCCAAAGATGGATTCAAAATTTTCTGATTTCTTTCAGTCTTTAATGGAAAGGAGCATAGTCCATTTCTTCTCCAGGAAGAAGCAATGACTCAGAAGATACAGAAGTCAGGGGAGGGTATATGCTATTTTGTTTCAAGCCATATAGTTTGAGTGAAAAATTCACTGGGTTTTTATAGGGAATGAATTAGATCATCCACTGCTCAAATGCCTCTGATGAAAACTTCACTTTGCAAATGGGAGTTTGGGATCTTGCTTGGAGCATAGGGTGGCTCCAAAAGCCACCAGAAAGTTACCAACTCTTTCATGATGAAGCATGTTTTTGCAACAAGGATGAGGCTGTTTCCCAAGGGCATTCAGTGGAGAGTACCCTGTTTGTGCTCATTGAAGGGGTGAGTCAGTGTCTGGCAGGGAAAGATAAAAGCTGCTGTCTGGTTAAGCCTGGTAATGGCAAGATTTCAGTGTGACTCCTCATTAAAAGGAGATGAGAAAAAGGATATGGATGAGTTTAGCAGAAAGAAATTCTGCATCAGTTTCATGGATAAAAGGCGGACAAAAGGGAGTTCTGATAAGAACACTAGTAGGTAGACTTCAGCGTAGAAAGAATCTAGACAATAACAGTTAAATGGGGGACGTGTGATCTTTTATTGATGTTAGTGTTAAATGAAGCTTGGTGAAGTGTTGCTTGCTAATTGGGATGAGTGTCTCCAGAAATTCTGACAACTTAACTTTAGATGCAGACTTCATCTTGGAATGCTCTGGAAAGAAAGGGAATTGGTATTTAATTTACACCAGTTCTATTAGTTTGCTAGGGCTCTCATCATAAAATACCTCATGCTGGGAGGCTTAAACAATGGAAATTTATATTTTCACAATCTGGAGGCTGGAATTTTTGAGATCAAGGTGTTGACAGGTTTGGCTTTTCCTGAGGTCTCTCTCCTTGGCTCCAGACAATGTGTCCTCACAGGGCTTTTCCTCTGTGTGGGCACATCCTGGTGTGTCTTCCTATTCTTATAAGGACACCAGTCCGATTGAGTCAGGGCCCCTTTCTAAGGGCCTCATTTTATCTTAATCACCTCTTTAAGGATGTTATCTACAAATATAGTTGCATTCTGAAGTATTGGTGTTTGAAACTTCAACAAATGGATTTTGGAGGTAGATATAATTCAGCACATGATACTGATGTAGAGGTTTAAAAACCTCGATTCTTAGGTCAGGCTATTGAGGTTCATTTGTTAGCTGTGGACTAACTTCTTTGGTCTTTTTCTGGTAGAGCATTCTCAGTAAGTATTAGCTATCTTTGATTCATTTTCAAATGTTTTCAGACGGAAGACATTTTCATTTTAGTTGATCTCTTATAGGTTGCATAGCAGTTTGTCTAAATTGTCCTGGTGATGCTTTAACAGAAAGGTTTTGCTTTGAGTTTCTTTTAGGATTTTCTGAGTCATACATTGATTTTAAATTCTCTATTCTGAAAGTGTTGAAAGTCTGGGTCCCAAAAAGTTTTATTGGATTGGGTATAACAAAATCCCAGTTCAGAAGTAGCTATTACATTCCTGGGTAGAAAGTCCAATAGAGGAAATGGGGCAGACAGTGTGCAGAATTTTTCAGCTCTTTGAAGAAGGAGTGAAATGGCAAATATGCTTATGTTCTTTTATCTTAGCTGTACTTAGTCCAACACATTTTTCCAGAGTGTGGCGCTCAGTGCAGGGAATCATTCCCAGGATGTATTGGAGGAGGGTAGTTCAAAAGTACTGTTATGAGGAAGATGGTGATAAATACTGGGGATCATGAGGTGGTGTGGATAGTGTGTTAGAGGTGTCTCTAGAGGAGAGATGATCTGGGCCAAGCTTCAGTATACAGACTGTAGGATGCTAATGACCATGTAGGCAGAGGTGCACAAACTTTTCCACCTATCAGGGGAAATTCCTGAAGACAATAAGTGAACATCTCAGGATCTGGGATAAAATGAAGGACAATATTTTACTGAGTTTTTGTGTTTTATCTTAACTACTTATGTGAGTATTGTGTCTGTTGTAAATAGATGTTAAGGGCTGTTAATTTTAAAAATTATTATAGTCATTGCTATTATTTTGCTATAATATGCTTCTGAAAGGGGGATTGCGTGGCTTTATCTGTGGCTTATACTCATCCCTGCTGGAAAAAAACAACCACACCAGATGGCCTGCTTCTATCCATAACACAGCAGTCCCTGGAGCCCTTTCAAGAAGCAATTGCAAGTACTTCTTGGTTTTTCTGCCTTTCAATGCATATAGAACCTTCTGTAATAATGCTCTTTTACTCTTGGCACCTTTTCAGATAAACTCTATGGAGGTATTTTACATAAAACAGAATTCATTGATCCTAAGTATACAAATCAATGTGTTTGGGCACCTGTGAACAGTTGTGTAAGCACAGGCACAATCATGATCTAGAACACTTCCATCATCCCAGAGTTCCCTGTGACCCTTTGGAGTTATCGTCCTCCCACAAATCTTTTATTTTAAACTTTTTATTGAAAAGTATTTTCAGGGGCTGGGGATGTGGCTCAAGCGGTAGCGCGCTCGCCTGGCATGCGTGCGGCCTGGGTTGGATCCTCAGCACCACATACCAACAAAGATGTTGTGTCTGCCGAGAACTAAAAAATAAATATTAAAAATTCTCTTTCTCTCTCTCTCTCTCTCTCTCTCTCTCCCCGCTCTCTCACTCTCTCTTTAAAAAAAAAAAAAGAAAGAAAAAAGAAAAGTATTTTCAAATGTACAAAAATACAAGAATTAGAATATATAAACCACACAGGTATACTCTTCTAGCTCACTTATTGTTTAATTTTTACCCCATTTTATTTATTTTGTGTATCTTCTCTCTGTTTTTCTGGGGAAGAAAACAAGTTTGAGAGTAAGTTATATGCATTGTGACCTTTAACTACTTCAGCGTGTTTTCTCTAAAAAGAGGAATAGAGTCTTATATAAGCACAGTCCACTTATGAAACTTCAGTAATTTAACCTCGGTACAGTATTTATGTCAATCTATTATCCATATGTCAGTTCCGTTAGTTTGCCCAAGAATGTTCTTAGTGAATTTCCTCATTTCCAGTACAGGGTCCAGTATAGGCTCAGGGATTGTATTTGGTTCTCATGTCCTTCTAGCTTCTTTAATCTGGAACATTTCTACAGATTCTCATTTCTTTGGTGACTGAACTTTTGAAGGACACAGTCCCCTCTCCTTTTTAAAAATAGAACACTCCTCATTTAGGATTCATCTGATTTTCTTATATTTAGGGAAGTTACCTCTGCATTCTTATCTGCAACATTGCAGAGGGATGTTGTATTTTCTCAGGGGATCTCATATGTAGGAACCCTGTGTCCTTCTTCTCCCCTTTGGTGATGTTAAGTTTGGTCAGCTGGTCAAGATGTTGGTTGTTTTATCCATTGTATCATAATTTTATGGAGAGACACTTTCTGGGATTATGCAAACACCCTGTTCTTCCCCGAAAATGTTCTTTTTAGTAAATTTTCTTTTTGTACTGCTAGGAATCAAACCCAGGGCCTCCTGCATTGTAGGTAAGTGGTCTATCACTGAGCTATATCCACAGCCCCCAAAATGTTCATCTTTATTTAGCATCCATTGATTATTCCTGCCTGTTCCAATCTATGACATGTTGGCTATAAAATGATGGTTTTCCATCTCTAGCACTCTCTTCCTTTATCTCTTGGCACTTGACATTCTACAAGAGCCTTCCCTTTGCCGATATTTATTTGTTTATTACTATGCATATTTTACTTGGTACTCAAATTAGATCATAGCTGTCCAATAAGAGCCCCTTCAAGCTGGTTCCTGTGTCACTATGCCATATCTCCTTTTTTTTTATAACACTTTTTTTTTAACTTTTTGGAATAACAAGATGCTCCATTCTCATCTTTTCCAATGTGAGAAATCAAACATTTCTCTATGAGGTCCTGCTTACATTTAGCAGAGAACTGTACCTTTTTAGATGTTTAACCCACTTGAGATAAAGATCTCAAGTCCACTAATTTAAATCAATTACCAATATTTAAGTACCTGAAAAGCCAAGTTTCTACAGCAAGTCATTAGAAAATGGAATTTTTGAGGCTTTAATGAGTCCTAAGACCATGAGCAGGTACAAAATAGAAAAATCTGAAAATGGAGTTTGGCAAAAAGTAATGTAAAAACAAAACAAACCAAAACAAACAAAATAACCCCTAATCTTCAACAGGAGTATTTTTTTTCTTTTTAAAGGATGTTTTCTAGTTTATATCATCTTTTGCTTTATCTTTCCTCATGATACCTGAATCACAAGAGAAAAATGTTATTGTCAGAGCTCCAATCTGTGAATGACAGGGGGAGAGCAGAGAAAAGGGTTTTCAGTAAATTTTTTTCAGCTTTTATATTAGTTTTATTTTTTTATTGTTTGTTCAAAACATTACAAAGCTCTTGACATATCATATTTCATACATTAGAATCAAGTGGGTTATGAGCTCCCATTTTTACCCCAAATACAGATTGCAGAATTACATCGGTTACACATCCACATTTTTACATACTGCCATATTAGTAACTGTTGTATTCTGCTACCTTTCCTATCCTCTACTATCCCCCCTCCCCTCCCCTCCCATCTTCTCTCTCTACCCAATCTACTGTAATTCATTTCCCTCCTTGTTTATTATCCCATTCCCCTCACAACCTCTTATATGTAATTTTGTATAACAATGAGGGTCTCCCTCCATTTCCATGCAATTTCCCTTTTTTCTCCCTTTCCCTCCCATCTCATGTCTCTGTTTAATGTTAATCTTTTCTTCCTGCTCTTCCTCCCTGCTCTGTTCTTAGTTGCTCTCATTATATCAAAGAAGACATTTGGTATTTGTTTTTTAGGGATTGGCTAGCTTCACTAAGCATAATCTGCTCTAGTGCCATCCATTTTCCTGCAAATTCCATGATTTTGTCATTTTTTTAGTGCTGCGTAATACTCCATGGTGTATAAATGCCACATTTTTTTTATCCATTCATCTATTGAAGGGCATCTGGGTTGGTTCCACAGTCTAGCAATTGTGAATTGTGCTGCTATGAACATCGATGTGGCAGTATCCCTGTAGTGTGCTCTTTTAAGGTCTTCAGGGAATAGTCCGAGAAAGGCAATAGCTGGGTTAAATGGTGGTTCCATTCCCATCTTTCCCAGGAATCTCCAAACTGCTTTCCAAATTGGCCGCACCCATTTGCAGTCCCACCAGCAATGTACAAGAGTACCCTTTTCCCCACATCCTCGCCAGCACTTGTTGTTGTTTGACTTCATAGTGGCTGCCAATCTTACTGGAATGAAATGGTATCTTAGGGTGGTTTTGATTTGCATTTCCCTGACTGCTAGAGATGGTGAGCATTTTTTCATGTACTTGTTGATTGATTGTATGTCCTCCTCTGTGAGGTGTTTGTTCATGTCCTTGGCCCATTTGTTGATTGGGTTATTTGTTTTCTTATTGTCTAATTTTTTGAGTTCTTTGTATACTCTGGATATTAGGGCTCTATCTGAAGTATGAGGAGTAAAAATTTGTTCCCATGATGTAGGCTCCCTATTTACCTCTCTTATTGTTTCTCTTGCCGAGAAAAAACTTTTCAGTTTAAGAAAGTCCCATTTGTTGATTCTTGTTATTAACTCTTGTGCTGTGGGTGTCCTATTAAGGAATTTGTAGCCCAACCCCACAATATGTAGATCGGAGCCAACTTTTTCTTCTATCAGACGCAGAGTCTCTGATTTGATATCTAGCTCCTTGATCCACTTTGAGTTAACTTTTGTGCATGGCGAGAGAAAGGGATTCAGTTTCATTTTGTTGCATATGGATTTCCAGTTTTCCCAACACCATTTGTTGAAGATGCTATCCTTCCTCCATTGCATGTTTTTAGCTCCTTTATCAAATATAAGATAGTTGTAGCTTTGTGGATTAGTCTCTGTGTCCTCTATTCTGTACCATTTGTCCACCCGCCTATTTTGGTACCAGTACCATGCTGTTTTTTTTACTATTGCTCTGTAATATAGTTTGAAATCTGGTATTGCTATACCGCCCGATTCACACTTCCTGCTTAGCATTGTTTTTGCTATTCTGGGTCTTTTATTTTTCCATATGAATTTCATGATTGCTTTATCTATTTCTACAAGAAATGCCATTGGGATTTTGATTGGCATTGCATTAAACCTATAGAGAACTTTTGGTAATATCGCCATTTTGATAATGTTAGTTCTGCCTATCCATGAACAGGGTATATTTTTCCATCTTCTAAGATCTTCTTCAATTTCTCTCTTTAGGGTTCTGTAGTTTTCATTGTATAAGTCTTTCACCTCTTTTGTTAGGTTGATTCCCAAGTATTTTATTTTTTTTGAGGATATTGTGAATGGAGTGGTTGTCCTCATTTCCATTTCAGAAGTTTTGTCGCTGATATACAGAAATGCCTTTGATTTATGCGTGTTGATTTTATATCCTGCCACTTTGCTGAATTCATTTATTAGTTCTAGTAGTTTTTTTGTAGACCCTTTTGGGTCTTCTAGGTATAGAATCATGTCGTCCGCAAATAGTGATAATTTAAGTTCTTCTTTTCCTATTTTTATGCCTTTAATTTCTTTCGTCTATCTAATTGCTCTGGCCAGTGTTTCGAGAACTATATTGAATAGAAGTGGTGATAGGGGGCATCCCTGTCTTGTTCCAGATTTTAGAGGGAATGCCTTCAATTTTTCTCCATTCAGAATGATGCTAGCCTGAGGCTTACCATAGATAGCTTTTACAATGTCGAGGTAAATTCCTGTTATCCCTAGTTTTTCTAATGTTTTGAACATAAAGGGATGCTGTACTTTGTCGAATGCTTTCTCTGCGTCGATCGAGATGATCATATGGTTCTTATCTTTAAGTCTATTGATGTGGTGAATAACATTTATTGATTTTGTATATTGAACCATCCTTGCATCCCACCTATCGAGAAGAGAAGCTTGGCCCAGTGGGCACAGCTTCACCTATTGGAAGAGAAGTTAATCGAAATCTATGACTGCATTTATTATTATTATTATTTTTTCTCTTATTCTCATTTTTTTGTTGTTGTTCTTTAACTTTTTTATTAATGTTTTCAATTTTTTAAAATTCTTTTTATTTTATTATTATTACTATTTTTTTAAACTTTAATTTCCATTTTTTTATTATCATAATTTTTTTGTTTGTTTTTTTTGTTTTAAATTTTTGTTTTTTCTTTTTTTCTTTCTTTCTTTATTTTCAATTTTTTTCTTTTGTCTTTTCATTTCTTTTCAATTTTCTTATTCCCCCTTCCTTGAATTCTACCTGACTACACTCATTCTCTTTAGTGACTTCTTCCCTTCCCTTCAAATATCTTTCCTCCCAAGCATCAAATAAATTTATAAGAGTAAACAGTAACTCAGCAGTCAAACAGAACAAGAAGTAACATGAGCAGCATAAGAAAGCAAGGAAGAAAAGGAGTACAAACAATGCAGGACAGCCTAAATATTCAGGAAGACCTAGAGTCATCAGAAAAATGGTCATATAAAGAACTCAAGGAATACCTTAGACAGATGGAATGGAACCTTAAAGAGGATACGAGACAGGAAATCCAAACGGTTTTCAGTAAATTAATGTAGCAAAATTACTGTGTTACAGAAGACAACTGTTGAAATTGAAACAAAGAGGAGATTATATAGGAACGAGTCTCACCATGCCCATTTCACAGAATAAAAAGAAGTTGGAGTGGGGGAACTTTCTCTAGGGCACAGGCATCAACACGCCTTGGTTTTACTCCCTTTTGAGCACAAGAATCCTCTTGGGCTGATTTTCATACATCCGTGGAGATTCAAGTCCTGATGTGAGCCATAAACCTACACTACTGGATCCATCAGTTCTGCCAAGGGACATACATCACAGATATGGCTGCCCCTTAAGTGCAGAAGACCTGAGTGCAGGGATCCCTATGAGCCAGGCAGCCATAACTGGAAATACTGTGCGAGGAAGAGCATGTGCTAATGGAAAATCCAAGGGCTCTAAAGATGGAAGGGGCCTCAAAATTTTTTGCAGGAGGACCAATTTTCCTTATGAGTGATTCACTCTGTATTGATGTATAAATTAACCATGTTGGATAGGGTTCTTGGTTGCAGGTCATTTAAGTAGATGAATAATTTATTGGAAGGGAAGCAGGAAATTCAGAATCAATGGGAACTGAAGAACAGTCTCAGCAAAGAAGGCAGGATCCAAAGAAGTCTTGACAAAGCAGACACTGATATCAGACCAGGCTGCGTATAACAGACAAAGGACTCTATCCCAATCTATATTTGCTGCTGGTGCCACACTGGGCACTTACTTCCACAGCAATGCCGCACATCCCCTGCAACCATCACCTCCATCTTGTGTCACTTTTCAAAGCCTCAGGTCATCTAATTATACCCAAATACCAGGTTGCTGGGGGGAGGCAGTAAGGCATAATGTTAGGAGCATAATGATTAAAGCTGGGTTTAAAATCTAGGCTTTTCTACTGATGAGCTGAACGTGTCCTTGAATATACATTAGTTTTCTCACCTTTTAAAAGGGAATGGCAAATATATTAGATGGATTCTATTTGCGAATTAGATAAAATGAGCCATTATTTTTAAAGTGTTTAGAATAGTGCCTGGCACACAGGCAGTGCTATTATTTTCAGTGCTGATTGAGCCAAACGTTGCTAGCCTTAGGTTCCTACCATAGTAAGGGAACTGGGCTGCCTTCTACCTTTTTTGGAATTCTTTTCCCAAAAGATAGGTGCTCAGAGGCTTGAAAGCCCCCAAATGATAAGACTTTTGTAAAGGAAGTATGGTCTTTTCTAAAAGAGTTGGTAAATGCAAACTGAAAGAAATATCTAAATCTGAGTTTTCAATATTAAGGCATATTTAGTAGTACTGCAGTTAATTGCTTACTGTGTTTTTCTTTTATCATGCATTTATTTAATATGGATATGAACATTTTACATATGTATCTTATTATTCCAGCAAACCCCCACCAGCCATCCATCTGCACTGTCTCTACTGCTAAAACATTTCCTAAATTTCATAACTTCTTCCCATTTCTAAATCTGTGGTCTCAAGCTGGACTATCACTGCCCTCTTATATTACTAGAATGTTCTCCTGATTTCCCACTGTCCATATTTGCACTTCTTTGGTCCCTCATAAATAAATTATATTATTACCTTGCTTAAATTCAGTTCCTTACACATACACGTGAAAGAAATTCTATACCTGCCCACCTCTCAGAACATAAGTAATACCTCTCTTTCTTCCACTGTTCACTATACTGAAGACACATCCATCTTCCTTCTGTTCTTTGAATACCACAACCTTTTTCTTGCTTCTGGGTCTTCTGGCCTGCTCTTTCTTCTGCCTGGGACATTCTTTTCTGTTCCCCACTCCTACTCCAAGAACATGATGTCTCCTCTTTGTCTTTACAGTCTCAGCTCAAAAGTTCATCATTTTGCCAGTGTGGTGGTGCACACCTATAATTCCAGTGGTTCTGGAGGCTGAGACAGGAGGATCTCAAGTTTAAAGCCAGCCTTAGCAAAATCGAGGTGCTAAGCAACTCAGTGAGACTCTGTCTCTGAATAAAATACAAAATGGGGCTGGGGATGTAGTTCAGTGGTTGAGTGTGTGTCCTTGAATTCAATCCCTGGTTACCACTCCCCCCCCAAAAAAAGTTCATAATTTCCTGGTCATATAGTTTTTCATCATTTACTCCTACTTGCTTGATTCTATAGCTCATTATTTTCTTTATATCTTGGAATTAAATTGGAATTCACATTTGCTTATATGTTGGTTGTTTTGACTTTGCCTGCTGATAAATTACAACTCCATAAGACCAAGGTTGTGTCTGTCTTGTTCCTATGTCCCTGCCCCTGAGCCAATATTATGCCTGGCACAATATTTTAACAATTAATGAATGGCATAGTATGAGCACTGATGAGCCAGAATGATACCTGGCAACTAGAAATTATATAAGCCAGTTGATGATAAAATATCAAATATTTTTCAATGACTCCATATTGATACATTCAGTTCATAGATAGAAAAAACAAATATTCATGATCGTTCAGAGTTCTGTTGTTGTTTACTTATAAAATCAGACTCTGGTATATAACAAGGAGCAAGACATTCTCTCCGAACCCCAGGGTCCTCACCTGTAAAATGAAAGATTGGGACCAGGTTACCTCAGAGGTCTTTCCAATTCCATCAACACAATTTTTTTTTGGGGGGAGGGGTACCAGGGATTGAACTCAGGGGCACTAGACCACTGAGCCTCATCCCCATCCCTATTTCGTATTTTAATAAGAGGCAGAGTCTCACTGAGTTGCTTAGTGCCTCACACTTGCTGAGACTGGCTTTGAACTTGGGATCCTCCTGTCTGAGCCTCCTGAGCCTCTGGGATTACAGGCATGCATCACAACACCTGGCTCAACAAATGTTTTATATCAGTGGTTCTTACAGTGTGCTCCCAGGACCAGCAGCATCAGCATTGGCACCTCATAGGACCTTGATGGAAATGCCAACTTGCTGTCTTCATTATTGCTATTTGTCAGAAATTCTGGAATGAAACTAGCAATTTGTATATTAATAAGCCCTTGAGGTGTTCTGATAAAAGCTCCAGTTTGAGAACCTCTGTTCTATGGCACCAACCTAGGAGCTTGAGAGCTGGCTGGCCTCTGATTGTCACTTTAGGTTCTAAAACCAATCTTTTAGTAGATATCCAGGAGGAACCAGGGACTGAGCTGTCCAGGGGAACTGTTTCTTGAATTTGAAGCAATCTCCCTCATCAACTTGATAAAGGTCTTCAGAGACTGAGCTAAATAATTTTTGGGATCTTTTACTGTCTGTACCAGTTGCCAGAGTGGTAGACAGAAAAAGAGTGAGAACATGTGTATAATTTATCTTCATAGAAGTGATTCAGAAATGCAATATGTGTTCACATTTGCACATATTTTTCCTAGGAGTGTGATGTGTATGCAAAAAGTTGTGCTCCCATAAACTACAATGGCTTTGTGGCCAGCAGCTATTAAGTACCTATTTTTCTTAAATTGTCTTAGTGCTATGGAGGAAGCATATTCTAGAATGAACTACCATATATTCATCTTCTCTTTGAAGAAGAGTACTAGTATTACTAAGCTCAAATCAAATGAGTGAGGGTAATAAATCATTTGTAGAATCATTATCTAATCTATATAATGTCATTCAAAATGTATTTGTATATCCATGCAGGTCTATGCATAAGGCTGGTAAGAAACTTAAAGCATACATTCAGAAACTTTTTTTTTAGCAATTTAACATTACTATAGCTTCAAAAGTGTTTTTATTTTTTTTAAAATAAATAAATCAGTTTTCAAATCATGGGAAAATTTAAAAACTTGGTCCCTTAACTATAGAGTTTGCAAACCTTTATTATGTAAATGGGATCAGAAGGTCCAGAGAAATGAAGAGATTTGGCATGTCAGAGGGCTAGGTGACCAGTAGTAGCTAGTTGGAAGAAGAGCCAGGGATAGAAGTCTGATCTCTGAGTTGACAACCCATTCTTTATTGAGTTAGAGATGTTTTTATGTTGAATTTCTTAGTTTTCTTTTTAAAAACATATATATTTTTAGTTGTAGGTGGACACAATACCTTTATCTTATTTTTATGTGGTACTGAGGATCGAACCCAGTGCTTCATGCATGCTAGGTGAGCATACTACCACTTGAGCCACAACCCCAGCCCATTGAATTTCTTAGTTTCTAAGGCAGCATTGATTATATGATGCACTACTGATTTGAAAACAGCATTTCAGGAAAGCAAATACCATTATTGTCAATTCTTATATCAATGCAGAGGCATCTCAATCTCAAAAAATTTATTTTGTATTGAAATAAGTCTTGGAATCAAGGATATAACATGATTTACTTTTCTTTCTTTATTTCCTAACCAAATAGTAAAAATGTAAAATAAAACAAAACTTCTTTAGTTATTAACATGGTATTCACTTTCATAAAATCAATTTCAGTGTTGAAAGTAAATTAGAAAGAAGACCTCTGTGTAGTGCCATCAGCCCATTGGGATCTAATTCAAGTAGTCTTATCAAACTGGTCATGTATTCATATACACTGGTCACACATTCATATATGAACATAGGAAAGTTTTGTCCGATTCATCAGAAAAGTTTTTCACGTGAGACATTGAATTCCATGAAGGAGAACTCTGCTTACTCCTAAACTCACAGTGCTAGTACAGTCAAATACTTGCTAAATGAATATGCTTGTTTCTATCTCTAGAGTGGTTTAAATGAAATACCATCTGAGTAGTATAAAGAATTTCTATGGAAGCTGGAAGTCTCTGGTTTGGGAATACCTAGAAAGTTTCATAAAAAGATAACCAGATTACAGGTGGTACACACCTGTGATTCCAATTAACCATTCATCTTCCCTGCTAGGTTCTAAATTTTATCAATAAAGGGCATATTACAACCAGTGAATCCTCAACATTTTGTATAGTGCCCAAGCGTTCCAAAGACCTTGGCAAAATGGCTAAATGCCATTTAGCAACAACATTCTTGCTTAAAGGAAAGGATATTTTGATTTCAAAAAAGTAGAAAGGATTTCATAGAGGCCATTTTAAAATGAATAAACAAAAATTAATGACTAAATCATTATTCGTCCTTTTAAAAATGCCACTTTTGTTGGAAAGGTTTCTTTCTTCTCTTATAGGGAAGGAGGATGACTTAGTAGTAGGAACTACACCACAAAATGGTGTTGAACATTAGCCTGGAACTCTGAATGATTGTACCCTTTTGTCAAAGTGGCTGATTTAATGTCTTATCAAATATGATATTAACCACTCTATGTTGAGCTTGCTTTTTAGTATTCAACAATATATCTCCGGCTGGGGATGTGGCTCAAGCGGTAGCGCACTCGCCTGGCATGCGTGCGGCCCAGGTTCGATCCTCAGCACCACATACCAACAAAGATGTTGTGTCCGCCGAGAACTAAAAAAAAATATTAAAAATTCTCTCTCTCTCTCTCTCTCTCTCCTCTCTCACTCTCTCTTTAAAAAAAAAATATATCTGGATATTTTTTTCCAAATTGCATACAATCCTAAGGCAGAAAAATCAATGTCTAACATGGGAGAAATGTATAGGATATTGTTATTTGCCTGCTGGTGGACTATGTTGTATTGGTGTCTCTCATTTTCCCATCATCAATAGTCTAGTGATTTATGACATACTTTCTGTTTTTTTACTGCAATACAGTTTTGAAATATTTGGCGAGGGTTTTCAGAATAAAATGGTGCTGTTTTAATTAGTAATTAATTTATTAAAGCTGAAAAATGTAAAGATATAATTTCCCCAAGGCTCTACTATCCATTTTAAATTTTTGTAAAAAATGTATTTCACTTAGTTCTTTGATTAGTTTTCAATGTGATACTGTTATCATCATATACAAATTCTGGTAATTATTAAATTTCCTTTAAACCTTTTAAGATATTTTCACATTTTATAAACCAGAGTATCTTCAACTATTTCAAAATATTAATTTTTAATAAATAAAAATAGTATTTTTTGAAAAAGCTGACAAGCAAAAGCTAAAAATTTAAGTCCTCTTAGGGAAATCTCATAAACATAAGGTTAGGGTTTAAGTAAATCTTTTTCTCTTATTAATTGCCTAATTATTCTGCGGCCACTCCAACTTGAAAGACAACTAGTTTCTCCATTTCCTAATTTTAGCTAAAGAGGTTGACATTTCTACATTCATTTAGTTCTCTTCTCTATAGCAGTTCTAATTTTTTGCTATCACTTTACTTTATTTATTTATTTTTTTCCATTAACAATTAAATTTAATTTTTTTTAAAGTTATGCTCACAGATCAGGGATATGACAGGGTTTAGATGCTCCCAGCTCAGAGCAACCCTAAATGCTACAATGCTACTCTGAACATGAGCCCCTTAAAGGACCTGGTATAAAGAAGCCAGGTTCTCTTCTGCTTTCCTTTTTGCAGGTCTCACTGCTGGAGAGGGCTCAATCTTGAGCCCTCCTCAAAGAAGATAAGGTCCTGCTTTTCCACCTCATTCCTGCCATCCCATTTCCTAAGAGGTGGGCCCCCATTTTTTCCAGGGCCCTGAATTTTGAGTAAATCTTCTTGAATAACTCTACTTTAGAATTCCTGGGGGGACCAGAGAATCTCATTGACACAGGCTTACTTCTTCTATTATAAAATAAGTTCCTTGATCAGAAACAATGTTGGATGGCATATCATGCTGGCAAATGAGGGATTAAGTAAATTCACAGATAATATTTCTGGCAGATGCACAGAGTCAAGAATGAAAGATCATCCACAAATTAGAATAAAAAAAATTTAAAAAAGAATGAAAGATTATCTAGAGCAAATTTCTATACCAGTTGGGTGCAGTGGCACCTGCCTGTAATCCCAGTGACTCAGAGGGCTAAGGCAGTAGGATCACAAATTTAAGGTCAACTTCAGAAACCTAGCAAAGGCTGACTCAAGATAAAAAATAAAAAGGCTGGGGATGTGGCGCAATGGTAAAGTGTCCCTGGCTTCAATCCCCAGTACCAAGGAAAAACAATTTCTATTCCAATAAAGACAAATTACCAAGTTACTATGCCTTCGGAAGAGTGAAAGAAGGGGGCAATGTAATTAATCTGACACGAGGTGGCAGTCTTTTCTTGTTGAGTTTATTACTGAATCGAGGGCTCAAGGTCAGGCTGACATTCAGCAGTGACAGTGACCAGGTCAATTTTGTTAAGAGAAAGCCCTTATTAAGTCCATGGATATTGTTCAAGTACTGAAGTATTTGGGAAAAGAAACAGGGATTTACAAGATGGGTAACATTGTCCACTGATCCAAAACATTTCAATTGCGAAGGCTCTTTTATAATTCACATGGGATACAAATATTCTCACATTCTGGTATCATTCCAAGATATTCATTGACACACCTTTTCCCTGAATTTCCAGCTACCAATTTCTTGGTGTTCTGTTCTTTCTTCCAAGTTTTGAACATATAGCCATGACCTTGAATTTGTATAGATCCAAATCTCAGTCTATCTCTTTTTTGGCACATGGACAATAAGATATACTGATCAAAGTTATATGCACTAGACAGATTTCCATCTTCATTGTCTTTTGAGGACATACGTGCTGTTATAGTTCGATTTTTACTGGTAGTATCATTTTGCAGAGAGAAAAATAAAAATAAATAAATAAATAAAAGAACTTTACCACTAAGCTAAACCACTAGCGGTTATTTTTAAAATTTTATTTTGAAACATGGTCTTATTAAATTGCCCCACTGGCCTTTAACTTGTGATTATCCTACCTCAGCCTCCTGTATGGTTGGGATTACAGGTGTACACCCAGTGATTAGGAAGTTTTTTCCCTTTTCTCTCTCTCTCTCTTCCTTCCTTCCTTTCTACACCTCTCCTCTCCTCCCTCCCCCCCACCCTGTCTTTTTGGTACTAGGGATTGAACCCAGGGGGGCGTAACCAATGAGCCACATTCCCAGTCCCCTTTAATATTTTTATTTAGAAACAAGGTCTTGCTGAGTTGCTTAGGGCTTCGCTAAATTGCTGAGGCTGGCTTTGAACTCACTATCCTCCTGCCTCAACCTCCTCAATTGCTGGGATTTACAGGCATGTGCCACCCCCCAACACTAGGAAGTTTTTTTTTTTTTTTTTTTTTTTTTAAAGAGAGAGTGAGAGAGGGAGAGAGAGAGAGAATTTTAATATTTATTTTTTAGTTATCAGCGGACACAACATCTTTGTTGGTATGTGGTGCTGAGGATCGAACCCGGGCCGCACGCATGCCAGGTGAGCGCGCTACCGCTTGAGCCACATCCCCAGCCCCTAGGAAGTTTTTTAAACCCGATTTTTTTGAGGGGGTGGGTACTGCGGATTGGACTCCAGGAGCACTAGCTACTGAGTCACATCCCCAAACCTATTTTGTATTTTATTTATTTATTTATTATTTATTTATTTATTTTATTGTTGGTTGTTCAAAACATTACATAGTTCTTGATATATCATATTTCACAGTTTGATTCAAGTGGGTTATGAACTCCCATTTTTACCCTGTATACAGATTGCAGAGTCACATCATTTACACTTCCATTGATTTACATACTGCCATACTAGTGTCTCTTGTATTCTGCTGCCTTTCCTATCCTCTACTATGCCCCCTCCCCTCCCCTCCCCTCCCCTCTTCTCTCTCTACCCCCTCTACTGTAATTCATTTCTCCCCCTTGTATTATTTTTCCCTTTTCCCTCACTTCCTCTTGTATGTAATTTTGTATAACCCTGAGGGTCTCCTTCCATTTCCCTGCAATTTCCCTTCTCTCTCCCTGTCTCTCCCACCTCTCATCCCTGTTTAATGTTAATCTTCTTCTCATGCTCTTCGTCCCTACTCTGTTCTTAGTTACACTCCTTATATCAAAAAAGACATTTGGCATTTGTTTTTTAGGGATTGGCTAGCTTCACTTAGCATAATCTGCTCTAATGCCATCCATTTCCCTCCAAATTCTATGATTTTGTCATTTTTTAATGCAGAGTAATACTCCATTGGCTATCACTTTACTTTAAAAAGAAAAATAAATATATCTCAGATTTAAGAGCTAAGAAATACAGGATATTTTCCTAATGCTTATCTATAGAAGTTGAGAAATCCTTATGTGAGAAGCATGTGACCAGAAATGTTCCAAGTTTTGGAATTTTTGGAATTTTTCCAGATTTGGGAATATTTGTATGTGTGTGTGTGTGTGTGTGTGTATATATATAAAATAAAATGAGATATCTTGGGGACAGGACCCAAGTTTTAACAAACATGAAACATTTGTTTCACATACAACTTATGCACATAGTAAGAAGGTAATTTTATATGAATTTTTTTTGTGTTTTGACTGAGTCCCATCACATGAATTCAGCTGTGGAATTTTCCACTTGGGGGTGTGAGGTCCGAAAATGATTCAGATTTTGGATTTTTGGATTAGGGATGTCCATACTGTATTTTGCTTTGGCTATCCCAGTTTAAACACAGCTTTTCAGTCTAATATTGAATAGATGTGTTTCTTTCTTTTCGGCAGAAATTTTAAGATTTTAAAGAATGGATTAAAGGGGGGATCCAACATGGCCGCCGGCAAGGAAGCAGCGATTCCAATGTCTCCACATTAACGGAATCAGAAAGACCCATTGGAACAGCGGCAGTCTACCTACTGAGGAACTTCTAGCAAAATTCCGTTAAGAGGGGACCTGCCGGGAATTGGTAGGTTTATTAGAAGTGTCAGTTTGTCCCAGACAAGTGGATCTTGGCCGGCCACACGGGCGCGGAGGTCCAGTCCCGCAACCACCAGCCGCTTCTGCAAGTGGCCGGCGGCCCAGAGCGGCGCGGCCCGCCCGAACCCGCAGATGGCACCCGCCATCCCGCCGTCCCAGGGAGGCCCTGCTCTCGCTCTGTGAACGGCCACCACGCCTGCCAGGCTCATAGCCACGCGGCCGCAGCTGCCCGGCTCTACAGGCGACCCCCCGGCAGGTGCAGAGGTACAATCCCATGGCCACCAGCCGCTTCAGAAAGCGGACGGTGGCCCCGAGAGGTGCAGCCCGCCTGAACCCGCAGACGGCACCTGCCATCCCGCCGTCCCAGGAGGCCCCGCTCTCGCTCAGCAAACGGCCACCCCCGCCCGCCCGGATCTTAGCCACGTGGCTGCAGCTGCCCGATTCTACAGGCAGCCCCTGGCGGCCCGGCGCAGCGAGAAGTGTCCCCGCCTGGCCCAGCAGACAGCCCGTGCCCTCCCAGCTCTACTAACAGCCCCGCCCACCCGGCGAACGGCTCCCCCCCCCCCAGACAGCATGAAGGGAATCTAACCAACCCTTTACAAAATAGCGAACTGGGAACTAAAACCAGAGATTGTGTCAGACCAGAGACAAGCCAGTTCCACCCCTCGCTTCGGACACTCTGGCAAGGAGCCAGGGGCCCGCCATAGCAGAGAGGGGAAGTCACCAAAGTTCGGCCAAAGAGAGTCCTTCCCAGCGGAATCTACTTTAGCAGGTGTGTGACTCCCACCCACACCAGATACAAACAACCGGGAAACTTCAAAATCTCTCCGTGGGCGTGACCTTAAGGGCCAAAGGACTCTCGACCCCCAACTCCCCCTACTGCCAGTCATGAGGGCGTGACTGTAGGGGCAGAGGGAAGCAGAGAAGACTCCCCACCCCCAAATCACACTACCGCGAACTGAGAGGGTGTGACGGTAGGGGTAGAGGGAAACAGAGGACACTCCAGACCCCCAACTCCTCCTACCGCCAGCAGTGTGATTGTGGCTGTAGGGGCTGAGGGAAGTAGAGGGGATCCTCGACCCCCAACTCCTATTACCACCAGCAGCGACACCAATGGTCTTAGCTGCCAGATTCCGAAGGTGTGCCCACCAAAGGGGTCCGGAAAAATTAAACAATTGACTCCCAGACCACAGCTCCACAGCACTGGGGCTTAGATGAATGACAGCGAGAGTGCTCAGTAGTTAGGGAAATAGAGCACTCAGTGGGGCTGAAAGTGTAACCAAATCCTTGGGGAACTGCCTCCGGTAAGCAGGACCTGGCTGGCTGGCAGGAGGAAGGGGAGGAGGGGCCGTAGAAGTGCAATGGCTCTGGACCAACAGGATTGAGAGACTCCCAGGAACCACCTTACAGGGATTGCTGTTGACACATTGAGGGCAAAACTCAGCCCGGAGGGCACAGCTTTGCCTATGGGAAGAGAAGAAAATGGATCTCTAAGACCTAATTTTATTTCCTATTTCATTTTAATTTTTTCTCTCCCTTTTCCCTCTCTCTCTCCCCTTCCAAGGTGTACTGCTCTTTCCATTCTCCTCCATGCTATCTATCTCCCTTTCCTTCTTTCTTTTCAAGAGCACTAACCTTCCCCTTCCCCCCAACTTTCATCCCAAGCATTACGTCCTCCATGTCGAGTAACTGTCTAAATACAAATAGGTGTGCGCCCTCCCCCCTCGCCTGCAAGGTAGCCAGACCTGCAACCCACCAGCATGTCAGGCCCAGCAACCTGGGAGTGGCAGAGGCGTCCCACGCGCCTGCAAGGTAGGCGCACCTGCTACCAACCAGCAGAACAGGCCTAGCGGCCTGCCGATGTGGTAGGCACAGTGCCCCAATTGGAGGAGGAGCAGAGCCCCTGCCCGCGCCTGTGCGGGAGACTTTGCAACTATACAAGAGTAATACAAATATATAGGGGGAAAATTCAATAACACAACAGTCTCAGTAAGCAGAAAGAAACGTGACCAGTATGAAGAGACAAGGAAAGAAAGGACCACAAGCAATGCAGGTCAACTCAACGTTAGAAGAGGTAATATCTGCAGCAGATGGAATGTCAGATAAAGAATTCAGGAGATACATGCTTCAGATGATCTGGAGTCTCAAGGAAGACATTAGACAGCAAAGTCAGACAATGAAAGATCTCTTCAACAATGAAATACATAAACAAATCCAGGAAGCAAAAGATCAACTATACAGGGAGATAGAGGTTATAAAAAACAAACAAACAGAAATCCTAGAAAGGCAGGAAGCAATAAACCAACTTAAAAACTCAATTGAGAATACTACCAGCAGAGTAGAACACTTAGAAGATAGAACATCAGACAATGAAGACAAAGTATTTCAACTTGAAAAGAACATAGACAGCTCAGCAAGACTGTTAAGAAACCATGAGCAGAACATCCAAGAAATATGGGATAACATTAAAAGACCAAACTTAAGAGTCATTGGGATACAGGAAGGCACAGAGCTCCAAACCAAAGGAATGAGCAATCTATTCAATGAAATAATTCTAGAAAACTTCCCAGACTTGAAGAACGAGACAGAATCCCAAATCCTAGAAGCCTACAGGACGCCGAATGTGCATAATCATAAGAGATCCACACCTAGACACATTATAATGAAGATGCCCAACATACAGAATAAGGAGAGAATTTTAAAAGCTACAAGAGAAAGGAAGCAGATTACATTTAGGGGTAAACCAATCAGGATAACAGCTGATCTCTCAACACAGACTTTGAAAGCTGGAAGATCCTGGAATAAAATATTTCAAACACTGAAAGAAAATGTGTTCCAACCAAGAATTGTGTATCCAGCAAAATTAAGCTTCAAGATGGAAGATGAAATTAAAACCTTCCACGATAAACAAAAGTTAAAAGAATTCGCAGCTAGAAAACCATCTCTCCAAAAAATTCTCAGCAAAACATTACAGGAAGAGGAAATGGAAAATATCAATGAAAACCAACAGTGGGAGGTAGGACAGTAAAGGGGGGAAATAATAAAAGAGGAAAATAAACCATATTCAGTAACATAAATAAACAAATATGGCTGGAAGGATAACCCATATCTCAATAATAACCCTAAATGTTAATGGCTTAAACTCACCAATTAAGAGACACAGGCTAGTAGAATGGATCACAAAACATGACCCAGCAATGTGCTGCCTACAGGAGACGCATTTGATAGGAAAAGACATACATAGACTGAAGGTGAAAGGTTGGGAAAAATCATATCACTCATATGGACTTCGGAAACAAGCAGGAGTGTCCATACTCATATCAAATAAAATAGATTTCAAGCCAAAGTTAATCAAAAGGGATAAAGAGGGACACTGCATACTGCTCAAGGGAACCGTACACCAACAACACATAACAATCATAAATATATATGCCCCAAACAATGGTGCAGCTATGTTCATCAAACAAACTCTTCTCAAGTTCAAGAGTCTAATAGACCACTATACAATAATCATGGGAGACTTCAACACACCTCTCTCACCACTGGACAGATCTTCCAAACAAAAGTTGAATAAGGAAACTACAGAACTCAATAACACAATTAACAACCTAGACTTAATTGACATATATAGAATATACCACCCAACATCAAGTAGTTACACTTTTTTCTCAGCAGCACATGGATCCTTCTCAAAAATAGATCATATATTATGTCACAGGGCAACTCTTAGACAATATAAAGGAGTAGAGATAATACCATGCATCTTATCTTACCATAATGGAATGAAACTGAAAATCAACGATAAAAGAAGGAAGGAAAAATCATGCATCACTTGGAGAATGATCAATAGGTTACTGAATGATCAATGGGTTATAGAAGACATCAAGGAGGAAATTAAAAAATTCTTAGAGATAAATGAAAACACAGACACAACATATCGGAATCTATGGGACACATTGAAAGCAGTTCTAAGAGGAAAATTCATTGCATGGAGTTCATTCCTTAAAAAAAGAAAAAACCAACAAATAAATGATCTCATATTTCATCTCAAAATCCTAGAAAAAGAAGAGCAAAATAACAGCAAAAGAAGTAGAAGGCAAGAAATAATTAAAATCAGAGCTGAAATTAATGAAATCGAACCAAAAGAAACAATTGAAAAAATTGATAAAACTAAAAGTTGGTTCTTTGAAAAAATAAATAAGATCGACAGACCCTTAGCCATGCTAACGAAGAGAAGAAGAGAGAGAACCCACAATACTAGCATACGGGATGAAAAAGGCAATATCACAACAGACACTTCAGAAATACATAAGATAATCAGAAATTATTTTAAATCCTTATACTCCAATAAAATAGAAGATAGTGAAGGCATCGATAAATTTCTTAAGTCATATGATCTGCCCAGATTGAGTCAGGAAGATATAGACAACCTAAACAGACCAATATCAATTGAGGAAATAGAAGAAACAATCAAAAGATTTCCAACTAAGAAAAGCCCAGGACCGGATGGGTATACAGCAGAGTTTTACAAAACCTTTAAAGAGGAACTAATACCAATACTTTTCAAGCTATTTCAGGAAATAGAAAAAGAGGGAGAACTTCCAAATTCATTCTACGAGGCCAACATCACCGTGATTCCTAAACCAGACAAAGACACTTCAAAGAAAGAAAACTACAGACCTATATCTCTAATGAACCTAGACGCAAAAATCCTCAATAAAATTCTGGCGAATCGGATATAAAATCATATCAAAAAAATTGTATACCATGATCAAGTAGGATTCATCCCTGGGATGCAAGGATGGTTCAATATACGGAAATCAATAAATGTTATTCACCACATCCATAGACTTAAAAATAAGAACCATATGATCATCTCGATAGATGCGGAAAAAGCATTCGACAAAGCACAGCATCCCTTTTTGTTCAAAACTCTCGAAAAAATAGGGATAACAGGAACATACCTCAACATTGTAAAAGCAATCTATGCTATGCCCCAGGCTAGCATCATTCTGAATGGAGAAAAATTGAAGGCATTCCCTCTAAAATCTGGAACAAGACAGGGATGCCCTCTCTCTCCACTTCTGTTCAACATAGTTCTCAAAACACTGGCCAGAGCAATTAGATAGACGAAAGAAATTAAAGGCATAAAAATAGGAAAAGAAGAACTTAAATTATCACTATTTGCAGATGACATGATTCTATACCTAGCAGACCCAAAAGGGTCTACAAAGAAACTATTAGAGCTAATAAATGAATTCAGCAAAGTGGCAGGATATAAAATCAACACGCATAAATCAAAGGCATTCCTGTATATCAGCGACAAACCCTCTGAAATGGAAATGAGGACAACCACTCCATTCACAATATCCTTAATAATAATAAAATACTTGGGAATCAACCTAACAAAAGAGGTGAAAGATTTATACAATGTAAACTACAGAACCCTAAAGAGAGAAATTGAAGAAGATCTTAGAAGATGGAAAAATATACCCTGTTCATGGATAGGCAGAACGAACATCATCACAATGGCGATATTACCAAAAGTTCTCTATAGTTTTAATGCAATGCCAATCAAAATCCCAATGGCATTTCTTGTAGAAATAGATAAAGCAATCATGAAATTCATATGGAAAAATAAAAGACCCAGAATAGCAAAAACAATGCTAAGCAGGAAGTGTGAATCAGGTGGTATAGCGATACCAGACTTCAAACTATACTACAGAGCAATAGTAACAAAAACAGCATGGTATTGGTACCAAAACAGGCGGGTGGACCAATGGTACAGAATAGAGGACACAGAAACCAACCCACAAAACTACAACTTTCTTATATTTGAGAAAGGGGCTAAAAGCATGCAATGGAGGAAGGATAGCATCTTCAATGAATGGTGTTGGGAAAACTGGAAATCCATATGCAACAAAATGAAACTGAATCCCTTTTTCTCGCCATGCACAAAAGTTAACTCAAAATGGATCAAGGAGCTTGATATCAAACCAGAGACAAGGCATCTGATAGAAGAAAAAGTTGGCTACGACCTACATACTGTGGGGTGGGGCTCCAAATTCCTCAATAGGACACCCATAGCAGAAGAATTAACATCTAGAATCAACAAATGGGACTTGCTCAAACTAAAAAGTTTTTTCTCAGCAAAAGAAACAATTAGAGAGGTAAATAGGGATCCTACATCATGGGAACAAATCTTTACTCCTCACACTTCAGATAGAGCCCTAATATCCAGAGTATATAAAGAACTCATCAAATTAGACAATAAGATAGCAAATAACCCAATCAACAAATGGGCCAAGGACATGAACAAACACCTCGCAGAGGAGGACATACAATCAATCAACAAGTACATGAAAAAATGCTCACCATTGCTAGCAGTCAGAGAAATGCAAATCAAAACCACCCTAAGATACCATCTCACTCCAGTAAGATTGGCAGCCATTATGAAGTCAAACAACAACAAGTGCTGGCGAGGATGTGGGGAAAAGGGTACACTTGTACATTGTTGGTGGGACTGCAAATTGGTGCAACCAATTTGGAAAGCAGTATGGAGACTTCTTGGAAAGCTGGGAATGGAACCACCATTTGATCCAGCTATTCCCCTTCTGGGTCTATTCCCTAAAGACCTAAAAATAGCATGCTACAGGGACACTGCTACATCGATGTTCATAGCAGTACAATTCACAATAGCAAGACTGTGGAAGCAACCTAGATGCCCTTCAATAGACGAATGGATAAAAAAATGTGGCATTTATACACAATGGAGTATTACTCTGCATTAAAAAATGACACAATTATAGAATTTGGAGGGAAATGGATGGCATTAGAGCAGATTTTGCTAAGTGAAGCTAGCCAATCCCTAGAAAACAAATGCCAAATGTCTTCTTTGATATAAGGAGAGTAACTAAAAACAGAGTAGGGAAGAAGAGCATGAGAAGATGACTAACATTAAACAGGGATGAGAGTTGGGAGGGACAGGGAGAGAGAAGGGAAATTGCTTGGAAATGGAAGGAGACCCTTAGGGTTATACAAAATTACATACAAGAGGAAGTGAGGGGAAAGGGAAAAATAATACAAGGGGGAGAAATGAATTACAGTAGAGGGGGTAGAGAGAGAAGAGGGGAGGGGAGGGGAAGGGAGGGGGGATAGTAGAAAAAAAAGAATGGATTAAAGAACATGATTAAAATATAAAGCCCTTGATCACAAACCACAGCCGACCACAAACTCTACCATGTGGCAGAGTACAAAGCAAGGTTTGGACTATAAATACTGCTTCTCTATTGTGAAAGTTCTAAGAGTTGACTGAATTACTTCTTTTAGTATCTTGCTGACATGGAATACAGATGGTCTGTTTGGAGTTCACATATAATAAAACTGTTTGAACTTACCTTGGCCATGTTTGAATTGGTATTCAATGAGAAAGTCTTTCTCCCTTGTTTAATAATTTGATTTGAACATGTATTAGGGGATGTGGGCAGGTGGCAAAAATGAGGAAAAGGCTTTGTTTTATTGGCCATAAGCATATCAGAATGTTTAGATACTAAAGTTGGTATCTATCAATCAGGAACAACCCAGTGAAACCAGTTCTTTCTATTGCTGTATCCATGTACTCACACATATATGAGTACATGTACATATAGGCACAATAATTTGAAATTGGTATTTTCAAAGAAATTCAAATTTGCCATTAGGATAATTTAATAAGTTCTATCTACAATGTAATTATATCTTGGTATAAACCAGAAAAAAAAAGCCAGCAACTTATCATCCAAGAGAATATCATCTTTGGGGCTGGATATATAGCTCAGTTAGTAGAGTGCTTGTGTCGCATGTATAAGGTCCTGGGTTCAATCCCCATCGCCCCCCCCCAAAAAAAAAGAATATCATCTTTTGTTTAAAGTGTTCAACTTAAGTAATTCTTCTCTTTAAGGAGAATTATGGTGGCCAAAATAGAAGGGGATTTTTAAAATTATCAGGATTAGTAGGAAAACTCAAAGATTATATTAATTACATGATATTTGCTAGACATGTAATTAGAAATATTATTTCTAATTTGTATTTCTTCTAGAATTCTTTAGAATATTTACATCCGTATCATACTTAATGCATCACCTGCTTAATAAATTGCTCTTCCTTTCAGTAATTTTGAACTTTCAGTCACCTGAGAAAAGCTGGGAATTGCCTAAAGCTTTGTAGATGAGTTGTCAGAGATCTTTGGTGTAAGTCCCAGTATCACTTCTAATTTGCAATGTGGCCTTTGGCAAGTCAAGAAATCACAGATCCTTATCAGTAAATTGAGGAGATTGGATTCAGCAGTCTTTATATTTTTGTAGGTCTGAGTTTCCATGTAACTCACTGACCATAGTGGAGGTATTAGCTACATGGATTATTCAAAGTAGACACTGACTCTGTGCAAGTGGAGCATGTAGTAATTGAGTAAAGAGTTATTGTGTGTTCTTGTGAAAAATGGTAGAAATAAAGTTCATAGTTTTCTGCTCAGTAATACTGAGTTTTCATGTAACATGAAGCTTTTCATATACAATAACATCATTGTATCAAAACAGATTTGTCAGGTACAGAAATGAATTGGTTGTCTGACTCATATTTCTGATTATAGAAATATCTATTAACAAAAAGAACTCATGGACTTAAACTATTTATCATTACCTAAAAATCTTCTGGCCTTCAATTTAAAACAAATAAACATTAAATAATAATAGTAGTAAACTGCCAGGGATGGTGGCACAACCTGAAATCCCAGCAGCTTCAGAGGCTTAGGCAGGAGTATTGGAAGTTCAAAGTCACTCTCAGCAAAAGTGAGGTGCTAAACAACTCAGTGAGACCCTGTCTCTAAATAAAATACAAAATAGTGCTGGGGATGTGGCTCAGTGGTTGAGTGTCCCTGAGTTCAGTACCTGGTACCCACCCCCCTAAATAATAACAATAGCAGTAAACTTACAGAGCACTCACCATATGGCAGATACTATTCTAAGGGATGAATATCAATTAATTTTACCTTTACAAGTTATTGAGGTATGCAACACACCTTTTCCATTTTACTGATGAGTAACATAAGGTCAGGAAAGATTGAAGGAACTGCTCAAAGGCACATTTTTACTGTGTGAAAAAGTGTGGGGCCGAGTGCCAGGGATTTTTAATACTTACTCTTCCTGTTCCTCTCTGCTGTCCCTGGTAAAGGGATCACTGTAAGGAATCCAGGCAAAGGAAAGAAGTGTGAGTGGAGACAGGGGTCTGATGTGTGCTCCTGTATCTTCCAGGAGCACACATCACTGGGGCTTGGGACAAGTCATTTTTGATCTCTCTGAAACTATGCTATCCAATGGAAATACAATGTGAGCTGCAAATAAGAGCCATGAATGTATAAATTTTTCAAGTAGCCACTCTTTTTAAAAAGTAAGAAGAAATAGGTGAAACTAATTTTAATAATATATTTTACTATACACATTAACTGTCTCAAAATATAATCAATTGTTCAGCATGTAATCTATAGTAACATTTCACAATTTTACATTTGATAGCACATCTCAGTGTAGAGTACATTCTAAGTGCTCAATACCCCACATGTGTATTGGTCACCCTATTGGAAAGTATAGTTCTGAAACCTTGAGAGCTATAGTAAAAAGACCTTAGTAATGGATCATAAATAAATCCTCAACTGAAATTCTCAGAATCTATGAGAAAAATCTTTATTCCTTTAGTGGTTTATTATGAGATTATTTTTTCTTCTATGTTCACATAAAAATTCAATGATGTAATAATACTTTAACTTTTCAAAGACAACGAAGTATCAAGGTTGAGTGTGGAGTAGTGTGATATATGACACTGTGTGATACAACATAGTATCAAGGTGGTGTGTGTGCTATTGAGCACTTAAAATGTGCTCTACACTGAGATGTGCTGTTTAATAAAATTCATCAATTTTACATTTTAGATTACATGTTGAATGATTTATTATATTTTGATACAGTTAATATATACAGTAAAATATATTATTAAAATTAGTTTTACCTATTCTTACCTTTTAAAAAGAGTGGCTACTTAAAGGATTTTCAAAAAGTGAGTATACTTTAGTAGGTTTTTTAAAAAAATCACTTATTCCTTCAAATAGTTGATTTTTTATCTGAGAGGTTACTATATATTTATCAGGTCCTGTTCTAGGCCTCTGGGATTCAGAAGAAAACAATTCAAAATCTCTTTTCTCATGGTGCTTAAACTGTAGTATGACAATAGATATCTATGTAGAATAATTTTAGGTTAGAAAATACTAAGAAGGAGAATAAAGCAGAGTAAAGGGTAAGGGGACTTGGGGGATTGGTTTGTCTAATGTCAATAGCAGGACTTCTCTGAGAAGCTGACTATGGAAGGGTGATTGGATTGAGAAATGGGATAAACTGTATGTAAACCCAGAGAGTGACACAGTGTTCTTGGTTGGGGAGACCTAGAACTTGGTAGATTTGAGAAAGAGCAGGAAAGTATTATGTTTGGAGTTGAGTGAGAGGGAGGATGCCAGGTAGCCTGGCTGGAGAAATAGGAGTTTGGATTTCACTGGCAGTGTTATAGGAAGCCAAGTATAGTAACGAATGGTAGAGAGGGGTGACATTTTTATTCATTTATTTATTTTTAATAAAATTCTGACAGCTGGACAGAGAATAAACCGTATTTAGTAAGGATGGAAGCAGTAATGCCAATCAAGAATTGTCATTGATTTATCATGGTGGTCTGGATCAGTACAGGAATTAGGGAATGCTTGCTCTCTCTCTCTCTCTCTCTCTCTCTCTCTCTCTCTCTCTCTCTCTCTCGGTTTTGTCTTTTTTTTTTTTTTTTTCATGTGCTGGGGATCAAATCAAAGGCCTTGCACACCCTAGGCAAGTGCTGTACCACTGAGCTACACTCCTCACATAGAATGCTATGGTTTGAATATGGCTTGTACCCTCTGAAATGCATGTTGAAATTTGATTGCAATTGTGGCAGTGTTAGGAGGTAGGAACTTAAAAAGGTGATTAAACCATTAAGAAGATAGGTTGGTTCTAGAGTAAGTGGTTTGATTCTTGCGGGAGTATGTAAATTCTTCTGCTAGTGGGCTATTTTGGTGGAAATTGGCCAAATGTCCCTGGAGTTGGCAAGTAACTAGTTAGCTAAAAGGAATCATTTAATCTTGGAATCCTAGCTAGTGATAAAAAGTGATGATAGTTACTCTGGATCACCATGTGGTACTAAGCAAATAACACAGTTACTCCATCTCTTTCTTTGTTAGAGTTTTTAGATTAGAGATAAAGCATCTTCCATAGAGTATTTGTACTCTAGTGGTTCACAAAGCAGTTTATCATGTATCCTTGTGGATAAAGAGTAGGTGTGAATCAAGTGTCATTACAATTAAGTGAACTCGTAATTGACAGAATGTTAACCAGAGGATCTGGCTTATAGATATGTACCCTCTGGAGAGAAATTTTACTATCAACAACCTCAGGCTTTGGTTATAGTCTTGACCTATGTGCTCCTTTTAGAATTAGTGACTTGGATGTAACTATAGAGGAAAGTCTCATCACGCTTGTAGATGATAAAGCTGGGAGGGACAAAGAATGTGTTGGATGGAAGAATTAGAATCCCAAAAGATCTTGACAGGCAGGAACATTTTGAGCTGAAATAACTTAATGAAATTTAACAGGGTAAAATGTCCTGTATTAGGGTCAAAAGAAAATAAATAAGTAAAAAATAAAATCACAGCAATACAGCTATGCTTACAGAGGATAAAGAAGTTATAGTTCTGAGCAGAATGTGTGAAAATGCTTAGAGGTATTAGATGACAGTCATATCTTTAGAAATCAAAATTGTGATGAATATATCCCCAAAGCTAATGTGAGCTTAGGGGTTGGGTCAATGGAATAAAGAGAATCTGGATGGGCATGGGACTGACTTTTAAAGACTGCATAGGTTTAATAGTGAGAATGTATTGAGAGGTAATTAGAAAAACTAAAACACGTTGAAAAAAAAGAATAGATGTAAAGATACTTTAAACTCTCTACATGAAGAAGCTTCAGTCCCTGAGTTTCAGGGAATGTATTTTTTATGACCTATAGACAAGTATAGGCCATCATCTAAAAGTATTTAAATTTTGTTGCCATTTAAAAAACTTTGGTACAAATCCAGGGGGGAGAATGAGGTTAATAAGTAGAAATCTTAGAGAGACAACATCTCAACATAAGGAAGAACTTTTTAGCAATCAGAACTATCCAAAGAAAGTGCTGTGTCAGAATTGCTGGGAGTTCTGAAGAAACAGGATTAAGGTCAAACTTTAAATACAATGATCCAAGCCAGACTCGATGGCATATGCCTGTAATTACAACTGCTTTGGAGGCTAAGGCAGGAAAATTGTGAGTTCAAAGACAGCCTCAGCAAATGTGAGGTGCTAAGCAACAAAGCCAGCCTCAGCAAAAGCAAGGTGCTAAGTAACTCAGTGAGACCTTATCTCTAGAACTGGGGACACAGCTCAGGTGTGGTAGAGTGCTTGCATCACATGCATAGGGCCCTGGGTTCAATCCCCAGCACCAGAAAAAAACAATCTGAGACCCTGTCTCTATTTTTTTTTTTTTGAGACCCTGTCTCTAAATAAAATACAAAATAGGGGTGGGGATGTTACCAAAAAAAATGCTCCATACCTTTTGGGTTTTGTTGATAACTTTAAGCAGTAAATTTCAGCAACTAGAATTTTTTGAAACTACTAGTAATGACAGTAACAATGCCAACTCTGAATCAGGAATTCAGTACACATCTAGCAATGCTTCCAAATTTCAGATTTCTCTGATGCTACCCAGACTGTGCTTGTATATGAATGAAAGTCCTCCATGGATGACCTGATCAGTAGGGAATCAGTTGATTTCATGATTATGTGGCTCAGAGGGAGGCTGAGTATCTTAGTCTTTTTCCTATCTAGGGAAGAAGAGCTCATTTGCAGAACCATGTACATTAATGTTAGAAATGTCTGCTAAATTAATCTTACCAGTATATCTTAAAGCCTAGTACTGAGTTTTACTCCTATGATACAGCTGAACCAGGGAGAACAAATCTTTTCTGGAAAAGATTTGTAAGGCTGTGAGAAGACAGAAAATCTGTGTAAGTTCTTCTAATGTGACCTTACTAGGATTCTTTGAAAGCATTTCTAAGGTAAACAAAAATACTCTACATACCAGGCATTGTGCTAAGTGCTGAGATGTAAGGAAGAAAAGACATGGATTTCGTGAGAAGGAGCTTGCAAAATAGTAAGGGAATTAGTCAAGAAAATACAATATTTCAATATATACTTATTTTTGTTTACAAAAAGAATAAATTCTAAAGGACATATTGCTTACATAAGTTCATTTGTTCAAAATGACTTACGTGTATGCACACACATACAGACATACATATGTACAATTATTGTGAGAACTGTGGTGCTTGGATTGAGCTTAACTCTTTCATCCTATAGAAAGCTATAAATATAGATGTCTATATTTTGTAATTTTACTTTTTATTGCAAATAAATACATGACAAAATAATGCTTCATACAATGCACACTCCACAGACCAACAGCCTATTTAAAAGCCCCATCTGCGCTAAGCACAATCACTCAGGACTGGAGTTGATGGGTCAAGTTGACATTCTTTTCCTTTGTTGATCCTTTTTCTCACCTTATTGATTCCTTGTAACACAGACATTTCTTAAGCAGAAAATCACCTGTATAGTATGCAGAATATAGTGACAAGGGCAAGGCAAGTAGTGGCAGAGCAGAGATGCCGTGTTGTCACTTAACCTGGAGAGTGAACGATGCTTTCTTGGATGATGGGACACCTGAGCTTTCAGCCAAGAATTGTCAATCAGTCAAAAGAAATAGGGAGGTAGGAAATTCACAGGCAGAGGCCTAGGGATGTGAAAGGATGTGTTTTATGTGGAGAAAATATCAACATGTAAGAAAACTGTGAGGGTTGGGAGAAGAGGAAAATGGGACTGCAGAAGTGAGAAGAGGCCAGATCATAGCTTCTCTCCACTTTTGGTGCATGCCCACTGTGTGATAGTGGTGTGATGAAGACCTCTAGTGGCCCTGCAGCAACTAATGCCTCTTCAGACCAGAGGAGCCTTGGCTGCGTCCTAGGGGCAGTGGGTGTCCTCCTGTCCTCCAGTGTCTCTTGCCTCTATTCTTTTTGGTAATCAGACTCCCAGAGCTTCAGCTGGACATGGGGCTGCCAATGAAACAGCTACATTTTCTGGATTCCTTTCAAAGTAGGTGTGGATTGAATAAACACTAGACTGTCCCGTGTCCACTTTCTGTAGGGCCTGCTTGATATTTTGAAGCATACAGACGTCATAGGCATTGGGATCTTTATTCCCCAAGCTGTATTTCTCTCCTTCCACCCCTGTTCCTATCTTTGTCTCTCTCTCTCCTCTCCTCGCTCCCTTCCTTCTTTCCTTCCTTCCTCCCTCCCTCCCTCCCTCCCTCCCTCCCTCCCTCCCTCCCTTCCTTCCTTCCTTCCTTCCTTCCTTCCTTCCTTCCTTCCTTCCTTCCTTCCTTCCTTTCTCAGGGGATATTATTTACAAGGACAAAATGAACAGATATAATGATCAGGCTACCAATATTCTCCTCCTAATGAAGGAGCTGTCTGGAGTTACCTCCATACATTACCTAATGAAGCTTGCTTTGTGAGACTGCACCGGGAATGTTTCCAAGGCAATAGCATTCGGCTCTACAGTCTCTTTTTTCCTTACTTACTTAGTATTGAAGGTTCTAGGAAACAGCAAGGAAGAAATACACATGCACTGTTTATCACTTCACTGTTTGCATTTCAATACCCCTTTATTTATGTATTTTTTTCACGCTCAAGAACATGAGTTTCTGTAAGTAATGGGTTAGCCATTCTTTATATTAAAAGCCGGTGCTTTCAGAATTCTGCTGTCTTTAGCAGTTCTTAAATGTGTGTAAGCTCTTTTCAAGGGTTGGATTTATTTAAACATTATCATACTCTTATTAATCTTTTATGTCACCAGGCATAATGCAGATTATTTCTGTTTTGACTGTTCAGTTTTAAAACATCTAGTTTATAAATGGAGAGACCAGGTGAACCTGAAGTGACTTTACTTTTTCACTGTTTAAGAATCTCTGTGATACCATGCTTTTGCCACAGAGGGGCATTACTGGACTTCTCTTTTTTTCCACACAAATCCTATTGATAGCAAGAAAACAAACCCCTAGAAACTTATTTTGCATCATCTTTAAAAGGAAAAAAACACATATATTAATACGTTAAAAAAAAACTTTCAGAGCTAGCAGCCACTTACAAATTATATGTGATTTTTGTGCTACAGGAACATTTTCCTGAGTAAATTATCTCAGGCAGCATAATCCTTTCCATCTTCTCAAGACAGAAACAATTACTTCTTTTTCTGGCCATATCAAATTTCTTTATGTAAAATACTTCAATATTTCAAGAAAAACTGTGACCCTTATTTCGATAGAATACTGAGTCAAATAGAACTGGTAGAAACAATGTATCTCATTGGCTTCCACCTAAAAGAGAAAGTAACTTGAATCAGAGCACAGTGGAGTGAGAAATGTTTTGAAACTGTGGTCTCTGTTCCCCTGCTGCTACTCACTCTCTCTCCCCACCCACTCCTCATGTTGCTGGTGCTCTTGCTGCCACCTGAGCACATACAGCAGGTTTCAGAAAAGGGAATGAAAGGAGAACATGGCAGAAAGAACAAAGCACTAATAAGATTCTGTTTGCATAAAGCTCCCAGTACAACTGGCACAAAATTGACTTTTATACCAAACAACAGGTAATGGAAATGATTAGGCAGTCCATTTTGAATCAAAATCTAAACATGATTCTAGTTAAGATTATGATAAAAAAATTCACATACATACACACATGGTACTTTTAGGCAAAGCACAATTAGAACGGGGCTAAGAAGACGGATGATATTTCTCTTTAGAGAAAGGAGTATCAACAGAGCTGTTCACTTAAAGTTCCTATAAAAGAAGCAACAATGCAAAGGTCACCACATAGCCGCTAAGCCACAGCTCAAATTAAAATGGGCAAATATCTTATTTCCTTCCAATTCCATCTGGGTTAATCATGCTTTGGTGTTTTTATTCCCCTCTTCCAGTCCCAGAGTGAATAAGCAGTTGATTATATATTCAGTTTCAGTTTGGGGGAGCTAGTTAATTTCATTTCATGACCTCAAATTAAGTATTATACTTCAAAGACATTGAAATATTTTCATGCCAATTGCCATTTAAAATTCATGAAAATTACAAATTACTTTTTGCTTCACTGTTTCTTCACCTTATTCCTGCAACCTTCATATCCACATGCCCTCTTTCTACAGTTTGCTATAATTTCCCTTCCAAATATTTCCTCCCACCTGCACTGTGCAATATCATTATTTGTCCACTTTTTGGAAGAAGCAGCAAAATACTTGCCATTATCCTCTACCAGATCCTCTCATTTCTCTTTGTGTCCCTATTTGAGAAGTTGATAACACCTTGGTATTTGGCACCACTACATAGGAATGGCTATCAACCTAATTCCAGACTGACTTGTGAAACCCTGGGTGCATTTATAGAAATTATGTTGGATTCTAGTTTGAAAACATGAAGCTTTATTATAAAGCTATATGCCTGAATATGCAGGATGGGAGATTAGATCTCTGGCCTTATCTGGGAATTCGGAGGTAATCACCAAAGACATTTTAAGGGGTTCATTTTCAAAAATGGAAAAAAGAAAAAAATCTCTCCCTTACTCTTACTGTAACCCAAGAATCCTTGGACTTCTCACACCTGATTCTGGACACAGATTTCTTGGCTTGGAGCCTTTATCTTCTTTTACTCATGCCTGATTCTCTCAGATTCATATTGCAACTGTATCTATTGATTGCTCCCAGACATAGGCACAGACAGACTCTGGTTTCTCCAAGCCCATTTGGATAGACACATTTATAGTCTTACCACACCCCTACCACCTTGGGATTAATTCCTATACCCAGACACAGAATTAGGAAGCCAGTCTGCATAGCTGGACTTCTCTGTTACTGTTCTCATTTTCATTCACTGCCAAGAAAAGTTGGCCCTTGTCTTCTAATTTTCATGACTCTCCTCTCCCCAACCTATGCCAGTATTGTTTTGGATTTATGATGCAGGGTGAGGCTTATATCTAGTATCCCATTTCCTCTGATAACCCAACTCCAGCACATACTGAACCTCTGCATTGAAAATGGAGTGATTAAGGTTGGATGATATATCTATTAATATCCCAGGAACCCTTCCTGCCTTCTTTCCTCTTTCTCTCCTTCCTTTCTTTCTCCTTCCCTCCCCAATTACCTTGCTTCTTGCCTCCCTCTATTCCTTCACTCTGTTCTTCATAGAACCTGTTGTATATTTACTAGGAAAAAGCTAATAATAGCTAGCATTTATAGAAAATCTACTATATATCAGGAACTTTATACAAGTCATCTTGTTTTTGTTCTCCCTTCAATCCTAAAAGATATAATAATTCCACTGTGTACTTGAAGCTATTGAGAGAAGGTTGTACATCTAGGAAATCACTAAGCTATATTCTAACTTTGGTTTTCTTTTATTCCAAATCCTACACAATTTCACTTCACCACACTGTATGGGGCACTAGAGAAAAAGAAGCCAATAAGATTGCGATCTAGTGGGGTCAGGCAAGTTAACATCCCACCGTGTGCAATGAAACCTGAAACATATGCTAATAAAAAATAGATTCTAAGTGCACAAAATTCTGGAGGAGGCAGATGAGGGAGAGACAATCTTGCTGGGCCAAGGAGCGAGGGAGGTGTAAAGGGTGTTGCCATGGTGTCATGGAGCTATATTTGAGTTGGCCCTTGAAGAGTGAGTGAGAGGAAATTTATGAAGCAGGAACTAGCGCCATCATTTAGAATTGTTTATACATTTTTTTTTGTTTTTCTATGTATTATCATCCTCCTTTTTAAAGACCTTATTAATCTGGTTCTGGGTACAAAGTTTCTTTCCCTTTCCATTTATAGCCTTTTATGTTTCTTCTTTATTCTATGTTACTAGATTAATTTAATGCTTCAAACTTAAAACTACTTAGTTTGTAACAACAAGTTATCAGAGAAATACACTAAGATAGTTATTTTGTACACCAATTTTTCTCTCCTTTTGTGAACATGGTCTATAGCACTGACAAAAAAAGGTAAATTTATCTGATTAGGTATGTTGTAAAGGCATGTGAAGATGAGTAAAATCAGATGCTATGTGGCATAGAATAATTAAATATAAAATTTCAAAAGAACTAAAACTATTTTAGTTACAAATTACTCTGTGATAAAGTTAAGCTAGATAGGATGACTAGAATCATGGAAAACCATATTGAAATTTTATAGTGGCTAAAATAGATGATTGAAGTAAATGGTTTGGAAACAAAAATATGGAGTACAACAATATGAGTTGCTAGAGAGAAATATGTTATTGGACTAAAATAAAGACAGAAAGTATAGGGGCTGGGCATGTGGCTCAAGCGGTAGCACGCTCACCTGGCATGCGTGCAGCCCGGGTTTGATCCTCAGCACCACATACAAAGATGTTGTGTCTGCCGATAACTAAAAAAAAAAAATAAATAAATATTAAAATTCTCTCTCTCTCTCTCTTTAAAAAAAAATTTAAAAAAAGACAGAAAGTATAGACTTATTGTGGAAAAGCCTCCCGTTATGTTTCTGAAAATCACCCTACGATATGTATGTAGTTACCCGTTTAATTTTCTCTTGCATCATTTCTCATAATCTTTTCTGTTAATACCATTCCCAAGACATAAATAAATATCTCATTAAAGATGTTTTCCATGGTGGATTCACCAGGTTAAATAAAACCAAATATGTTTCTTTACTTAGAGATTTTTGAAAGTTTGAATTGACTGATGAGCTTTATGATTGTTTGAGAATTTGCAATATATTTTCCCAACATATCTGTACCTAGAGCAGATCGTATGTGTGTGTGTGTGTGTGTGTGTATGTATGTATTATAGGTTTATGTAAAACATCACATGAAGCTAGTTATTCTTGGCATCTCAGCTTAGAAAATGCCAGTGTTTAGGAAAACAATGCAAAACAGAATTCAAAAAGAACATTGAGAAATTATATTTGTTCAAAATGAGAGAATATTGAAAAGAGGGAATTCATAAAACATTCAATTTATCTGAAATCTAATACATCATTTGAAACACTACTAGAGAATCTTCCCTTCAGTGAAGTCTGGCATGGTTATCTCAGCCTGTGCTGGATCTCAAATATCTGGATTCCTGTACTTCAAGTTACTAATTTTGGTAGCTAATATATTTTACACTATGGTTTTAGTTTTATTTTCATGTATGCATCCCATCTTGCCCACTGGATTATGAGATTTTGTAGAATAGAAGTCTGTTCATGAGTTGACAGCGATCATTGATATTAATTTTCAAGTCTTCTATCCAATTATGTGTTAGATAATGTGTTCCATTTGAGGTCTTGGAAGAAAGAAAGATCATTTAGTTTATAGGTTTTGGAACTTGAATTTCTAGAATAGTACTTTAAGCAAAACAACAAACCAAGACTTTGATAATTGCAGCCAATTCTTCAAAGTTCACCGGTCCTGCATCCATGAATTTAATATTTACAAAAACATTTGAAAAAAGAGACTGTCTCTGTACTGAATGTGTACAGAGCTTTTTCTTCTCACGACCCTCTGAACAGGTATAGTATACAATTATTTACATAGAATTCACATTGTTTTAGGTGTTACAAACAGTCTAGAGGTGATTAAAGTATGCAGTAGGAGTATGTAGGTTATATGTAAACATTATGCCCTTTGTATAAGGGTCTTGGGTACCTATAGATTTTGTTTTCTGAGAATAGTCCTGGAACCATTTCCCTAGAGATATTGAGGGGCAACTCTGTTAACTGTAACTTAAATAGGTATTTCCTAGCTTCATGAGAGAAAACACACAAATACATAGGATCTGGGTACGAGTATGTTTGGGGAAATATATTGAAAATTTTCAAACAATCATAAAGCTCATCAGTCAATTCAAACTTTCAAAAATCTCTGAGTAAAGAAACCTATTTGGTTTTATTTAACCTGGTGAATTCCACCATGGAAAACATCTTTAATGAGATATTTATTTATATCTTGGGAATAGTATTAACAGAAAAGATTACAAGAAGTGATGCAAGAGAAAAACAGGTAATTACATATGTATCATGGGGTGGTTTTAGCCATTGATATCAAATTATTTTCATTTGTTTTTTATATATTTTTTAGTTGTATATGGATACAATACCCTTATTTCATTTGTTTTTATTTTTATGTGATGCTGGGAATCAAACCCAGTGCCTCACACCTGCTCCGCAAGTGCTCTACCACTGAGCCACAACCCCAGCAAATTATATTCATTTTTAGCTATAGGGCATGCAGGTGTCAGGAAGAAAATGCTGAATTCATAAAACTGATATACACTTTAGTGTAGATAGCCAGAGAACATCAGAATGTGAGTCTGAAGAAGTTGGCAGTTGCGAAGTCACACTATGCTTTTGAACTTGATCATAAGAGTATAAGGATACGGCAGGATTCTTTTTTGACCATAATGTACATTAAATTGATTTTAGTTTTTAAAAATTTAACTCTAATTACAATGGAGAATAAATGTGAGGTGGGCATAAACAACCAACCAACCAAATGGCTAAGAAGAATGGACAAGTTAGGGTGGCACTGAACAATCTAGGCAACAGCAATGTTCACGATACCTGAACATTAGCAACTTCCAAGGTTGTTTTGAGTCTCTCTATTAGCTTTGGATAATTCCCTGGTCCAGGGTCAACTTTGTCTTGGGTAACAGCAGTGCTGTAATTAAACACATGGAACCTGGGGCCAGATTGCTTGGGTTCAAATTCTACCTCCTTGGGCTGGTTGGGGCAAGGTGCTTAACTCTTTTGCCTTAATGTCCTCTTCAGCAAAGTAGGAAGAGTAACAATAATAATAATTACCTCATGGAGTTACTAATAAAATTGAATTAGTTAATATTTATAAAGTACTTAGCACAGGTCTTGCCACAGAGTAAATTATATACATGTATATACGTATTTATATATTTTATGCTCATATACATATTTATCTAAATATTTGTGTAAATATATACATATATTTATCTATATATAATGTATTCCGTGGTAAACATACATATACATTTACTTTTATTGTCATTACAGTCATAGATACATTTAAAACATTTAGAAAACAGAGTATGTGGGTTTGATGAAAAGTTTAGATGGGTAGGATGGTTTTTTAAGGAGAAAGACAAAGATAATTGCTAAAGCTGTGCAAGAAAATAGTGAATGAAATGCTGAAAATTGAGCTTGGGGCATGGAATGTCTGCAAGATATCAGGGAGAAAAGATGAGCAAGAAGTGGAGTATACATGGATAAGTGGTAAATTTTTGTAGGTAGAGTCTACAAAAATATATTTCCTGGAAAGGAGATATATTATTAAAAAATAAATTGTAGTTTAACTCATAAGATGGATAGATAAAGAAACTGAGACTGTAGTGGAAAAAAATATAAGGTGTCATGAGCTTTAGATTCAAAATTTTAAACAAAAAATGGGATTATATATTTGGGAATAGAGTAGATCCTGACACAGATAAATGAACTTATTTCATAAATCATTAAAGTCTATGGTAATATTTAAAAACATTTTATGGGGGAAATGTCTTAAAATGCCTTCATACGTGCCTTAATTTATATTTCCTGTTCACCTAGGATTTCAAGTACTTCTGTGTCTAGCAGAGATCATGACTTAAGACACTACAGAATGCTTCAAGGTGGGCTAGCCTATGGTCTCAGATTAATTTTGGTTGGTTATAAATAACTGCATAATGTGTAACTAACCATTTCTTACCTACCTCTAGATAATTTGAGTAAATTTTGAAACAATCACATACCCTGAAGTTTAGCTGAATTGTTGCTATATTGCAAACTTTTCTCAAATGCTAATTATAATGGGAGCATTCAGTGTGAGCTAATACTTTTAATTTATATATTGTGGTAACTTTCTTCTAAAGAATTCAGCACCGCACACAATTTGCCTCAATTATCTGGTTCTAAACTCACACTTGTAACTAATATTCTCATTCTATTCTCTGGTTTTCAGATACTTGTTATTCTCTTCCCAACTGCAATTTCCTTATGAATCCCTTTGCCTTGAAATTTTCCAAGACTGCTTAACAGGAGTGCCATATTTAGCTTCTCAATGTGTCTAATTCTCCTATACAAGATTGTTCTCTTTTCAGTTGGCGTCAAGGGATTGACTCAAAAATAACTATCCTTTTGTTACAAAGAAAGAAGAGCAGAAGCAAAGAAATTCACTAAAATGGAGGCTTCACAATTCATTTAAAAAGAAAAGTCATAGAATATCTGCAGCTTCCAAGGATGGCAGTTTTGAGGCCCTCTCTTTGCTCTTTGGGAATTCCATTTTGAAGAACTGATTTGATTTATGTCGTCACATTGTGTATGAGAAGGGAGAATGGTTAAGTACTAGGCTTCAAATTTAGATTGCAGTCATAGAAACTAAAGCTATTATAAAGCTTATTTTTCGTGTACACTATTATATAGCTTTCTTCTTTGTATTTTGTATCACCAATGTGGCATTTATCATACTTTGTGATTCTTATCAACTTGTTTTGTCTCCTTTACTAGACTTCAAATTTCCTCTTTTACAACAACCTGGGTTTGTTTGTATATATATTAGCACAAGAAACCTTTTAAAACATCTATAAAATGAATAAATACTAATTATGGAACAGTAAAACTTGGCTTTTGTTTGCAAAATTATAACTAATCCAAGGAGATCTAGGAAAAGAACAAACATGGTTTGTTCTTCTAAGCAGCTCTTTTTAAGTAAGTGAAAATGACCTTTTACTTATCACTCCTTGCCCAAAGAGAGACTCCTGAAATTGCAGTATGAATAGTTGATTTGGAATGTTTCTCTACTGGCATTATAGGATAATGCTGCTGCTACTACTGTGCTACTAATAAACATAACAATGGCTACTTTTTATAGAAACTTGTTTTGGCTTAGTGCCTAGATAGTAATAGGAACTCAATAAATATTTGTTGAAAGAAAAAAATATAAGATGTTGATAGAATAAATACAGATAGAGACATGATCTCATTTACATATTATAATAATTTTGCAAAAAAAATGTACAATTCTTATCTCCATTTCTCACAGGAGGAAAATAAAGCTCATAGAGGTTACACTATAGTCAAGTAATAGAAATGATTCCATGGACCATCTGGAGTGATTCTCACCAAAAATCATAGAATCTGGCAAAATCTTGCAGAAAGGCAGTACTCTCTGATACCAAATGCCTTTTCAGTAATAGATCCAGAAAACATTAAAATGGGTCTTATATACCATCTCATCTCAATCTTATCCTGAATCTGCCCACTCATATAAGAACCTACAAACTCACTTGAGAATCTGTGTGCATATGTGAAAATCAGCACACATGAGAAACTACATACTCCAGGAGGATCTACCCATTAGTGGGAATCATCTGGTTCATTTGCAAATCAACCCACTCCTGAGAGAAACACATTAATCCCTTTTCACATCTTAAAGATCTCCAAAATAGCAAATTTAAATGAGTTTTAGAGGGAACAAACCATTATTTCTAAATTAACATGACAGGCCATCTAGACAATTCCATAACATCTTGATCAGTATTTCTGCTTCTGTCTTGCCAAAAAATCTATTCTTGGTCCAACAGTCAGAAGTTTCTAACCCCACCCTCCACCCCATGCCAATCAATACACTGCTTGGCCTCTTGTAACAATGACATTGAAATCCAAACCCCTGCTTCTCTAGTCATGCCTCCTGTTACTTCACTCAGGCTGGTAGGCTCGCCACATAGAAAGTCAATATCCTAGAGAAGAGTGTTGGGAAAAAGAAAGGAGACTTTATTGAGGATGCTAGTAACCTGGAAAAAAAAGTGGACTATGTCTCTAGATGAGCCCCGCCAGTCTTTGGGAAATTGGGGGATTTTATGAGTACTAGGTTAGGAGTTACAGGCAGAAACTGGCATTTCCCTGGAGCTTGAGTCAGGCAGTCTGATTGGTTTGGTGCCCATAGGAGGTTATAATCTAGTGATATTCAGTTCCTTTCTTGAGGGCAAGATGCTTCAGAATGTAGAATGAAGTCCATAGCCTAGGAATGAGAAAGGGAATGGGAGTAAAGTAAAATGAAGTCATCAATAGCAACAGCATGTTACAGTCCTCTCTTGCGTTTGTTCGTTCTTCAATCTTCAGGGATTTGGGGTTATAACTAATCTGGTTACTTCATGCTGACTTGAGGCATGTATCTGCTTTAGAAGAATGAAACCCTTTAGCATTCATTTGGAAACATTTACAGGTTCCCTGGAAGGTAGTGAACTAATAATAGAAGATTACCCTTGTTGCTGAATAAGTAGTAGATGACAATAAGGCAGACTAGGCTTTAAACATTAGTTGAAGCATATAAATTTTACCTTGAAAAAAGGAGCTACAAGCTTAAGTAAAAGTACCATTATAACCTATAAAGTAGAACACCAGAGGGAGACAGAACCAGAAGGTATCCAATTAAATAATTCATGTGGAAGGCCCTCTCATTTTTAGTGGCTCCATGGACACAGACCATCGGCTTCATCCGGCGGTCCATAACACTGTTCCCCTCTGGGAACATCTTAAGATCTGGTTTCTTCAATGGCAAGTCTGTTAGTTCAGGCTTAAATTGACTCAGGATAAATTTATGGTCTTTTTAGAGTATTAAATTTATGGTCTTTTTAGAGTATTATTTAATCGTTACTATCAGCAGTCATATATAAGAACCCTTTTTTTGTAACCTCCTGGATTGATTTAATTTTTTTGGTGAAGTTGCCAAAAGTGACTCCATTTTGATTTTGACAACTCTCTTATTGTTTTTTACTTTCCACTTCTCTTTGAGAGATTTTTTTATTTTTTCCTGAAGACATTGTGGATCAACCGTCCTGCAGTTGAATGTCCTTTATTAAGGCCATTTACTAGAATGGGAAAGATAGGAGAAGCAGATGTCAGCAGGAGGAGGTGGTACCTAGAAATCTTAAAAGTAGCTTCTCCCAAATTAGTTTGGGAGAAGCTACTTTTAAGATGACAAATAGGGATTCCAATATGGCGGCGGGCGCGGAGAGATCAAGTCTCTGACCTCTTCAGCTGTGCAGGCATAGGGAGTCGTAAACAACCTAAATCTGTTTGCTCAGGATCACTAGGCAATGCTGAGCTGACGTGGATCTGGGGCGAACAGTCTGGGCCTCTCAGAACACATACTGAGCCCAGATCGGCTGAATTCAAGCTCCCGTTCGCCTGCTTCCCACAGACAAACAGCTGTGACTCAGCACTAATCCATCCGGCTGAAAAAACTGGTCAGCCCTTCTCATCCTATGGAGGTAAATGCCTAACCAGCCTTCATAGGTAGTGGCCACAGGTTTGAAACGGGGCTTAGGAGAAACAGTAAGGACCCACCCGTTGCATTGGTCGCCCGGCAAAGGGAAACGAACTGTCACCATTTGCAAGAGATACCACCATGGCAGAGAACTGACATCATCAGACTGCGGCGGAGGAGATAACTTCATTGAAACCTGCGGCTACAGGTGTGTAATTTCCTAGCCTTCCCTCTCCACACATCGGGGAAACCTTAAGGGCCCCTCCCAGCTCTCCTGTGAGCGCGATAGCCAGACCGAGGGAATCAGAGGTGGCGCGGGACCTGCGGCGCGGAACTACCGCTCTCACCAGTGCTGACAGCTGAGGTCTCTTGCACCAGCTACCGGGGGCGTGGCTACCGGAGGGCAAGTAAAATTCGCTGAGGATTCTCAGCCCCAAGATCTACAAACTTAGGGTCTGAGGGAATGGCAAACTGGAAGAGTGTGCCCAGTCATTCATGAAAACAGGGCTCCCGGGAGCAGCAGACCTGGCGTGTAGCCAGTATTGTGGTGAGTGGCACCTGTGAGAGGGGCCTGGCCAGAGGAAAAGTGGGAAGTGACTAGACACAAGAGGAGGCTCTAGGCACTCAGGATTGGAGACTCGCCCAGTCTGGGAGGAGCTGCTGCACAGTGATTGGTTCCCGCGTATTGACAGGAGAAACATGGCCTGGTGGGCACAGCGCCACCTACTGGAAGAGAAGTTAATCAAACTCTAAGACTGCATTTATTAGATTTTTTCTTTTTTCTTTTCTCTTTCTTTTTTTTTGATTTGGGTTTTTCTTTCATTTTCATTTTTCTTTCTTGTTGTTTTTTTAAATTTTTTTTTACAATTTTTTAAAATTTTTTTCTTCTAATTTTAATTTTATTTTTTTAATTATTTTAAAAAAAATTTTTTTTCCTTTTTTTATTTCCTATTTTTTTCTTCTTTTGTCTTTTCATTTCTTTTCAATTATCTTATCCTCCCTTCCTTGAATTCTACCTGCTTACTCTCATTCTCTTTAGTGACTTCTTCCCTTCCCTTCTAATACCTTCCCTCCCAAGCATCAAATAAATTTATAGGAGTAAACAGTAACTCATCAGTCAAACAGAACAAGAAGTAACATGAGGACTGGGGATGTGGCTCAAGTGGTACCGCGCTCGCCTGGCATGCGTGCGACCCGGGTTCGATCCTCAGCACCACATACAAACAAAGATGTTGTGTCCGCCGAGAACTGAAAAATAAATATTAAAAATTCTCTCTCTCTCTCTCTCTCTCACTTTCTTTCTTTCTCTCTCTCTCTCTCTTTAAAAAAAAAAAGAAGTAACATGAGCAGCTTCAAAAAGCAAGGAAGAAAAGGAATACAAACAATGCAGGACAGCCTAAATATTCAGGAGGACCTAGAGTCATCAGAAAAATGGTCTTCTAAAGAACTCAAGGAACACCTTAGACAGATGGAATGGAACCTTAAAGAGGATACAAGACAGCAAATTCAAGCAGCGAAAGAACACATTGAGAATGAATTACATAAACAGATAAAAGAAGAAGTTAAGCATCTTTATCAGGAGACAGAGAATATAAAAAATAATCAAACAATAATTCTAGAAATGAAGGAAACGATCAACCAAATTAAAAACTCAATTGAGAGTATCACTAACAGAGTGGAGCAAGTAGAAGCCAGAACGTCAGATAATGAAGACAAAATATATCATCTTGAAAAGAGTCTAGCCAACTCAGAAAGGCTGGTAAAAAATCATGAGAAAAACATCCAAGAGTTATGGGATGACATAAAAAAACCAAACTTAAGAGTCATCGGGATAGAAGAAGGTACAGAGATTCAAACCAAGGGAATGAGTAACCTGCTGAATGAAATAATTACAGAAAACTTTCCAGAAATAAAAAAGGAAACAGATATACAAATTGAAGATGCATAGAGGACACCGAGCACACAAAATCACAGTAGACCAATGCCAAGACACATTGTTATGAAGATATCCAATATACAGAACAAAGAGAAAATATTAAAAGCTACAAGAGAAAGGAGACAGATTACATTCAGGGGTAAACCAATAAGGTTAACAACGGATTTTTTATCACAGACACTGAAAGCAAGAAGGTCATGGAACAATGTATTTCAAACACTGAAAGACAATGGATACCAACCAAGAATTCTGTATCCAGCAAAATTAAGCTTCAGGTATGACAACGAAATAAAAATCTTTCATGATAAACAAAAGTTAAAAGAATTTGCAGCCAGAAAACCAGCATTGCAAAGCATTTTGAGCAAAACACTACACGAGGAAGAAATGAAAAACAATAACCAAAACCACCAGTAGGAAGTGCCTCGGTAAAGACAGAGGGTGAGGGGAAAGATAATCATGGAGAAACAAACTAAATTTTTTTAAAAAAGGATAAATAATCAAACATGGATGGATGTACAAACCATACATCAATAGTAACTCTGAACGTTAATGGCTTAAACTCTCCAATAAAGCAACATAGGCTGGTATCATGGATTAAAAAAACAAATCCAACAATATGCTGCCTCCAGGAGACACATCTGATTGGAAAAGACATACACAGGCTGAAGGTGAAAGGATGGGAAAAAATATACCACGCACATGGTCCTCGTAAGCAAGCAGGGGTGGCCAACCTCATATCGAATAAAATCGACTTCAAGACTAAGTTAATCAAAAGGGATAAGGAAGGACATTATATACTGTTAAAAGAAACCATTCACCAACAAGACATAACAATTATCAATATTTATGCACCAAATAATGGTGCTGCGACATTCATAAAACAATTTCTCCTCAAGTTCAAGAATCAAATAGACCACAACAGAATAATTTTGGGTGACTTCAACACACCTCTCTCACCATTGGACAGATCCTCCAAACAAAAGTTGAATAAAGAAACTATAGAACTCAATACCACAATCAATAAAATAGACTTAACTGACATATATAGAATATATCAACCATCATCAAATGGATATACTTTTATCTCAGCAGCACATGGATCCTTCTGAAAAATAGACCATATATTATGCCATAGGGCAACCCTCAGTAAATATAAAGGGGTGGACATAATACCATGCATTTTATCTGATCATAATGGAATGAAACTGGAAATCAATGATAAAAGAAGGAAGGAAAAATCCTACATCACATGGAAAATGAACAATATGTTACTGAATGATCAATGGGTTACAGAAGACATAAAGGAGGAAATCAAAAAATTCTTAGAGATAAATGAAAATACAGACACAACATATCGGAATCTATGGGACACAATGAAAGCAGTTTTAAGAGGAAAATTCATCACCTGGTGGTCATTCCTCAAAAAAAGAAATAACCAACAAATAAATGAGCTCACACTTCATCTCAAAGCCCTAGAAAAGGAAGAGCAAAACAACAGCAAATGTAGCAGAAGGCAAGAAATAATTAAAATCAGAGCGGAAATCAACGAAATTGAAACAAAAGAAACTATTGAAAAAATTAACAAAACTAAAAGTTGGTTCTTCGAAAAAATAAATAAGATCAACAGACCTTTAGCCATGCTAACGAAGAGAAGAAGAGAGAGAACTCAAATTACTAACATACGGGATGAAAAAGATAATATCACAACAGATGCTACAGAAATACGGAAGACAATTAAAAATTATTTTGAAAAACTATATTCCAATAAAATAGAAGATAGTGAAGACATCGATAAATTTCTTAAGTCATATGATTTGCCCTGACTGAGTCAGAAGGATACACACAATTTGAACAGACCAATATCCATGGATGAAATTGAAGAAGCCATCAAAAGACTACCAACCAAGAAAAGCCCAGGACTGGATGGGTATACAGCGGAGTTTTACAAAACCTTTAAAGAAGAATTAATACCAATACTTTTCAAGTTATTTCAGGAAATAGAAAAAGAGGGAGCTCTGCCAAATTCATTCTATGAGGCCAACATCACCCTGATTCCGAAACCAGACAAAGACACCTCAAAGAAAGAAAACTACAGACCAATATCTCTAATGAACCTAGATGAAAAATCCTCAATAAAATTCTGGCAAATCGAATACAAAAACAATTAAAAAAATTGTGCACCATGATCAAGTAGGATTCATCCCTGGGATGCAAGGATGGTTCAATATTCGGAAATCAATAAATGTTATTCACCACATCAATAGACTTAAAGATAAGAACCATATGATCATCTCGATCGACGCAGAGAAAGCATTTGACAAAGTACAGCATCCCTTTATGTTCAAAACATTAGAAAAACTAGGGATAACAGGAACTTACCTCGACATTGTAAAAGCTATCTATGCTAAGCCTCAGGCTAGCATCATTCTGAATGGAGAAAAATTGAAGGCATTCCCTCTAAAATCTGGAACAAGACAGGGATGCCCCCTATCACCACTTCTATTCAATATAGTTCTCGAAACACTGGCCAGAGCAATTAGACGAAAGAAATTAAAGGCATAAAAATAGGAAAAGAAGAACTTAAATTATCACTATTTGCAGATGACATGATTCTATACCTAGAACACCCAAAAGGGTCTACAAAGAAACTACTAGAACTAATAAATGAATTCAGCAAAGTGGCAGGATATAAAATCAACACGCATAAATCAAAGGCATTTCTGTATATCAGCGACAAAACTTCTGAAACGGAAATGAGGAAAAACACTCCATTCACAATATCCTAAATAAAAAAAAAAAAAATACTTGGGAATCAACCTAACAAAAGAGGTGAAAGATTTATACAATGAAAACTACAGAACCCTAAAGAGAGAAGTAGAAAAAGATCCTAGAAGATGGAAAAATATACCGTGTTCATGGATAGGCAGAACTAACATTATCAAAATGGCGATATTACCAAAAGTTCTCTATAGGTTTAATGCAATGCCAATCAAAATCCCAAGGGCATTTCTTGTAGAAATAGATAAAGCAATCATGAAATTCATATGGAAAAATAAAAGACCCAGAATAGCAAAAACAATTCTAAGCAGGAAGTGTGAATCAGGCGGTATAGCAATACCAGTCTTCAAACTATACTACAGAGCAATGGTGACAAAAACAGCATGGTACTGGTACCAAAACAGGCGGGTGGACCAATGGTATAGAATAGAGGACACAGAGACTAATCCACAAAGTTACAACTATCTTATATTTGATAAAGGGGCTAAAAGCATGCAATGGAGGAAGGATAGCATCTTCAACAAATGGTGTTGGGAAAACTGGAAATCCATATGCAACAAAATGAAACTGAATCCCTTTCTCTCGCCATGCACAAAAGTTAACTCAAAATGGATCAAGGAGCTTGATATCAAATCAGAGACTCTGCATCTGATAGAAGAAAAAGTTGACTCCGATCTACATATTGTGGGGTCGGGCTCCAAATTCCTTAATAGGACACCCATAGCACAAGAGTTAATAACAAGAATCAACAAATGGGACTTACTTAAACTAAAAAGTTTTTTCTCAGCAAGAGAAACAATAAGAGAGGTAAATAGGGAGCCTACATCCTGGGAACAAATTTTTCACTCCTCACACTTCAGGTAGAGCCCTAATATCCAGAGTATACAAAGAACTCAAAAAATTAGACAATAAGATAACAAATAACCCAATCAACAAATGGGCCAAGGACCTGAACAGACACTTCTCAGAGGAGGATATACAATCAATCAACAAGTACATGAAAAAATGCTCACCATCTCTAGCAGTCAGAGAAATGCAAATCAAAACCACCCTAAGATACCATCTCACTCCAGTAAGATTGGCAGCCACTATGAAGTCAAACAACAACAAGTGCTGGCGAGGATGTGGAGAAAAGACTACACTTGTACATTGCTGGTGGGACTGCAAATTGGTGCGGCCAAATTGGAAAGCAGTTTGGAGATTCCTGGGAAAGATGGGAATGGAACCACCATTTGACCCTGCTATTGCCCTTCTCGGACTATTCCCTGAAGACCTTAAAAGAGCATGCTACAGGGATACTGCCACATGGATGTTCATAGCAGCACAATTCACAATAGCTAGACTGTGGAACCAACCCAGATGCCCTTCAATAGATGAGTGGATAAAAAAAATGTGGCATCTATACACAATGGAGTACTATGCAGCAATAAAAAATGACAAAATCATAGAATTTGCAGGGAAATGGATGGCACTAGAGCACATTATGCTTAGTGAAGCTAGCCAATCCCTAAAAAACAAATACCAAATATCTTCTTTGTTATAATGAGAGCAACTATGAACAGAGCAGGGAGGAAGAGCAGGAAGAAAAGATTAACATTAAACAGAGACATGAGATGGGAGGGAAAGGGAGAGAAAAGGGAAATTGCATGGAAATGAAGGGAGACCCTCATTGCTATACAAAATTACATATAAGAGGTTGTGAGGGGAATGGGAAAATAAAGAAGGAGAGAAATGAATTACAGTAGATGGGGTAGAGAGAGAAGATGAGATGGGAGGGTAGGGGGGATAGTAGGGGATAGGAAAGGTAGCAGAATACAACAATTACTATTAGGGCATTATGTAAATTGTGGATGTGTAACAGACGTGATTCTGCAATCTGCATTTGGGGTAAAATTGGGAGTTCATAACCCACTTCAATCTAATGTATGAAATATGATATGTCAAGAGCTTTGTAATGTTGTGAACAACCAATAAAAAAAAAAGATGACAAATAGGAATCTAAGAAGAAATTGAGTTTTCATTGAGTATTTGAGGCTGAAGCTTAAGGCAAACTTTAAGACTAGGGATTGTGTATGGTTTGGCTAAGTATCTCTTTTCTGAAATGCTCAAGGTGAGAAAAGTCTAAAAATCAATGTTTTTTATTTAGATTTGGGGTTATTTTTTATTTTGGAATATTTGCCTGTACATTATGGAATATCTTGGAGATGGAACCCAGATTAAATATAGGCACAGAATTAATTTATGTTTCATATGCACCTTATATATGTAGCCTGAAGGTAATTTAATATAATTTTTTTTACAACTTTATGCATGCAACAAATTTTCATGGTATAGAATTTTCTACTTGTGCCATCATGAACTTTAAGCATTTTTAATTTCAGATTTTTTGATTAGGAGTGTTCAATCTGTATTTATGTCCCTGGGACATATTTGAGTAAAAAGCAGTGTGATGTCACATGCTCCAGAGCCAGATTGGCTCTGAATACTATCTGTGCTAACTTCAGCAATTAGCTTATCTGTGCTTCAGTTTGCTCATCTATAAAATTAGAATGAGGTTGTATGCTTAATTAAATTGTCACTTATAAGCACTTAAAATGCAGTGTCTGGAACAAAATAAAAGCTCAAAAATATTACATGCATTGATTATATGTGGAAGTTACATCATAAGATGTGTATTTTAGGGTAATATTTTTAAATTATTAAAATTATTTATATTTAAGCCTCCTTATATAATAATACTTTGTATTTTATCCATGCAACATATTAAGAATATAATGCCCCAAATAAATGAATCATTGTTTAGCTTTGAGGTTTAAGACTGATTCTTTAATTTCTTCTTTCCTAGTGACACCATAGTTTTGTAAACTTAGCTTTGGTGAAAAATAAAAGTGATTTCTACATTCCAAAAATCTTCCCTTTACAAATTGAAAATAAAACTCCAGGAGGTCTGAAAATAAAGCTATACTATAAGCCATTTTCACAAAGGATATAGGATTAAGTGGATTAAAGAGGAAGAATTGCCTAGCTCCAGGGCATCTACGGTGCCAGATAGATGTAAGGTGAATAGCTCCACAACAGGGAAGGTGGCAGAGTGCTTAGTGAGCAGTCATTTGGCGTTGCGCATACCAAGAGCAAGGCTAGTGATTTGTCCTAGCTGTAGACACTCCTGTGGATACTGGAGGGAAATCAGTATCTGAATATCAGGTTAAATGGAGCAGCAATGGAGGACAGTTCCAGGTTAAGCACAAATGTCCTTCCTTGGTGGTGCATCTGCTTCCTTCATCCAACCACTGTATCAAGATTATGAACTGTGTACAATTCACAATAGCAAGACTGTGGAAGCAACCTAGATGCCCTTCAATAGACGAATGGATAAAAAAAAAATGTGGCATTTATACACAATGGAGTATTACTCTGCATTAAAAAATGACAAAATTATAGAATTTGGAGGGAAATGGATGGCATTAGAGCAGATTATGCTAAGTGAAGGTAGCCAATCCCTAAAAAACAAATGCCAAATGTCTTCTTTGATATAAGGAGAATAACTAAGAACAGAGTAGGGAAGAAGAGCATGAGAAGATGACTAACATTAAACAGGGATGAGAGGTGGGAGGGACAGGGAGAGAGAAGGGAAATTGCTTGGAAATGGAAGGAGACCCTTAGGGTTATACAAAATTACATACAAGAGGAAGTGAGGGGAAAGGGAAAAATAATACAAGGGGGATAAATGAATTACAGTAGAGGGGGTAGAGAGAGAAGAGGGGAGGGGAGGGGAGGGGAGGGGGGATAGTAGAGGATAGGAAAGGCAGCAGAATACAACAGACATGAGTATGTCAATATATAAATCAGTGTAAGTGTAACTGACGTGACTCTGCAATCTGTATATGGGGTAAAAATGGGAGTTCATAACCCACTTGAATCAAAGTGTGAAATATGATATATCAAGAACTATGTAATGTTTTGAACAACCAATAAAAAAATAAATAAATAAAATACAAAAAAAAAAAGATTATGAACTGTGAATTATCTTAATGCTTCTATGGAAGAGACTGATTTAAACTGAATTAAGCTGACTTACTAATTTCTTGATTTTTTAAAAAAAATATTGGTGGGAATGGAGATATAAAAGCAGAATAATGCCTTTTTTAAAAATAAAGAAAATCATATTTTGTCATATCATAGTTGTAGTGAGTATATATATGATATCACTGGAGAAGACAAGGGATAAAAGGTTTGTATAAAAAGATGATGATTTTTGTGACCATACTTCTGATCCATTAATAAGAAGCCATCTGAGGAAGATAACTCAGATTGTAGTGTGGGGAAAAGACTAGAGGAAGAAATCAACTTTGCAGATAAGGAGGTGATCAGAAGTTACAACATACATCAATTTAAAAAACAATTCCCTGCACTAACAGAATCCTTGATAACCCTGATATATTTTTATCTAGAATAAATACTTCATTTCCCAGTCTCCTTGAAGATAGGATGGCCATGGAAGACATTAGAAGTACTATACTCACTTTATAGGGAGTATCCTTCAAGGAAGAATCAGCTCCCCATCTTTTTTTGCTTCCTGGAAGTTGGATGATTGCTTCCGCTTTGGCAACCATGTTGGACTGAAATGACCTTGGGAGAGGGAATCCCTGAACATCTGAGCAGCAAGATAGAATACAAATGAGGTCTTTTGAACATAAGACAGCAATTTCTGCATTATTTAGCAACTCTTAAAGTTTTTCTTTTTCTGATTTTTACAAAGAATCCTGGTTAATAAAAATATTGGAGAAAATTTAGCAACCACAAAGAAATACATAAAATGTAAACTATTCGTATTTCTGCCATAAAGAAGTATCTATTATTAATATTTCTGAGTTTAAGACTTAATTTCTGTTTTTTTTTCCCTCTGAACTTTTGTGTATGTAATGTTTTTTACCCTTCATTTGCAAGCATCGACATTGCTGATTTAAAAAAAAGAAAAAACAGCAATATGGAGCTACTCACCAAGTATTTCTAGCTTTCTGCCCCCTGGCTCATTGTAGGATTGTATTTCTTCTCACATTATGATTGGGTGGGGCTATGTCCAGCTCTGGCCAATGAACTGTGATCAAAAGTGACTTGTACAGCACTTGGCTCAAGAAATTATTGGAGTAAATCCATTTGCAGGATTTTTAAAACTCCTTTCTTATACACAGACCCACATGTTCCAGAGAGCCACAGCTTTGGCTGTCTGTATCAGAACGTGAGTAGAGGTTCCAGTTTAACTGTTGTGGACATGTAATGGAGGTAAAAAAAATCAAAATTAATATATTAATTCAATGATATTTGGAGAGTTTGTTTGAAAAGCTAGCCAAAAAAAAATAGCCCATTTTGATGATATGACAGGATATGTGATCATCTATAGTATATGTGAAGTGTTTTATTTGGTAAATTGTAAAGTTCTCCACACATTATTCCACAGAACTTGCCTTATTGCTCAGAGAATGGCAGCCCCTTGCTCAACTGCACCATGCTCTTTCCTATATCATTGCCTTCAAGTATTTTGTTGACTCTTTTGGGGACACACTTTCCACCTCAGCCTACCAAGTTCTTTAGGGGTCATTGAGATCTTAATTTAAATGTCACTTTTATTAAACCTCTATCTGACCCTAAGCCTTGGTTACCTTCCATAGTGCCTTTTGACTTGATACTATTTGTATGCAGTCATTATTACTGTGGCAATTAAATTATTAAATTAAGTGCACAGCTCCTCTTTATCTTGAATTAATATGAAGTACAAACCATATATTTTGCCTACATCTTCAGTCACATATTGCATAATGCCATTTGGTCAATGACAAATCACATACATATCAGTGATCCAATAAGATTGAAATAGAACTGATGAAAAAAAAAAGATTGAAATAGAGCCAGGTGTGGTGGCATATGCATGTAATCCCAGAAACTTGGGAGGCTGAGGCAAGAGGATTGTGAGTTCAAAGCCAGCGTCAGTAAAAAGCAAGGTACTAAGCAACTCAGTGAGATCCTGTCTTTAAATAAAATGCAAAACAGGGCTGGGGATGTGGCTCAGTGGCCAAGTGCCCCTGAGTTCAATCCTTGGTACCAAAAAAAAAAAAAAAAAAAAAAAGAAAGGTTAAAATAAAGCTGGAAAATTCCTATTTACTTTTTGTATGTTTAGATACAGTGTGTTACTGTTGCCTACCATATTTAGTACAGAAATAAGATGCACAGGATCATGTCTTCAGAGCAATAAACTTGGTGTGTAGTGGGCTACACCATTTAGGTTTGTGTATGAGTATACTCTGTGATGTCACATAATGATGAAATCACTTGATAAAAAATCACTTAATAAAGATAAATTCTAACAATACATTTCTCAGAATGTATCCTGCTCTTTAAGTGACTCATAACTTTATCTAGTTTCTTGAACAGAGAAAAACACTAGAGTATAAATCAAGACATTTTTCATACTAAACTGAAGTTATAAAACATTTCCTTTGTATAAAGACTGCCTCTTCTGTATTTCAAATTTGTAAATTTCAATATTTCTTTTACTTGGTGTAAAGTTACCTTTTAGAACAAAGATGAATTTATTCAATCTAGAAAAAATAAGACTGGAGGAATAGGATATTAAAGATGATTTTTTATATGTACCTGAAGATAAATGGATAATAAACATAGTACTATCCTGTGATATCAGGTGTTTTGGGGTTGTTTTTTTTTTTTGATAGATACTGAAAATGAGATATTGTCACTTTTGGAGACCAAAGATGATTTGCCTTCAAACAGTAATCAACAAAGTTTTAGGGTAAATGAAAACTCGAATTGCATCTTAGATGAAAGAACACTTTATTATTTTAGACATTCTTTAGACATAATCTCCAAATCTTGTGAGAAGAATCATTTTGAGAAGCCAAAATCATCTGAATTTTAAAATATCATCAGTACAATGGGGCAGGGGTGTGGAGAGATAAATAGATAGATAGGTAGGTAGATATCAGATAATTTATCCCAGCTTTATCAATTTTTGTTGAATTTGGTGGGTGGTTTCTAACACCTATAATGTTTTAAAAAATATTTGTTGTTTAGTAACTTTAAGGCAGATGACAATAACTTAACAACAGTCACAACTAACTCAATAAATTCTGTTTTCATCTCACTAATGAGGATGGTCAAACTTTAATGCCAAATCCTAAAGATAGCATGGAAGTGAGTAATTTTAAATGCATAATTTGTATTATAGAATAAAATTGAGGTTGTTGCTAAGTAAGGAAGGGGAGAAAGGTGATTGGGCAGGCAATTATCTCTTTGCTGAAATATCTTTTATCAGTAAGTAATAATTATCAATAATTCTAGCAAACATTAATAACCTTTATAAATGTTTTATGGTTAGTAAATGACTCAATCTACACAATAGCCTACTGAAGACAATACTATTAACCCTCTCATCATGGAGGAGGAAGCTTGATGGACAGATGATTAAGTAGTTTGCCTTAGGTCACATAGCTGGTGGGTACTGCAGCCATGCCAGTGTTTGGAGCTAGCAGTCTGGCTCCTGTCTGCTCTCAACCACTCCACCAAAAATTATTAAAAGGGTGCAAGTCAAAGTGTGAAAAGCTCACACATATGTATTTTTATAACTTAGTGATAGAGATCAAGTTTCAATTAGGGTTAGGAACGCAGAACACATTGGAAAAAATCACTATGGGTTTTATTTTTTGATTCTTTTTAGACTTCTCAAAAACTTACTTATTTATTGTTGGTACTGGCAACCAAACCCAAGGCTGTATAAAGACTGCCTCACACATCCTAGGCAAGTACTCTGCCACTGTGCTAGATCCGTAGTCCTTAAATACTACTTGAAAATTGATTTTTAAGTAAAACATCATGAATGAAATAGAAGATTCACATGGTGTAAAAGTGAAAATATAGTATAATAGGTCATATACACAGAACAGAAAGGATTCAATGAAATGCAGGTGTCCTCTTACCCTAGGTCACCATTCCCTCGTTTCCATTCCCTGAGGTAAACATTATCAGGACAGATACTTATTATCCTCTAGTGTCCAAACTTGCTTATTTCCTTTGAGAAACTGACAGTCTACATTTTATCTGGTCACATGGATGCTTGGCTCAGAACTACTCCTTCCAGCCTCCCTCGTAGGTGTGGACATCTGAGTGAATACCAGACAATGGGATCTTAGTGCTGTGAGGTGTGAAAATCCCAACTTACATCCTGTCTCCTTTTTCCCTTTTCATGAGCTGTAAAGTAGATGACAGGGTTGGTGGAGGTCTACCTGAGCAAATGGACTTTTTCCAGGAGATAAGTGGCAAGCAGAATTCACTCAACTCTTTTCTATAGCTCAATCCCAGTCCATTATTCTGGAGAGAAATTATTTTCTTCTGTTAAAGTTAATATACAGATAAAATTGACGTAGCAGAGTCATCAAAACAAAAGTTAACATTTCTTTTATCTTCAGGTCTTTAAAATTATTTCTCAGTTCATTTGATAAGGACTAATGATAATATGAAAATACATGTTTTGGATTCATAAATCTTTGAATTTCCTAAGCCTTAAATTACCACCAGGGAACCCAGTTAATCAAATTTCTGATATGTCAACATTCTTTGTAAAAAGATAAGGTTTATTTTCACATGTTATTTTCTGAAAAATGTGAAGAAGCAAAAATGGATAGCTGATTTTTCTGACTAAAAATCTGTCTTTAATATTTTTGGAGTCAGTTTTATAATGTGGACTCTGTAAGGGTTGGAAATGGGTTTTACAAATCTTTGTACATGGAATAATCAATGACTCTCATATTATCTAAGTAAAAAAGAGCAAATTGTCTTTTTGGTGTGTGTATATCTGACTTCTCACAGATGCTGTCGGATTAAGTTACTGAAACAAGTCAAAAGCTTCCCACAGGGGATTGTTTCTTCTGAGTATTAATATCATCAGGATTATTTTTCAGTTTGAGATTAAAACAAATTTGACAAGAGTTTGAACTTATTGTTATTAAGCTTACTTTCAAGCCATTTGGTCCTGACTTTTGCTATTTCCTTCTGCTTTTGCTATTTCCTATGCTTAGAGTGGTAGACATGCACAGTGGAATACTATGCAGCCCTTACTCTCTTCATGGCCTCTGATCCTCTGCTCACTCCATAGAGAACAAAGGAGGAAATAAAACCGAAGATCAAAATATGTTCAATATTGTTTTGTATACTATTTTATTTCTTTTTAATCTCTGTTTCCTTACAGTTTTTGTTACATAAGTTAGTGATTATTTTCACAGTGGTTATAATTGTTTTTCATACAACTGTTTTTTGCTGCTGTGACCAAAAGACTGGATGAGAACAATTAGGGGAGGAAAAGTTTATATAGGGAGTCAAGGTTTCAGAAGTCTTAGTCCACTGAAGACTGGTTCCATTACTCCAGGCTTGAGATGAGGCAGAACATCATGGTGGAAGCGTGTGGTGGAGGAAAGCAGCTCAGGACATGATCAGAAATCTGAGAGAGACTCCACTTGCCAAATATAAATGATGTACCCCAAATGCACATCCCCAATGATCCAACTATTCCAACCACACCCTACCTGCCTTCAGTTACCACTCAATCAATTCCTATCAGGGGATTAAATCTCTAAGGCTCGCATAACACAATCAGTTCACCTCTGAATGTTCTGACATTTTCTCACACTTGAGCTTTTGGGGGATACCTCACATCCAAACCGTAATGTATAACCAAGCACCTAGAACAAAGTAGTTCAAGATGATGCAGGATGCTAAAGACCAATTAGAGAAACTATAAGGAAAACAAGAACCTAAAGGCACATGACTATTTTATCCAATTGCAAAGCATGAAAATCTCTTTTTAATTCACTCTACGTTCTGTTTTTATTGTACTATAACTGATGATAAGGCTGGTCTGAGGAGTAGAGGTAAACTCTATTTATATGTCTATGGGTTCATATTTATTACTGTAGAAATTTTCTATTTAGTGGATATAATGGTGAATTTTTCATTGCTTTAGAGTGTGTTGTACAGAACGGAGTCATTTTCATATCCTCTGATAAGTGTCAGTGTTTTAATATATAAGGTTGAGGGAGGAAAGTCAGTCACATTGAAGATCTGGAAGCAGCTGTTCGTCTCCAGTTCTGAAGAATTACTGTAAACATGTTAAAAAGGGAAAATTTTAAAAAGATTTCAATAGTCTTTCTTGATATTATGGCTTAAAGTGTGGAAATTTGTGAGTGAGCTTTAAGGTCTCTTAATGACTTTTTTCCTTCCTGTTGTCACGGAGGGGTTGTGAACTCATTACTTACAAGTTTATCCTCTGTCTAGTTTCCACAAAAGTCAGAAGGCTAGCCCTTTTATTCACAGGTTTCATGTTACAGGATAAGAAGAAGTTGACCTACTGCCTTCACCAGCTCCACCATCTGCCCTCCTCTGCCTTGTTCCTTTCAGCCTGACATGCCTTGTAGTAGTTCTTGGGACCATTTGCTTACAAACTGAAAATCAGCAATAGTGCACATTAGTGTGTGAACATTTTTAAAGGAACGCTCTGTTGTTTTGATGTTTTAAAATAAAATTTTCTAGATTTTTCAGTATTTATCTCTCAGCAATATTGGTATGCATTCCTACCCATTCCATTTTCCTTCTGTTCTTGCATATTTTTCCCTTGTTCTGAAATAGACATGCATGCAAGACAATTAGTGAACAACTGAGGTTCCATATTTATTCACACTGTAATTTTCACATAGAATGGATACATAGGTTTTTGTTTTTGTTTTTAATATAATCTGCAAGTTCTCTGGTTTTTCTTATCAACCTTAACCCTTTGGGTACCGGAGAATAAAATTAGGCACAACTTAAAATATCATGGCAATCTAGCAATGTCATCATCATTTTATGCAACTCAAACTCTTCTTTGGGGTCTCAGGAAAGGGATTAAACCTTTCATATTTATTCCATTCTCAGATAATGTTTGAATACGTAGGGAACTGAGTGTTATCATGACAGCAAAGAAGACGAAGCCCTCTCGTAGTCCTGTTGTTTATTAGAAACTTATTGCTGGTAGGGTCTTCTAGGGAACCTATTGTATTGTACCTGGCTGTTTCTCTTTGGATTAACCTGTGATTTTCCTTGTGGAACCCAGGGCTTGAACACCACTGGTCTTTGAGCTTGAAGTCCTTACCAGAGATACTCTCTTGGCTCTAGGTCTAGGGAATTTTCTTAAAACTTTCTTTCCCTTTTTCAGCTCTGCAAAGACATCTTAGATTCTTAAACATAGATCCTGGAAGGCCAGAAAGTTTGTTTTGCTTTTACCTGTCTGCCTGCCCTGCATCACCAGCTCAGCACCAAAACCTGTTGCTGACTGGAAACGTTGGTGTACAGACTCCTGGAGGTTTGTTTTGTCATTGCTATTGTGCTGTTACCTGAGTTCTCTTGGCCTCCTCTACTTACCTTGGAAATTTTTAAATTTTACCCCTCCTCATGGTACCCCAAATTCCCTGGGAATGAGAAAGTGAGAATTCCCTTCCTTCTTCTTCCTCTCTGGACCACCCTTATATATAAACTGTGAAGTATATCAAAATCCATTTCAATAACACCAGGATTTTAAACCTATTTTTTGCTGCAAAATTCCATTTTGAATAAAGGAAGCTGTATATTAACTATTCTTATAATTTTATTACTCTTAATTATTTTAATAAAAAGATAGCTGCATGTGAATTTAGGGAGAAACCTGTATAAAGGAAAATACATACATACATACATACATAAATATGTGTGTATGTATACATGCAAATGTATATAGGGAAACTTACATATAGTGAAGGTATCATTGTTATTATTAGCACCATGTAACAGTTATGTGTATACAAGAACAAGACCAGGTAAGATTTGCTGGTGTTACCCAGGGATGAAATAGAACATGTGGAAACTGAATTAAATGTGATATATAGGTATGACATGAATGTAAACAGAAAGGAGAGAGGTAACACTCAGCCCTATGTTTACAAATTGAACAGTAGTAATGTATTTTTAAATAATCTGAAGGTTAACATTTATATAAAGACAAAAAATTAACCACTATGGGCCTTCATTTTATTCTCATAAATATCACAGAACATCTCTACAAACATGAAAAATCAACAAATGGAAAACCAAGTATGAACTTCTGTTCCTGGTGATGGTTTATTTTAACTATTGTTTAAAAATATTTATTTTCCAATTTTTCAGTGATTCTGTTGTCTGCTAGTGTTTAATAGAGGAAATGTAGCAGCCAGTGCCAAAGGCATTTTTTAAGGAATAAAATTAAAATTAGAAAAAAAAGTATTTCCAAATGAGTTATTTTCACTGAATGCAAATTGGAAAAATGATAATTCTTATTCAGTGTTTAGACAAGAAAGACTCTCTTGAGCTTGGAACATACTAGGGTTTCCAGAGAATAGATTAAAAGTCACCACAGACTGAAAATCTATTCTCAACAATTTGGTATGTTAAAGAACATATTTTCTTTTCCTTTCCATCTAATTTGGTTCTAAACTTTTAAAATAACATTTACCCATTAATTTACATGTAAATTTTGACACAGAGAATACATTTTTTCCTCAAGAATTTTCCATTTACATGTTTGTTTCTTTATAAATTAAAAGTATTGCTTTCTGAAAATATTATGTATAACATTAAAAGTTTGAGCTGTGATTATATTTTGCTGGAATTATCATTTAGTGTTCTAACTGGTCCTCTTACTTCTATCTTTTCCCCTTCAGCCCCTTGTCAACACTGTAGTTAGCATGAATCTTTCTATGTTTATGTCAGACCACATAAACAACTGGCATGCAGTTGTTTCCTATTTGAAACAGAATCAAAGAGAACATTATTACGAGGGCCTGTGATACCAGGCAAGCCAGAAAGTAGAGCTGGTTGGCAGAACAGGGAGAGGAACGGTTCAGGTGGAGGACTAGGTTCATGCAGGAAATATGGAAAATGAGGTTTGAAAGGTCATCAGTGTTGGTGGGATTGGTGTCAGGCAGGAGATACTGCTATAGGACTTGATAGGAATTGCATTTGGAGGTTGATGACAAATTTAAGCCAAAAATGATGGAGGTTTTGCACCTGGGTTATAAAGGGGTTATTTTTAATGGAAATAGAATAATCAGAGAGATGGTTTTTTTGGAATGAAGATGGGCTCATTTTTGGAACAAGGACATGACTGAATATGAATCAATACATTGTGTTTAAAAATATTCAATTTCTGTCTTCAAAATACATCTAATTTCTGGCATTTTCCCCATTTCTACTAATTCCATCTGAATTCAAAACCTTCTCATCATTTCACATAAAGTTTATAGGAGTATCCCTGTAAATGTCCTTGGTTTTAATTGTCGTGTGTGCTGTTTTATCCTGCATACCTCCAATCCTCTTCACAGAGCAAGTAGAGTGAAGAACTTCTCAAATTCTGGCCAGATCATGCTACTCCATTATTTATTCCCCTTTGCTGCTCCTTTTTTTCCCTTGGAACAAGATCGAAATTCCATTATGGCCTCTAGTTACATGCTCTGGGATAATGCATTATCAAAAATTGACATAAATTCATTTTATCTTATTTTTATATTTATCTTATATTTATTATAGTTGCTGTTGTTATTTTAAATTTATATACAGGAAGCATACTTTCTTTAGAGTACAGTTCTAAGAATTTTAACACATGTACAGATTCATGTGGCCATCACCACCATCAGGATACAGAACAGTTCATCAGATTCTTCGTAGTCAAACCCTCCTTCATCCTGAACCCCTGGGACCTATCAATCTTGCTTTCCATCCTGATAGTTTTGTCTATCAATACTGTTATATAATTGGAATCATGGATCATATATGTTTTGAAACTGGCTTCTTTTACTCAGCTTAATACTTGTGAGATTTGTCCATACTGTTGCATTTATCCATTCTCTAGTTTCATTGCTGAATCATATGGATGTACCTGTTTATTTATCCATTCACCTGCTGGAGGACATTTAGATTGTTTCTAGTTTTTTTGAAAATTATGAATGAGATGCTATGCATACTTAGGTACAGGTTTTTATGTGAACATAAGTATTATTTCTCTAGGATAAATCATTAAACTGCGATTCCTGGGTGAGAGGGTGTGTGTGTGCTTGACTTTATAAGCAAAAAGTAAACTCTTATTAGAGTGGGTGAACCTTTTTGCAATACCATTAGCAATTGAGTGTTCCAGTGATTCTCCATCCTTCCAGAATTTAGTATTGTCTGTTCTTCCTCATTAACTGCTAATGATATTAAGCATATAATTGTCAACCAGATGATTTCTTTGATTAAGCAATTGTTAAAATCTTTCTACTTGTTTTTAAAATGCGGTTTGTTTATTTTTTCTTTTCTTCTGTTGAGCTTTTATAGTTCATTTTATTTTAGAGAAAGTCCTTTGATTATTTTAACAGTGTCTTTTGCAATGCAACAATTAGAGCTGATTTTATGATTTTTTTCTTTAATGTATCCTGTTTTTGCCCACACAACTTTTTGCCTAATTCCAAGTTCTCTATATCTATCTATTTTGTAGTTTTATATGTTATAATTAAGTCTATGATTCATTTTGAATGTATATTTGTACAAGTTATTAGGCTCAGGTGATTTTTTTGTATATTATTTTTATTTTTGCCCATGGAATAATTTTCCCAACATTTGTTGAAAAAGTCACCGATACTTCATTAATTGCTTTTGCCCATTTGTCAAAGATTGATTTGACTTATTTGGGGGGCCTTTGATAGACTCTTTATTATGTTTATTGAGTTTTCCAATCTAGGAAAATGATTTACCTCCTTATCTACTTAGATATTCTTATATTCATATCATAATGCACATGTTCATGCACATTTTATAAGGCATACATATTTTATCCTTTAAATTTTCATTTTCTTAAAATTTTAAGTTTCTGCTCCTAAATTGCTTGATTGTAGTAATAGTTTTAATTACATATATGTGTGTGTGTGTGTGTGTGTGTGTGTGTATGGTTTCATTCTCTTAATATATATATGATTTCATTGTTAGTTTTCAAGTATTGAACCAGCATTATATTTCTAGATGAATCCCATTTGCTTGTGGTTTATTATTACAATTATGTATTTCTGGGTTTGAGATGTTGACATTTTATTGAGGAATTTTCCTCAAGATCCTGAGTGATACCAGTGTATACTGTTTGTTCTTTTCTTCCTCTCTCCCATCCATCTCCACTCACCCACTGATTCCTTTCTTTATTCCCTTCTCTTTGTCTCTCTCTGTTATTACTTTCTTCCTTACGTGATTTATATCCAAGAATGTCTCATAAAATGAGTTGAGAAATATTTGTTTTCTGGAAGCAGTTATACATAAGTTGTGTTTCTGCTTTAAAAGTTTTATATAATATCCTAATAAAAACATCTGGATTTGGAGTATTTTTTTCCCCCTTTGGGTATTTTAAACCAAGAATTAGATGTCTGTAACAGATATAAGACTATTCCGGGTATTTCTTTCCTAGCTGAGTTTTGGTGAGTAGTAGATTTCAGGGGATTGGTCAATTTCATCTAAGTTGTTAAATGTGCTTTATATTAGATTGTTCATGATATTATCTTGTTATATTTTTGGTACATGTGGGTTTTATAATGATATCATTTTTTTTTTACTCCTTATACTGTAATTTGTGCCTTTTGTTTTCATTATCACTATGGCTAAAAGCTTATCAATGTCATTTTCAAAGAACACAGTTTTTTTTAATTCATTATTCCTATTATTTTTTCTGTTTCAATTATGTCAGATTTTGCTCTTGTCTTTCCTTCTGCTTGATTTCATTGTTTCTTAGATAATTTAATCTACATGAATTTTCTTTTCTAATTTAAGCATTTTGTTGCTATGAATTTTTCTGTGAGCAATATTTTAACTGTGACTATGTATCCCTCATATATTGACAAGGTTTATCTCACTTTCATTAAATTAAAAATATTTCTAACTTTTCTTATGATGACCTTTTTGATCCAATACTAATTTACAATTATGTTTATTCCCAATGTTATTTTTAGTTATAGATTTCTAATTTGACTTCACGATGCTTGTGAATGTATTTTTGTGTAATTTCAATTTGTAAAAATATGTTAAGCTGTTATTGACCCAGGATATTTTTGTTTGTTCTTTTTAGGTATACATGACAGTAATGTCTATTTTGATATATTATGCATATTATGGAGTGTAACTTCCCATTTGTATGGTTGTATATGATGTGGAGTTACACAGATTGTGCATTCATATATGAATACAGAAAAGTTATGTTCAATTTATTCTACCAATCCCCCTCCCTTCCCCCCCCATATGCCCCTGTCCAATCTGGTGAACTTCTACCCCCAACCCATTGTGAGTCATTATCTGCATATCAGAGAGAACATTTGGCCTTTGGTTTTTAGGATTGGTATTTCACTTAGCAAGATAGTCTTCAGTTCCATCCATCTACCAGCAAATCTCATTATTTTATCCTTCTTTATGGCTGAATAATTTTCCATTGTGTGTGTGTGTGTGTGTGTGTGTGTGTAATATATATATTATCACATTCATATATATATCACATTCATATATATATAATGTTGTTTCTTAGATAATTTAATCTACATGTCTTTCTTTTCTAATTTTAGCATTTTATTGGTATAATTTTTTCTTTGAGCAATATTTAAACTGTGACTAAGCTGTGTCCCTCAGATATAACCCCTTCAACATTTATGTATACCACATTTTCTTTATCCATTCATCTGTTGGAGAACACCTAGGTTGGTTCTATAGTTTAACTATAGTCAATTGAGCTACTATTAAACATTGTTGTGGTTGTATCACTGCAGTATGCTGATTTGAGTATAAACTGAGGAGTGGGATAGTTGGGTCAGATGGTGGTTCCATTGCAAATTTTCTGAGAAATCTCCATACTGCTTTCCAGAGTGGTTGCACCAATTTGCTGTCCCACCAACAATGTGTGGGTGTACTTTTTCCCTGACATCCTCATCCACATTGTTGCTTATATTCTTGATATTTGACATTCTGATGGGAGTGAGAGGAAATCTCAATGTAGTTTTAATTTACATTTCTCTAATTGCTAGAGATGTTGAACACATTTTCATATATATGTGTTGACTTATCATATTTCTTCTGTAAAGTTTCTGTTCAATTCCTTTTCCCATTTATTGGTTGGATGATGATGATGATGATGATGATGATGATGATAATGATGATAATGATTTTGGTGTTAAATTTCTTGAGTTCTTTATATATTCTAGAGATTAATGCTGTATCTGAGGTAAAGGTGGCAAATATTTTCTTCCATTCTGTAGGCTCTCTTCATGTTCTTGATCGTTTCCTTAGCTGAGAAGAAGTTTTTTAGTTTGAGTCCATCCCATTTATTGATTCTTAATTTTACTTCTTGTACTTTAGGAGTCTTGTTAAGGAAGTCAGTTTCTAAGTTGACATGATGAAGAGTTGGGCCTACTTTTTCTTCTAGTAGGTACACAGTCTCTGGTCTAATGCCTAAGTCCTTGATCCACTTTGAGTTGAGTTTTGTGCAGGGTGAGAGATAGGGGCTTAATTTCATTTTGCTACATGTGGATTTTTAGTTTTCCCAGCACAATTCGTTGAAGAGGCTATCTTTTCTCCAATGTGTGTTTTTGGCACCCTTGTCTAGTAAGAAACGACTGTATTTACGTGGGTTTATCTCTGTGTTTTCTATTCTGTATCATTTGACTCAGGATATTTGATCTGCCCAGTTCTTTGTGCTCTTGAAAATGATTTGTATTCTGCTGTTGCTAAAGTTAAGAGTGCATGACACATAGTTGGTCATTGGTGTTTTTCAGTTCTATTTATTGTTTTGATTTCTGAGAGAACAATGGTGAAACCTCTAATTATAAATTTTTTCATTTTTCTTTTGAGTTCTACCAGTTTTTGCTTCATGTATTTCTAGGCTTTGTTTTTAGGTATACACATTAAGGATTAATTTTTTTCCTTTTCTTTTACTTTTAGGCATTTTGATCCTACTACCTTTGGTGTGGATTTTTTTTTAATAGTTTATCCTTTTTGGAGTTCATTCAGTTCATTGAATCTATATGTTTAAGACTTTACCCAACTATAGGCAGTTTTTTTTTTTGTTATTTATTTACTTTTTTTCAGTGCTGGGGAATAAAATCCTGGCTTCCTACATATCAGGCAAGCACTCTATTTCTGAGCAACAAATTAAGGAAGTTTTAAGACAATATCTCTTTGATTTTTAAATTATTATTTATTATTATTATTTTTATTATTATTAGTAGTAGTAGTACTCTTTTCATAAAAGTTAGACCTGTAGTATTTCACAGGTTTAGTAGATTTGTTCATATTTCCCCTCCTTTGTTCAATAGTGGCTAATTTTTTTCTTCCCACATTTTTTATTAGTGCATTATGGTCATAAACAATAATGGAATTTGTTATTATGCATTCATATATACATGCAATATAACAATTTAATTTGACCCTTATTACTCCCCAGCATTTTCCATCTCCCACCCCCCTTTCTAATCCCTGGACCCTTTCCTTCTGATCCTTTTTGATTTTCTTTTTTATTTTTTTCTTCTTTTTTTTTATTGGTTGTTCAAAACATTACATAGTTCTTGATATATCATATTTCACACTTTGATTCAAGTGGGTTATGAACTCCCATTTTTACCCCGTATACAGATTGCAGAGTCACATCAGTTACACTTCCACTGATTTACATATTGACATACTCATGTCTGTTGTATTTTGCTGCCTTTCCTATCCTCTACTATCCCCCCTCCCCTCCCCTCCCCTCTCCTTTTCTCTCTCTACCCCCTCTACTGTAATTCATTTCTCCCCCTTGTATTATTTTTCCCTTTCCCCTCACTTCCTCTTGTATGTAATTTTGTATAACCCTAGGGGTCTCCTTCCATTTCCAAGCAATTTCCCTTCTCTCTCGCTTTCCCTCCCACCTCTCATCCCTGTTTAATGTTAGTCATCTTCTCATGCTCTTCTTCCCTACTCTGTTCTTAGTTACTTTCCTTATATCAAAGAAGACATTTGGCATTTGTTTTCTAGGGATTGGCTAGCTTCACTTAGCATAATCTGCTCTAATGCCATCCATTTCCCTCCAAATTCTATAATTTTGTCATTTTTGAATGCAGAGTAATACTACATTGTGTATAAATGCCACATTTTTTTTATCCATTCGTCTATTGAAGGGCATCTAGGTTGCTTCCACAGTCTTGCTATTGTGAATTGTGCTGCTATGAACATCGATGTAGCAGTGTCCCTGTAGCATGCTCTTTTTAGGTCTTTAGGGAATAGACCCAGAAGGGGAATAGCTGGATCAAATGGTGGTTCCATTCCCAGCTTTCCAAGAAATCTCCATACTGCTTTCCAAATTGTTTGCACCAATTTGCAGTCCCACCAGCAATGTACAAGTGTACCCTTTTCCCCACATCCTCGCCAGCACTTGTTGTTGTTTGACTTCATAATGGCTGCCAATCTTACTGGAGTGAGATGGTATCTTAGGGTGGTTTTGATTTGCATTTCCCTGACTGCTAGAGATGGTGAGCATTTTTTCATGTACTTGTTGATTGATTGTATATCCTCCTCTGAGAAGTGTCTGTTCAGGTCCTTGGCCCATTTGTTGATTGGGTTATTTGTTATCTTATTGTCTAATTTTTTGAGTTCTTTGTATACTCTGGATATTAGGGCTCTACCTGAAGTGTGAGGAGTAAAAAATTTGTTCCCAGGATGTAGGCTCCCTATTTACCTCTCTTATTGTTTCTCTTGCTGAGAAAAAACTTTCTAGTTTAAGTAAGTCCCATTTGTTGATTCTTGTTACTAACTCTTGTGCTATGGGTGTCCTATTAAGGAATTTGGAGCCCGACCCCACAATATGTAGATCGGAGCCAACTTTTTCTTCTATCAGACGCAGAGTCTCTGATTTGATATCAAGCTCCTTGATCCATTTTGAGTTAACTTTTGTGCATGGCGAGAGAAAGGGATTCAGTTTCATTTTGTTGCATATGGATTTCCAGTTTTCCCAGCACCATTTGTTGAAGATGCTATCCTTCCTCCATTGAATGCTTTTAGCACCTTTATCAAATATAAGAAAGTTGTAGTTTTGTGGGTTGGTTTCTGTGTCCTCTATTCTATACCATTGGTCCACCTGCCTGTTTTGGTACCAATACCATGCTGTTTTTGTTACTATTGCTCTGTAGTATAGTTTGAAGTCTGGTATCGCTATACCACCTGATTCACACTTCCTACTTAGCATTGTTTTTGCTATTCTGGGTCTTTTATTTTTCCATATGAATTTCATGATTGCTTTCTCTATTTCTACAAGAAATGCCATTGGGATTTTGATTGGCATTGCATTAAACCTATAGAGAACTTTTGGTAATATCGCCATTTTGATGATATTAGTTCTGCCTATCCATGAACAGGGTATATTTTTCCATCTTCTAAGATCTTCTTCAATTTCTCTCTTTAGGGTTCAGTAGTTTTCATTGTATAAGTCTTTTACCTCTTTTGTTAGGTTGATTCCCAAGTATTTTATTATTATTGAGGATATTGTGAATGGAGTGGTTGTCCTCATTTCCATTTCAGAGGGTTTGTCGCTGATATACAGGAATGCCTTTGATTTATGCATGTTGATTTTATATCCTGCCACTTTGCTGAATTCATTTATTAGCTCTAATAGTTTCCTTGTAGACCCTTTTGGGTCTGCTAGGTATAGAATCATGTCATCTGCAAATAGTGATAGTTTAAGTTCTTCTTTTCCTATTTTTATGCCTTTAATTTCTTTCGTCTGTCTAATTGCTCTGGCCAGTGTTTCAAGAACTATGTTGAACAGAAGTGGTGAGAGAGGGCATCCCTGTCTTGTTCCAGATTTTAGAGGGAATGCCTTCAATTTTTCTCCATTCAGAATGAAGCTAGCCTGGGGCTTAGCGTAGATTGCTTTTACAATGTTGAGGTATGTTCCTGTTATCCCTATTTTTTCGAGAGTTTTGAACAAAAAGTGATGCTGTACTTTGTCGAATGCTTTTTCCGCATCTATTGAGATGATCATATGGTTCTTATTTTTAAGTCTATTGATGTGGTGAATAACATTTATTGATTTCCGTATATTGAACCATCCTTGCATCCCAGGGATGAATCCTACTTGATCATGGTGTACAATTTTTTTGATATGATTTTGTATCTTGTTCGCCAGAATTTTATTGAGGATTTTTGCGTCTAGGTTCATTAGAGATATAGGTCTGTAGTTTTCTTTCTTTGAAGTATCTTTGTCTGGTTTAGGAATCAGTGTGATGTTGGCCTCATAGAATGAATTTGGAAGTTCTCCCTCTTTTTCTATTTCCTGAAATAGCTTGAAAAGTATTGGTGTTAGTTCCTCTTTAAAGGTTTTGTAAAACTCTGCTGTATACCCATCCGGTCCTGGGCTTTTCTTAGTTGGTAATCTTTTGATGGTTTCTTCTATTTCCTCAATTGATATTGGTCTGTTTAGGTTGTCTATATCCTCCTGTCTCAATCTGGGCAGATCATATGATTTAAGAAATTTATCGATGCCTTCACTATCTTCTATTTTATTGGAGTATAAGGATTCAAAATAATTTCTGATTATCTTTTGTATTTCTGAAGTGTCTGTTGTGATATTGCCTTTTTCATCCTGTATGCTAGTAATTTGAGTTCTCTCTCTTCTTCTCTTCGTTAGCATGGCTAAGGGTCTGTCGATCTTATTTATTTTTTCAAAGAACCAACTTTTAGTTTTATCAATTTTTTCAATTGTTTCTTTTGTTTCTATTTCATTAATTTCAGCTCTGATTTTAATTATTTCTTGCCTTCTACTACTTTTGCTGTTATTTTGCTCTTCTTTTTCTAGGATTTTGAGATGAAGTATGAGATCATTTATTTTTTGGATTTTTCTTTTTTTAAGGAATGAACTCCATGCAATGAATTTTCCTCTTAGAACTGCTTTCAATGTGTCCCATAGATTCCGATATGTTGTGTCTGTGTTTTCATTTATCTCTAAGAATTTTTTAATTTCCTCCTTAATGTCTTCTATAACCCATTGATCATTCAGTAACCTATTGTTCATTCTCCAAGTGATGCATGATTTTTCCTTCCTTCTTTTATCGTTGATTTTCAGTTTCATTCCATTATGGTAAGATAAGATGCATGGTATTATCTCTACTCTTTTACATTGTCTAAGAGTTGCCCTGTGACATAATATATGATCTATTTTTGAGAAGGATCCATGTGCTGCTGAGAAAAAAGTGTAACTGCTTGATGTTGGGTGGTATATTCTATATATGTCAATTAAGTCTATGTTGTTAATTGTGTTATTGAGTTCTATAGTTTCCTTATTCAACTTTTGTTTGGAAGATCTGTCCAGTGGTGAGAGAGTTGTGTTGAAGTCTCCCATGATTATTGTATGGTGGTCTATTAGACTCTTGAACTTGAGAAGAGTTTGTTTGATGAATAAAGCTGCACCATTGTTTGGGGCATATATATTTATGATTGTTATGTCTTGTTGGTGTATGGTTCCCTCGAGCAGTATGTAGTGTCCCTCTTTATCCCTTTTGATTAACTTTGACTTGAAATCTATTTTATTTGATATGAGTATTGACACTCCTGCTTGTTTCCGAAGTCCATATGAGTGATATGATTTTTCCCAACCTTTCACCTTCAGTCTATGTATGTCTTTTCCTATGAAATGTGTCTCCTGTAGGCAGCATATTGTTTGGTCATGTTTTGTGATCCATTCTATTAGCCTGTGTCTCTTAATTGGTGAGTTTAAGCCATTAACATTTACGGTTATTATTGAGATATGGGTTATCCTTCCAGCCATATTTGTTTATTTATGTTACTGAATATGGTTTATTTTCCTCTTTGATTATTTTCCCCCCTTTACTGTCCTACCTCCCACTGTTGGTTTTCATTGTTATTTTCCATTTCCTCTTCCTGTAATGTTTTGCTGAGGATTTTTTGGAGAGATGGTTTTCTAGCTGCAAATTCTTTTAACTTTTGTTTATCATGGAAGGTTTTAATTTCATCTTCCATCTTGAAGCTTAATTTTGCTGGATACACAGTTCTTGGTTGGAACCCATTTTCTTTCAGTGTTTGAAATATGTTAGTCCAGGATCTTCTAGCTTTCAAAGTCTGTGTTTAGAGTTCAGCTGTTATCCTGATTGGTTTACCCCTAAATGTGATCTGCTTCCTTTCTCTTGTAGCTTTTAAGATTCTCTCCTTATTCTGTATGTTGGGAATCTTCATTATAATGTGTCTAGGTGTGGATCTCTTATGATTATGCACATTCGGCGTCCTATAGGCTTCTAGGATTTGGGATTCTGTCTCGTTCTTCAAGTCTGGGAAGTTTTCTCGAATTATTTCATTGAATAGATTGTTTATTCCTTTGGTTTGGAGCTCTGTGCCTTCCTGTATCCCAATGACTCTTAAGTTTGGTCTTTTAATGTTTTCCCATATTTCTTGGATGTTCTGCTCATGGTTTCTTAGCAGACTTGCTGAGCTGTCTATGTTCTTTTCAAGATGAAATACTTTGTCTTCATTGTATGATGTTCTATCTTCTAAGTGATCTACTCTGCTGGTAGTATTGTCAATTGAGGTTTTAAGTTGGTTTATTGCTTCCTGCATTTCTAGGATTTCTATTTGTTTGTTTTTTATTACTTCTATCTCCCTGTGAAATTGATCTTTTACTTCCTGGATTTGTTTATATAGTTCCTTGTCAAAGTGATCTTTCATTGTCTGATTTTGCTGTCTCATGTCTTCCTTGAGACTCCAGATCATCTGAAGCATGTATATCCTGAACTCTTTCTCTGACATTCCATCTGTTGCAGCTATTACCTCTTCTAAAGTTGAGTTGACCTGCATTGCTTGTGGTCCTTTCTTTCCTTGTCTCTTCATACTGGTCGCGTTTCTTTCTGCTTACTGAGACTGTTGTGTTATTGAATTTTCCCCCTATATATTTGTATTACTCTTGTATAGTTGCAAAGTCTCCCGCACAGGCGCGGGCAGGGGCTCTGCTCCTCCTCCAATTGGGGCACTGTGCCTACCACATCGGCAGGCCGCTGGGCCTGTTCTGCTGGTTGGTAGCAGGTGCGCCTACCTTGCAGGCGCGTGGGACGCCTCTGCCACTCCCAGGTTGCTGGGCCTGACATGCTGGTGGGTTGCAGGTCCGGCTACCTTGCAGGCGAGGGGGGAGGGCGCACACCTATTTGTATTTAGACAGTTACTCGAAATGGAGGACGTAATGCTTGGGATGAATGTTGGGGGGAAGGGGAAGGTAGGTGCTCTTGAAAAGAAAGAAGGAGAGGGAGATAGATAGCATAGAGGAGAATGGAAAGAGCAGTAAACCTTGGAAGGGGAGAGAGAGAGGGAAAAGGGAGAGAAAAAATTAAAATGTAATAGGAAATAAAATTAGGTCTTAGAGATCCATTTTCTTCTCTTCCCGTAGGCAAAGCTGTGCCCTCCGGGCTGAGTTTTGCCCTCAATGTGTCAACAGCAATCCCTGTAAGGCGGTTCCTGGGAGTCTCTCAATCCTGTTGGTCCAGAGCCGTTTCACTTCTACGGCCCCTCCTCCCCTTCCTCCTGCCAGCCAGCCAGGTCCTGCTCACCGGAGGCAGTTCCCCAAGGATTTGGTTACACTTTCAGCCCCACCGAGTGCTCTATTTCCCTAACTACTGAGCACTCTTGCTGCCATTCATCTAAGTCCCAGTGCTGTCGAGCTGTGGTCTGGGAGTCAATTGTTTAATTTTTCCGGACCCCTTTGGTGGGCACACCTTCGGAATCTGGCAGCTAAGACCATTGGTGTCACTGCTGGTGGTAATAGGAGTTGGGGGTCGAGGATCCCCTCTACTTCCCTCATCCCCTACAGTCACAACCACACTGCTGGCGGTAGGAGGAGTTGGGGGTCTGGAGTGTCCTCTGTTTCCCTCCGCCCCTACCGTCACACCCTCTCAGTTCACGGTTGGGGGATTTGGGGGTGGGGAGTCTTCTTTGCTTCCCTCTGTCCCTACAGTCATGCCCTCGTCACTGGCAGTAGGGGGAGTTGGGGGTCGAGAGTCCTTTGGCCCTTACGGTCACGCCCACGGGGAGATTTTGAAATTTCCCGGTTGTTTGTATCTGGTGTGGGTGGGAGTCACACACCTGCTAAAGTAGATTCTGCTGGGAAGGAATCTCTTTGGCTGAACTTTGGTGACTTCCCCTCTCTGCTATGGCGGGCCCCTGGCTCCTTGCCGGAGTATCCGAAGGGAGTGGTGGAACTGGCTTGTCTCTGGTCTGACACAATCTCTGGTTTTAGTTCCCAGTTCGCTATTTCGTAAAGGGTTGGTTAGATTCCCTTCACGCTGTCTCGGGGGGGGGGGAGCCGTTCGCCGGGTGGGTGGGGCTGTTAGTAGAGCCGGGAGGGCACGGGCTGTCTCCTGAGCCAGGCGGGGACACTTCTCGCTGCGCCAGGCCCCCGGGGGCTGCCTGTAGAGCCGGGCCACTGCGGCCGCGTGGCTAAGATCTGGGTGGGCGTGGGTGGCCGTTCGCTGAGCGAGAGTAGGGCCTCTCAGGACGGCGGGATGGCAGGTGCCGTCTGCAGGTTCAGGCGGGCCACGCCTCTCGGGGCCGCTGGCCGCTTTCTGAAGCGGCTGGTGGCCACGGGATTGTACCTCTGCACCCGCCGGGGGGTCGCCTGTAGAGCCGGGCAGCTGCGGCCGAGTGGCTACGAGCCTGGCAGGCGTGGTGGCCGTTCGCAGAGCGAGAGCAGGGCCTCCCCGGGACGGCGGGATGGCGGGTGCCGTCTGCGGGTTCGGGCGGGCTGTGTCGCTCTGGGCCGCCGGTCGCTTGCAGAAGCGGCTGGTGGCTGCGGGACTGGACCTCCGCGCCCGCGTGGCCGGCCAAGATCCACTTGTCTGGGACAAACTGACACTTCTAATAAACCTACCAATTCCTGGCAGGTCCCCTCTTAACGGAATTTTGCTAGAAGTTCCTCAGTAGGTAGACTGCCGCTGTTCCAATGGGTCTTTCTGATCCCGTTAATGTGGAGACATTGGAATCGCTGCTTCCTCGCCGGCGGCCATGTTGGATCCTCCCCAGGTGATTCTAATGTGAGGTCAAGATTGGGAATCCAGAGTTCTAAGCCAATTACTACATAATTATTCTCAAAGCTGCCACCCTGCAGGGGATCCAAAGCTCCCAAACACCGTAGACACCCCGCCCCGCCCATTACGTCGCCTTCTCTTCTTTTTGATTTTCATGAGATCCCTACCACTCCCACCATCTTCCCCCCACTTTTTTCTTTCTAGCTTTAACATATGAGAGAAAACACATGACCCTTGACCTTCTGAGTTTGGTTTATTTTGCTTAACATAATGGTCTCAAGTTTTATTCATTTTCCTGCAAATGAAATATTTTCATTCTTCTTTGTGACTGAATAAAACTCTATTGTGTACATATATCATTTTTCTTTATCCATTCATCTGTTGATAGACACCTAGTCTGGTTCCATAGTTTGGCTGTTGTGAATTGTGCTGCTATAAACATGGGTGTAAGTGTATCACTATTGTATGATGAATTTAATTTCTTAGAATAAACATCAAGGAGTGGAATATCTGGGTCATATGGTGATTTTATGTTTAGTCTTTTGAGGAATCTTCATATTGATTTCCATAGTTCTTGTATTAATTTACAATCCCACCAACAGTGTAAAAGTGTTTCTTTTTTTCCACATCTTCTTCATCATTTATTACCATTTGTATTCTTGATGGCTGCCATTCTGACTGGTGTGAGATGAAATCTCAGTAACTTGGATTTCCCTAATTGCTAATGATGCTGAACATTTTTTTCACATATTTGTTGGCCATTTGTATTTCTTCTTTTGAGAAGTGTCTGTTTAATTCATTTGCCCATTTATTAATTGGATTTTGTTTTTGGTGTAAAGTTTTTTTGAGCTCTTTATATATTCTAGATATTAATTCTCTGTCAGAAGAGTAGCTAGCAAAGATTTTCTCCCATTCTGTGGGTTCTTTATTCACATTCCTATTTGTTCCTTTGCTGTGCAAAGGATTTTAAATTTGATGCTGTCCCATTTTTACTTCTTGGCATGACTTCTTGAGCTGTTCAGGTCCTATTGAGAAAGTTGTTGCCTATGCCTATATTTGGAGTGTTGACCCTGCATTTTCTTCCAGGAGTTGCAGAGTTTCTTGTCTAATTTCTAGGCCTTTGATCAATTTTGAGTTGATTTCTATGCAGGGTGAGTGATAAGGGTCTAGTTTCATTCTTCTACATGTGGATAACTGGTTTTCCCAGCACTATTTGCTAAAAAGATTATCTTTTCTCCAATGTGTTTCTGGCACCTTTGTCAAGGATCAGATGATTGTAGATGTGTGGCTTTATCTCTATGTATTCTATTCTGTACCATTAATATGTGTGTCTGTTTTTATGCAAGTATCATGAAGTTTTTGTCACTGAATCTCTGTAGGATAATTTGGACTTAAGTATTATGACGCCTCTAGCATTTTTTTTCTTAGAATTTCTTTGGCTATACTGGGTCTTTTGTTCTTCCAAATAAATTTAAAGACTGTGTTCTATTCTGTGAAGAATGTCATTGATATTTTGGGCTTTACAGTGATGGGCTTTACATTTCAATCTGTATATTGTTTTTGGTATTGGGGTCATTTAAACAATATTATTCTACCTGTCCATGAACATGGGAGTTTTTTCCAGATTCTGAGGTCTTCAATTTCTTTCTTCAACATCCTATAGTTCTAGTCGTAGACATCTTTCACCTTCTTGGTTAGATTTATTCAACAGGGGATCATTTTTCATTGATCTGTTTTTGGGTTCACTCTTTTTCTCTGTAATTTCCAGTCTTCTGCTAAGCTAAACTCATGATTTGTAGATTTTTGTTATTGTATATTTTAGTTCTAAAATTCCCATTTAATTCTTTTCTATAATTTGTATTTCTTTGATGATACTTTGTATCTTTTCAATAATTTCAAGAGTGATAATTCTGGGGTTGGGGTTGTGGCTCAGTGGTGTCAAGCTTGCCTGGCACACACAAGGCCATGGGTTTCATCTGCTGTACCACAAAAACAAAATAAAATGCTCATCCTTATTTATTGAAGCAGGGCTATAATGACTGCTTTAAAGTTATTCTCTTATAATTCCAACATCTATGTTGCATCAGAATTGGTTTATGCTGATTGTCTTTTCTTTTGGGAGATATTGAAATTTCTTGATTCTTAATATATTTAGCAATTTTGGATGGTAACTGTAAATTCAGAATTGTGTTATGTGTGTCTTATTCAAAGCCTGTGTAGAATATAAAGTTTGTTTTTATTTTTACTTTAAAATGAAATGACCCAATTATGCTCGGGTGGGAAACTCTTATCTTCCTTCTATAAATGGTGAGTTCAATGTCAATTTTTTAAAAAAATCTTCTTAGTGGCATATGGCTCTAGCCCACATGAGTACTATTCAGTGACTAATCTGGGATCTGGGGAATGTTTGATCTGTGCATTAAATTCTTAATACTTTTGTTGTGCTGCTTAGGGTTAGATCCACCTTTGTGCAGCTCAGGCTCAGCCCAGGGGTCACTCTTTAAAAAGTTTTTCTGTGCTCAACATCACCAAAACCTTCTGAGTTCCAGATATTCCTTTTCATGAAAATCAAGACTTTGCTTTAGCTGATTATCACACATCTCCTGCAGCTGCTTCTCTATCTGGGGCTAGGAGGACAGAAGATGGAAAGAAGGAAAACAAGATTTTTTTTTATATTTCTTGGGACTATAGGGCAAGTGAGCTAAGGAGAAAGGCTTCCATTCTTTCTTTTTTTTTTTTTTTAGTACTTGTCCAAAAACCTCTACCATTATTTTCTCCCTACCTGAGAGGGAAGGGGGAGAAAGAAAAAAAAATGAACAAAAATCCAAGAGATTTCTTCCACATTTTTTGACTTCTTAGAGTTCTCTTTTCCTGTCTTTGGACACAAAATATAGGGGTTCTTACAGGACTTCTATCTTCACTTGTGTGTTCACTTCCAGTTTTTATGCTGCCTTAGAATTCAGGCTGGGAGATTGTGCAGAAAGGAAACCAGCTCCCTTCTGGTTTAATGCTAATTTGAATTCAGGCTACCTTTCTAATGTACCTAGTACCATTTATTTTCAGAATCTTAAGAATTTTAACATAGGTCTTCTATGGATTGTCTACTAGGTTTTAGTTGAAATTGAGGTTGATGAAAAGGTGAAGAGTAAACCACTTCCTCCATTTTGACTGGAACTTAAATCTAGATTCACTTTTAAAAGGAGTCAGGTAAGAAACGTGTTGATAAAGGAGAGAAGTGATAAGATAATAGGGGAAAAATGAAAAGGCACTGGGTAGCGCTAAGACAATAAAGAGGAAAACATCAAGCAATTGTAGAAAAAAATAAACACTATTATCAGGAGATATTACTCTTTCTATAAATAGGCTAAATTTGGTACTTCCAAGTAACTAAGGTTGAAAGAAATGATTAAAGGATCAAGAAGCATTGGAGAACTTGACAGCCTCTATGTGGTTGTTATACCTTATCCACTAGTTTGAACTCCTATTATTGGTGATAAGAAGGAACATTACTCAGAAAACTGGAGATTTCATGTAGCCTAGGGGCAAGAATTTGTGATGCTATTTCTCTCTCTCTCTCCCTCTCTCTCTTTCTCTCTCTCTCTCTACACACATACACACACAGAGACACACATTCACACATGTGTGTATATATACATATACTTGCACACATATATAGAACATGTACATGTATAATTGAAGTGATTACATCTTTATCCATTGTCTGGTGAGATTTAGGAAAATATTGGTCATAAAAAGGATATAAAAATGGAATTTCAGAGACAGTCTGCTAATAAATTACTGAGATGTAGTAAAAGATTTAAAATTTTGAAATAAATACAATATTTTGACTCCCAAACAAATAATTTATAGTACTAGAAAAGGTTGATTGTGTTTGCAGAAGTTGCAGTAAAAGATAAAAAAGTCTTTAATCCAAATTGTCAAAAATTTTAAAGATATTTGGTTCATTATATACCAATAATGCTGATATGCATGTTAAAAAAGAAATAACATGCAATAAGCAATCTACAGCCTCATTAGTCCTGCCCATTATCTCTTAATCTTAGGTACAAGAGAGCATTCACAACCATGATGGAGGACTGAGACTAAGCACAATAAAGGGATTTTTCCCTTTATAATATAACCAAAATTAGAATGTAAATTCAGTTATTAGTTATAAGTAAAATAAATCCAGTTTCTATTCTTGGTACTTTTTATTATTGTTCCTAAAATTTTCTAACTTTATGGTTTTTTTTTTTTTTTACTTTTAAATCTGTAGTTTCTTTTCCTCTTCATTTTATTTAACTTTTATTTATGTTCACTAAACTAACTTAAGTCCACATGGCTTTAAGCAATCTTTTTCTTTCCAGAGAGTTATTTATTCAAAACTATTTCTTATATTTTCAGTCCTTTAGTTCTTATTGCAATCAAGCTTTTTCTGTTTTCCCTTCCCCCCCCCCCTTTATCTTTCCTGGTAAATCATCTTCTGTTTTGGGGGATAAAATAAGTTGTAGGATCACACTGTTACACATGTACCTCTGGATGATTAGCATAATGATACATCAGGACTCAGACTTGTCAAATGTTCAGAGTAAAATCATCTAGCATTTGGAACTGAATTCCTCACTCCAATTCTATTTGAGTTTATACCCCTGACTTATGGAATCTGATCACGTTTTACTTAATAGCATGTTCTATTCATATATTAGTGAAGACCAAGATAGAAACTTGAATTATCATGAGCTGAATTAGAAAGACAGAATGATATAATCATCAAAACAGAACAGAAATGAATTGACATAGATGCCAAATGCCTGGTTTTCATTAAAATCAATGGTGGTTTACAAGAACTAATTCATTTTTAATATTTTGTGCTAAAATATTAGTTTGGCATTGCTTTGGTCTTCTACATACAGGTTGAAAATGACCAACCACAATTTCAATGAACTTCAATTTCAGTATTCCTTTTTGAAATGGATTGGAGAGTAATAACTACTAATATAATCTACAATGAGTTACCAGTCAACTGGAGATAGATGTGGGCATTTCATTGTAACAATAGCATTTTATACAATACAAAAAATATTGGAACATTGAAGCCACGTATTAGCTCAAAGGAAAACATTCTTTAACATAGGGATTATCGCCCATTTTGTCTTATGTAACTTATTTGGTAATTTGGGGAAAAAATTATCCAGTTTTAATGGAGGAATTTTTGGAATAAAGTAGATTAAGAGAGGGGATAATGAACATTCATGAGAATAACATAATAGCAAGTATTAGTGTATCAAACTGTTCAGTAAGTCTTAGAGAAACCTAAATGGGGGAGGAAGGTGACTAGAATAGTAATTTGTTATGAAAATGAAGATATTTTGAGAGTTAAAGGGGATACTACTACTACTAATTCATCTATTATAGAAAGAAAAATAGGATACAGTCACATAAGCAATGAGCAATATATTACTTTATAAATAAGTAACATATTACATTTTTATTCATTTATAAAAATAGGAATCACATTTCAATTTTTAAGTCTTTATAAACAAAAAACACAAAAGAATTACCACATATCTCCAAGTGGATTTTAGGAGATCACTATTGAGGATAAGGATTGAAACTACTAAATATTTGTTCAGATACAGGAGGCTTGAGTCCTAGCTCCCTGTTTTTTGATCTTTGTTTATAAAGGTGCAGGTTAAATTTTCCTTTCATGAAAAAAAAACTGTGTTCTCATATTTAAGTTTTCTTTGAATATTGATATAAGTCTCTGTAGAGCCAGGAGTGGTGGCACAGGCCTATGATTCCAGTGTTGGGGAGGCTGAGGCAGGAGGATAGAGAATTCAATGCCAGCCTCAGCAATTTAGCAAGGCACTGAGCAACTTAGTGAGACCCTGTCTCTAAATAAAATATATAAAAAAGAAGGGTTGGGGATGTGACTTAGTGGTCTAGTGCCCCTGGGTTTAATCTCTAGTACAAAAAAAAAAAGTTTCTGTATAAGTCAATATTAGGAGATATCTTCTGGGTTTTGTAATTATTTCCTGGCTGTGATTTTCTATGAGAACTTTGTTAGCTTTCTGTCTCTATAACAAATAACCATATAATGCAAAAATATAATCTTAGAAATATTCATTTTGGCTCACAGTTTTGAAGTTTTCTGTCCCTGCTCAATTGGCCCATTGTTTTGGGGCTTGTGGTGAGGGAGCACATCACGACAGAGGCATATGCAGTGTAAAACCACTCACGTCATGACCAGAGAGCAAAAACAAGACAAAAGAGACCAGGGCCCATCAATCTACTTCAAGGACATTCACAAAATTACCTAAAACCTCTCACTAGGTTCCACCTCATAAATGTTGTATTACCTCCTAACAGCTTCTCCTTAGGGATTAAGTCTTCAAAGCATGAGTCTTCAGGGGAATATTGAAGATCCAAATAATAGCAAAGGTGTTTACACTTCTGTGGGATATTTTGGAAATGTGATGATACTCATTGTCATAGTATAAGGAGGTGATGATGCTGGCATTTAGTGGGAAGTAGTAGGGATGCCAGAGACTTTTTATGCTCAAGCTTCTTAATAATAGTCCTTCTTTTTACAACTTATAAATCGTCTACAGGACATTAATGTACATGAAACTCTGTTTATGATTTTTGAGCTGAGAAATAAACTATTTTGTACATAAATACAAAATCATATCACACAGTTTAAATGTAAGTAAAAATTTCCAGGACTGCTACTATCATGAAAACTGGGAAAGATTGTATTCCATTTCATTCTTTATTATTTGTCATTTTAGAAAAAACATGTCATTCTCTGTAGAGCTGCTCAGGGTGTGACAAAACAGCCGAGTCAACCTGCACCCATAGCTGTGGTGTTCACAGTGATTCCACACATACGGGATGGCTTTCTACTACTGTGGCATGAATATGCCCAAATACTCACACCAAGTTACATTTAAATATAGTAGTTTATGCCACAATTATATTGCTTTTTTAAAGTTGCATGGTTTTTTATATTATCCACAAGTTTCATTTTAGGAGAGTAAAATAGTTAAAGTATTTCATATATAAGGTCATTGAATCTGACAGGGTTGAGAACCAAAGCTTTAGGATACAGAAACAGCTCCTAGCATTTTAGTGTTGACAGGAAATTTAGAAATCAGCCTAGTAGAGTAGATTGAGCACTGGACTAAATTTTGCAGGATTGAGTATTAATACCAGTTCTGACATGAATCACATTACTTTAGCAAACTGTATTTTCCTCCTATGTAAGTTTAAAAAAATGGGATAATTTAAAGTGGAAAACCCCCCAGACTTTTCTCTGTTTTCCTTAATCCAAGATAAGTGGCTAGAAAGTTCAGGGAAATGGAACATTTCAAATGGAGCTTGTATAAATCTGGGACCCAGATACAACATGGATATTTCTAGATTTGCATGTATGACTCTGGTATCCATTTCTGATCAAAAACAAAAGAATGAGATGGTCTCTTGTGGTTTTTTTTCTAGTTAAAAATTATTTCCTACCACCATATCGAGAGAACTATATCTAAATTTTGGATCTTGTTTTGGAAACAGACTTGAAATAAGTTGCTCACTAAGTAGCATTTATAATTAATGTGATTGCCAGGTCTAATTTTTATCCTCCAGGTATTCAGTAATTATCTCAAAATTATCTTTGATATTTAAATTAACTTGAAAAACCATAATCCATAGAGCCCTGATGCAGTTTGAACATGGTTTGTCCCCCAACACTCATGCTGAAATTTAATCCCCATGTGAGGTATTAAGAAGGGAGAAACTTGATCTGGCTATGGTGTTTAGAGGTGGGGACATAAGAGGATGATTAGGATTAAGTAAGATCATTAGGGTGGAGCTCTCATGACTGAGTCCTGGTGACTTTACAAGTAGCAGAGGAGAGATAAGAAGAGAAACACAGACACCTATGTGCACTTCCTTTCTTACCATGTGGTGCCCTATACCATCTCAGGAGTGTGCCCGTAAGAATGCCATCAATAGATGTGGCTTCTTGACCTTAACCCTGGAGAAATATAAGTCAAAATAAATCTCCTTTTTTATAGAGTAGCCTGCCTCAGTTATCCTGTTATGGTAAGGAAACATAAACTAATACAAATGCTAGAAAAGACCAGTACATAAAATGTAAGAAGACTAAGTAAGGGTGATTTTCTAGTGTGGGTTAAAAATCAGAACCCACGGATTTGACCAAGAATCCAAAAGAGTTGAAGTTTGTGGAGTTACGTTACTCAGCTTTGATATTAATTTCATCATTCTATAAGTTGATCATTCTGAAAATTAGAGTCCTTCCTGATCACCTGATCAGCTCAGCTAACAATGATGCTGCTGTCTGTATTTCTGTGGCACTAAGTCTCTGAAGCCATTGGCTACCTTCATTTTATATATATATGTATATATATATATATATATATATATATATATATATATATATATATATATATATATTTTAAGGCAGGAACTAACAACTGCTCAAGGACATCTGGTTTGTGGGTAACATAAGTTCATATTACCAACATCACTTGAATCTTACTAGCTTATTAGACCTTTTTTTGCATAATAAGTGTTCAGCCAATATATCAGAGCTCCATGTTCTCTCAAGTACTTTCAGGATAGAGAGGGTATGATGTACATTCTGCCAAGTGAGTTGGAGCCAGTGCTCACCTCTGACCTGCTTCTCCCTCAACCTTTAATCCCTTCGCTCTGTTTGGCTCCTTGTTCCTCATACCTTCTTCACAAAAGAAAAGTTACTGAGGTTTGAAAGGAGGGGGCATCTTCAGTACCCCTGGCCATTTAGTTTTTTTCAATGTACATCCTTTTTATCAGATTTCACTGTGACATCACAGTCCAGCTGTGGATGCACCTGCATCATTCATCCAGGATGCTCCTCAGCCTTTGGAAAATTCATGATGTAAATATGGGTTGAATATTACTACTAAATATCACTCAGCAGATAAATACACATCTTTCCCATTTTCCCATCCCCAATCAGCAGAAGAGTTCATGTATCTTAGGACCTTCCACGGTGGAGTTTTCAAAGCTCTGAACCGAGTCCAGAGGCTTCTGTTTGAAACCTCAGCCAGGCTTTCAGCTCTGTGACTTCTGACCAGTCACTTACTCATTTAATCTGTTTACTTGAAGAGAATGCTCTTGGAGGTGCTTTACAACTATTTTATTTATATTCCAAGATGAGAAGAAATCTCTTGGATATCTTTTCTTTGTTTAGTCTTTTACCTTGTCAAAGGATATCTCCAAAGGAGATTTATTTAGGTTTTATATCTCCACTATTTATTGACAGTGTGGAATCTTATAATGAGTGAGAAGAGAAATGTTGCATTCTGAGTATTAATTATGTTTTCTTATCAAGGCTTTGTCCTTTTCCTTCTCATTGTTTTCTCTGTGTCTTTCTTTGTTGCACGTGGGGAGCTTTCATTAAGCTTATAAAGCTTGGCATGATTGATTGTGTTTCCAGAGGCTGGACGCTTTGCTAGGAGCTATGGTTTTGTCTTGGAAAATCACACTAATCAAATTTGAAGACACTGATGTGCATTTTCAAGTAAGAACCTGGCTCTTTGGGGTTTCATCTAGATCAGGCCTTATAAATTAAGTGATGATTTTTTTTCCTTAAGTCAGTAAATAAAATTCATCAGTGGCCTTACATTGCCTTCACACGTCTTCAGATCAGCCAACCTATGAGTCAAACAGAATTTTATCCACTTTAAAGCTAATGCTTTGTTGTAGTTGGCAGTCCATTTATTAAAGGCAGAAGATGGGAACACAGGATAATTTGAGAACAATTTCTAAGATCACCGAAAAACTAAAGAAAAATGATCTCTAAATGTGTATCTCATAAATTGTAGAGGAACATATGTTTACTATAATTTCTTTTGTACAGAGAGTAATGCAAAATTTTCCAAAAGCCTCAGATGAAAAGCAATTTCAAAATGGTAAAATGATGTATTATCTTTTTTACTTATTCATCAATTTATTCAAAAGTTTTTATTAATCCCATACTCTGTGCCAGGCTCAGACAATATATGGCAGAGTGGAAAGGGACCTGAGCATTGGAAGCAGGTACACCTGTTTCTGAATTGTTTTGCCACGTATTAGGTGAGTTATAACAGATAAAGAAAATGACATTTAGACTTCAGTTTTTTTTTTCAATAAGAATTGACCAAAACAAAGACAATATTGAGAATCAATCCATTGGAAGGTGAGTCATACTAGGTAAGAAGCTAATGTCTTTGTGTGCGTCTCCCACATGTTATTAATAAGAAGATTTTAAGATATATGGAAATTAACACAGATGGTGCCTTACTTATAAGAGGTGCTTATATGTGTCAGTCTCTTTTCATTAGTTGGAAATAAAGCTAAAAATGTAGAGTGATCTGCAATCACAGAGATTTTAAATGCTATGGATTTTGAATGCTATGGGACTATGTTCACATTACTAACGGCTATATCCTAAAATAGGACCTTACAAAGCATTTGAAGAAACTTAATAGTTTATAATGAACGACAATAAGTAAACAGGCAATAGGGAATAACTGTAGACATAAGACATTTGTGGACGCTGTAGTAAAGGGAATTTCTTAATCAGAAAAAAATGTGACCTTTGAGATTCAGGAACTCACATGATTGCCTAGGCTGGGTTCCACAGAGCCACAGTACAGTTAGACAGCCTCAGAGGGTAGAGGGAGCCCCTGAGAGTGGCCAGCAAATAGGGGGACTGCTTGCCTGCTAAATGTCATCATTCCTCTTTGAAACTCTTACAGGATCCTTGATGCTGGTGGGACCCAGAACTCTGGGTATTAGGAAAGAGCCTTAGGTTTCTCTCTCTCTCTCTCTCTCTCTCTCTCTCTCTCGAGAGAGAGAGAGAGAGAGAGAGAGATTTTTAATATTTATTTTTTAGTTTTCGGTGGACACAACGTCTTTATTTTATTTTTATGCGGTGCTGAGGGATCGAACCCAGTGCCCTGTGCATGCCAGGCCAGCGCGATACCGCTTGAGCCACCTCCCCAGCCCCAGGTTTCTTTCTCTTTAGTCCCTTTGTTAATGATTGTGTGAAAAACATTACTGTGAAGAATGGAGAATTTCTTGATGTAATCTAAGTTTAGACAAAAAGAAGTAAGAAGGAGTTCATAGAAAATTGTTCTGTGAGGATGGAGAAAGTAAAGTGGATGTTGAGTAGAATCCACAGAAAGAATGTTAAAGATCCATATTTAGAAAAACAATATATTGCATTAAGATAGAAATAAAAAACAGAATGATATTGACTATAGTGAGGATTTGCCATGGTCTGGGGTCCCTACAAATGTTTAAGGATATATAGTAGTGTCTTCAAGGAAAGAGGATTTGGATTATAAATAAACTTTATGACTCTGAATTAGGTTTACCTGTCTTGAATTAGGCTATTCTCTTATTAACTGCTGCATTGGTTTTGGGGGAAAACAGGTGTTAATGGGCTCCCTCTGTGGGTTGGATTTGGCTTTAATTCTGGGAGTTACATTGCTAGTGGAAACCCAAGGAAACTGGTAACGTTTTACATTCCACATAATGCATTCTGGATAATCTTGGACATGATTTGTTTCTCTTGGCTAGCTAAAGCTAAGCAAAACCCAAATTTCTACTGTCAGACACTTTTTCTCTTAATTATAAGTGCTTGTATGGAAAGTTAATTTGTGTGGGTTTAACTTATTTACATATATTTACATTCAACTCATTAAAATGTTCCTTCCAAGAGTTGTTTGTAACTGTTTGAGTATTTTAAGTCCTGTTGAAAAATGAAAATATTCTTTTTGCCAATTTGAATAAATTTAGAAAACCCAAAGTTTGGGTTGTAGCTTACTAGTTTCTAAATATGGAAAACTATTTTATGCTGTCCAATAGTACACAGTCACCAAAAAAAAAAAAACAGAGCTCCAAAGTAAGCATTATATCCCTTGTCTCATATTTGCACCATTCTATCTGGACCCAGATCAAACCTTTATAAAACTGGTAAACCCAAAGTGAAAATACCCCCACCAAACAAAAACATACAGGAAAAATACAAAAAGGGCACTGGAATCAGCTTCATATTTGTGAAAATTCAGTCACTTCACAGCATTTATTAAATACTTACTTTTTACCAGTTATGGTTGTTACTCTAAAGCATACAAAGATTGCATTAAGCACTATCCTGGCTTTTAAGAAACTTATTGTCAACTAATACATCAAAAGTTTATTTAATAGGCACTGAAACTAATTCATATCTTCAAACACTACTCTACTATTTCTTGTAATTGCTGTCATGAACTAATGACAGTGGGTGTTTGTTAAATGCTTACTTATTAGAAGGCACACAGCTAAGTGACATTGTATGCTTCATCTCATGAAAAGTTGCATGACCACCATTTGTGACGGATATTATTATACCCATTTAACACATCAAAGAAGATGCTTTGAGAAATCGATAAACTTTTCCATCTGAGTTGAAGTTTGAACTCATTGTCCTCTTTCAATTAATTGAATATTAACTGTGAGATCTAGATATTGGAGGACTGCACAACTTTTCAGATCTTATCTTGAAATTGTGACTTTTTAATAAGGAACAAAATCATGGTAGAGGAAATCCAGTGAAACATAAAAAAAAAAAGAGTTCTCAGTTATGTAATAGACTGTAGATTTATGAAACCAACCTAATCTCATTGGGTGATTTCATCCTACATTCGTAGAGATTTTCGCTGACTTAATTAATCTTTTTCATTCTGGCTACTTGATAATGGCCAGTTAAGAAATCCAAATAATTAAAAAAGCTTTGCTTTTACCTAAACCCTCATGTAAATCACTTTATTGGTTCACTGTAAACATTGTGTTCTGCAGAAAAAAAAAAATCCATCCTATTAAATTCATTATCTAGCTTTTTGCCTGAAACTGAGCCAAAAAGCTGTTTTCCCCCCACATTTTGACTTTTGAATCAAGGATGATTTAGACGTTAGGAGTTAGATCTCCAAACACAGAGTTTGAAATAGGCCCTAGGGAATGAGAGGAAGCTGTCACTTTCCACTAGCATAAAAGAAATACTGTTAGGTGACACTATTCTTAAGAGACTCAAATAATACAGCTGCCCCAAAGGGCTTCAGTTTTTTAGTTGCATCCATTTTCTTATCAGTAATTCTATTTATTGAAATAAATTCATGATCCCAGGTCTAAGGAATACATGAAAGTTTTGGTTATGTTAATCTTTCTTTGATTGCACTAGAGTTTCTCATTATGTTTTAAATGTTGGTGTATAATGTTCTAGAAGAAAAACATGTCAGTATAACCCTACAACTATTCCATGTGGAATTACAATAACATTGTTGAATTACTTGAAAGAAAGTTTATTTCATAATAAAGCAAATAGATACCTGTATGGTTAACACATACTTACCGATAGTGTTGAATAATTTTATCAAATTATTTTGTTTTGAAAGCAAGGAATATTCATTTAAAAAAAGAAATATGAATTTCAGTAAAAGTAAAAATAAAAGAACTTATTGGAAATTAAGGTCTTTAATTAGCCTTGAGCTAATGAGTCATATAATTTGTAAGTAGTAATAAAAAATGAATAATGTATAATTTTGCTGTAATTATAGGAATATAAGTCACTTCCATTAAAAAATATTGATCTGGAAATATTCCTTCCTATTTTAATCAGAATAGGCATGTTAATGCTGTGGTAATAAACAGCCTCCAGTTTTAGTGGCTTAAATAAGAGGTTCATTATTCACTCACCTTAGCTTTTCACTCTGGGTACATGAGGACTCTGCCATTGTAATCACTCAGAGATCCAGACTTATGGAGTGCTACCTCCTTAAAAATTGCTGGTCCCAGCACCAAAGTGAAACAAGATTGTCTTACACTAGAGATTACATTATCACCCTGTAGTAAGAAACTGAATTTCCACCCGCAATTCATTAATGAAAACTCACTATCACTCTCTCCCTCCCTCCTACTAAGAAAAACTGGGAAGAGATCATACGAATGACCTAGAAGAGGGAGAAATGTGTACATGTAGACAACTGAGGACATGAACTGATGATTAACACAAACACCTTTTTACCACCAAATACATGATTCATTTTTTCTCTTGTACATCAAATTTACTAATTCCTCTCCAAGAAAGACATCTCAAAAGCTCTATCTAGCTCAAAATCTACAATCATTAGTTGATGCATAGTAAGTTTGGATGCGGTTCTTTTAGATCTAGGGTTCTAAGGAAACTTTTCTATACTCAAAAACTAATGTACAATTGGAGAATCACAATAAATCCTTTAAATGAGAAAGAAGTTTTGGGGGTATGCAGAGATTTTTCTATATTGGGGATGAAGAACATTGCTTAATTAGGTCCTTAATCACTTCCAAGTTTAATATTCTTCATGACTCTTTTCTTCATGACCTTGGGGCTTTATTTTTCTCTGTTATGCTCCTTGGCCATATTTACAAGAGCAATGGTGAATATGCTCTTGTTTGGGAGTGAGCAGGCATCCCAGACAGCTTCCTGCCCATAGAAGCTTGGAGACCCATGAGTCATTCTAGATATCAGCAGTTGCAGTCTTATTTAATCCAAATTGATGGTCCTTTTTAGCATTGTAACCCACTTGGAATTGTATTTACCTTTTTCCTTATTTGATTCTAGTCAGAAACATGCCAATAGTCAACCCCATGGTCCTCTTTGTAATATCTATTTACTTCTCAAGTTAATTGCAGTTATCTAGAGCCTAAGGGGCTTTAGTAGGAGAACCCCATTTCTAGGTCCACTCTGTAAAACTCTTAGGATTTCCCAAAACCCATCTTAATTCTTTCAACTTGCCAAATCAAACTGAGATTTTTTTTTTTTTAAAAAGAGCTGTGGTGACCACACTCTTGATGTGATCCTTTCCATAGGCTGAAATTTGATGGGACTTTGCATCCAAAACATTTTATAGATTTTCATTTGATGTTTTCTTTTTATAGTTATTTCTTCCAGTGCTACAGATCTCCAAAGTTTTGACCTATATCACTTCATTCCTGCTTGTAAACTAGTCAACTCTTTTTTTGTTTTTCTCTAATCATTCTTATAATAGCCTGTCAAACGCTGCCTAAGGCAGCCACCACATTCTAGTAATGCTTTGTTTTTCTTGTAAAGCTGTGAGTTCATTGGGTTCACTATCTGTTTTTCAAGTCACCACATGTGACTTTTTTTTTTTTTTTTTTTTTACCAAATGCTGTACTTTTTATATAATGTGAACTTCCATCTTTCTCCCCTTCAATATCAACCTTTCCTTGTCACGCAGCACCCGGTCACAATAATGCCATTTCAAAAGGTTTTATTAGAGCAGCAATGTGTTTCTAGGGACATTTCTTTTTATCAATAGAAAAGACTATGTTATTTTGCTGTAAGAATCAACTCTCAAATCTCAGTGCTTTAGAAAACAAAGGGTTCTCTTTCTTTCTTCTCTAATTCTTTCTCATATGACATGTTTATCATGAGGCATCTGGGGGCCATCTCTCATTTGATGACATAGTCACCATCTCAAACATTGTTGGTCTCTGTGCTAAGAGGGGGACAAAAATGCTTCTGAGGGCCACTAGGAATTAAATGCTCAGTTTTTGCTCATTGGTCAGAATAAAAAGAGCATCTGACCACAAGGGAAGTTTTATTATGTTCTCTGGAGAACAGAGAACAGAAATATTTGGGAAGCATTCTAATGTCGTTCATACTTTCCTCTCTCATATCTTATATCTAATCTCTCAACAAATCCTACTGGACTTTGATTTTAAATATATCCAGAACGTTTCCATTTTTTTTTATCATCTCTCACTATCATCCTGGGCCTATACTATTTCAATAGCCTCCTGACCTTCTCTTCATAGTATTGTTCTATAATTTCCCTGGATAAGGAAAATCCCTTCAATTTAATTGGATAAACTTTGAGTGCTTTTAAGATACAGGGTATTATTCTAGCCACTGGGAGAAAGATTGATGTTAGAGAGAGGAGAGAAGGAGGCAAGGGACAAAAATGAAGAAAACAAAGGCCTTAACCTCAAAAATTTCATGGTAATAAGTAGGGAGTGTGAGGCTTTGTAGAAGAAATATGAAATATTAAAGACCTTCTGGAGTCATTTATTAGGAATGTAATTCATGGTTGTGAGTAAATTTCAGAGTTTAGGTAGATGTTTTTCAGTATTTGCCAGTGTTCTTATTAATAGGTGGGGAATGCAAGTCTCAGTGCAGAGAGCTATTATGGACTGACATGTGTTGGCATAGCGGCAGCAGGCCCCAGGGGAAGGACAGAAAGGAAGGTCAAGGAGTGACCTCAATGAGAGAAATGGAGCTCACATTTTTGGTACAGGACACACTGGCAGAGGGTTGGACAGTGGGGACAGGTTTGCATCAGGCCAGAGACAACATACGAGGGAGTTAAATGTGGCAGAAAAAGTAAGTCATTTGGAGATGCATTTGTCTATTATGACTTTACTGGCACGTGGGTGCTATTACTATGTCATGGGTGGTCAGTCTGCAGGAACATGGTCTTAGAGAACTAGAAGCACAGGCATGATTTGTAGTCTGACTTTGCAGAATGTTGACTGGACATGGTAGGAGCTAAGCTGGGACTTAGAGCTTGAGTTAAGTTCAGTTAGATTCCACTGTCAGCAAGGCCTTTGAGCTTCATAGTCTCAGTCAAACTACAAACTAAGCTTAGGATGAGAGACCTCTGATCCCCTGTGTGGGGTGTTTCTCAAGATATGTAGACAGTGGCTGTCTGGGTCATGGTTAGCTGAAAGGACACACAGGGCTGTGTCGGCAAGTTGAAGCAAAGGATCGAAGAATTTAAGAGAACAGTGACTAAAATGGTAATTTGTCCCAGATTATATAAAGAGTTAGTGAGATCAAAGAAGAAAAAGCTTGATTTTTATGGCTCTAATTTAGCCCGGGCACTTGCTACTATGCCATGCTTTGAAAAGTAGAGAAGCAAAGCAGAGGTAAAATAGAAATTATTTATTTGATTAACTCTTTCATAACATTTTTCCAATCATCTTAAATATGAGGGAATCGTGTCCCTATGGGTCTCAGTGTTTTGCTCCAGGCAGGTCACATTGCATAGAAGACAATATGCCTGATCTCCTGCCTGCCAAGACAGCACATCCACCTACTGTGCTGTCTCTCCCAAGTTTAATTAAATGCACATATGTTCTTGTTTTGCTTTTGTTCTTTGTGTCTGAACTCATCATTCCCATGTTTGGACCCTATTTATTTTTTTTAAAATGTCCTTAGAGTGGCATAGCTTTAAAATATTCTCTTATGGGTATGAACTCAAATATATGTTTGCATCCAACATACCCACTTGGGCAAGGTATTGATGATTTCTGGTGCTTTTTATTTCTCAAATAGCGGCAACAATACTAATAGGTATTGACGTGTACCACAGAAGGAAGTGGGGTCAGGAGTAATAGTATTAATAGTATTAGAGAAATACTGAGTTTTCTTTTTTTTTTCCTCGCACATGTTATTCCATCAATGGAGAAGCAGGAGTGGGTAAGTTTTCTATTTTTTCATTAGAGAAAGAACAGTTATTATTCAAAATCAACTCCTTCTGCCTTTTCTTTGAGTTTTGTTTGATCTGCTCTTTGTAGGCCAATTTTCATCTGTTTACCAGGTCAAAAGGAACTTCAGTCTGTACCCTTGCAGTGATGAGATGAAGGGAACAAGGGGGAAACTGTAGCCATCAGTTACTATGACCTAAAGGATAAAATTCATCCAGAGGGAAGCAGTAAAAGACCATATTGTCCTTGGGCCCAAGTCAGACTGTAAGATCAGCCCATGCCCCCTTCTCTCCAAATCTGACATTTTAATCCCTATTTAACTCCTATATATCAAAGGATACGGAATCTAAAGGACAAATGGCTATCAAATCTCAACAAACATTGACTCCAAGAGTTTACTTTTAAGAAAAGACAGTTTATGCAAAATATCACTAAACTTGGTGTAGTGTAAATTATATATCTTTCTTTACCATCATTGCTTCTGTACATTTTTTTTCTACTAATGTTAACATTGTTTGTTTTTTGATAGAAATTGCAAGGAGAAGGTGGGAAATATATATTAAACCTTGATTAATTAGTTTTTCACTTGACTTTTGGGTTTCTGTTTAGATTATATATATATATATATATATATATATATATATATATATATATATATATTTTTTTTTTTTTTTTTTTTTTTTTTTTTTTTTTTTTTTGCCAGAGCTAGGGACTGAACCCAGGGGCTCCCACATGCTAGGAAAGTACTCTACCACTGAATTACACCCTCATTCTCCCAGATAGTATTTCCAAAATTTTTACTTTTTCCTCTGTTGGGTAAGTAGAGCTAGTCATGGTTGCCTCAGAATTATTGTATGTTAAATTTAGCAGGACAGTATTGATTCAGATATCCTGAAAATAATATCTAGCTATGAATCTTAAATCTGGAATTGGGCTAACCTAATTTAGAATTTGGGTTGCAAATTAAAGAAATTTGCTCAAGCTAGCTTTTTTAAAAAATGGAAAATTTTAGAAGACTCCTGCAATATCTCATGGAATTCAAGAAAAAGTTGGAGAACTAGTTTTCAGGAAAATAAGGGCCCTGGAACAACAGCTGAGATAGTAGGTAAATTTTGATTTCAAGCTCTGCTGTCATGTAAATTGACATCCTCTCCCAGTTACCAGGTAGGTCAAATTCTCTTTTGTGCATCTTATTATCATGTTTTGAATCATGTATCTGCCAGCAATCAGTAGAGATACAGACACTAGCTGCTTGATCCTGTAGCTTATAGGTTAGGCAGAAGAAAAGTTGTTGCCATAAAATTTTAAAAAGAAAAGATTATTTGAAAATAACCTAATAAGTTATTTATGGAAGAAATTACTATCGTATTCTTTGTGTGGCTTAATTTGCTTTGTAGGAAGATCCAAGTGGCAAATTCCTTTTATTGCTTAGGCTAAAGAAAGAACCTTTTTTCTTTTATTAAGTGGATTATCCTCCAGTAGACAATGAGAGAAGTGTATCACTTCTATGTTAATCACCTTTTCATTTTTTTTTAAACAAACATTTATTAAGTATTAGAATTCAAGTTAATACCTAGACTCTGATCACCAACCCTAAGATAATCAACTTAAAAAGAGAAGAGGTTTATTTTGGCTTATAGTTTTAGAATTTTCAGTTCATGTTCAGTTGATACCATAGCTTTTGGGTAGGTGGTGAGGCAGCACAACATGGAGAGGAACACCTGGTGGAGGAAAACCCTCACCTCAGGTGGAAGAGGAAGGAGAGTATTTGGAGTCCCAATAGCTCCTTCCAGGACATGCCTCTGATGACCCCCAATGACCAGACAATCTTACACTAGGTTCTACATCTTAAAGTTTCTACTACCTTCTGGTACTATTTTGGGCTGAGGACCATCATGGGCCTTTCTGGAAGATTCCAGATCCAAATTCTAGCAACATCTTATATATCTTGTAGTAGCCCCTAAAAGACCCTTACCATAATTAAGCTTCTCCAGAAACCTCCACCATATTTGTAACACATGAGCGTCTCTCCTAGTCAACAGGCTCTTTATAAAAAATGTCAGCAGGATTTCTGCAGAGAGCTTAGCACATGGCTTGAAGCTTCCTCTTTCTTATAAAGGCCAAATTTCTCTTTCTTGTAAAAGCTAGGTCTGCAATCAAGCTTGTTGCTATACAAATTAACCTCTCTCAATTTTCTTGGTAATAAACTTGTGAAACCTGTGTCTAGCCTAAGAATATGGGACAAAGAGTAACTTGTTGGGCCCATGAGTTGGAAAGCAGCCTAGTTGCCTACGTGAGGGGCTCTCAGGGTTCAGCATGCTGAATCTGGATATTTGTGATTGGAACACCATCTGCATTCAGCCCCATCACCAAGGTAACCTGGCCACCCTCAGGTGCACAGCATGTTCCATTCCTTCTGCTTTTTTGCTGCTGACCTATTAGCCTATTGGTTGCTGCTCATAAGGGTGTTGCTAGCTTATTGGATTATTACAGCCCTCAGCTAATTTGCCCCAGTAATAGGCTATGCATAAAAGGCTTGCCTATGCAATATTAAAATGAATCGAGTTCTCTGAAACTGGTCTCCAGAGGTCTCTTGACTCCATTGCCACACCCTCCTCAGCTATTTGGTGGACTTCAACTGGACCAAGTGAGCCCACTGTAACTGTTATGTACCCACTCACTGTCACGAGTATAATTCTAAAATTATTTCCAGACCTGAGATCTAGAGAATTTTTAGGCATTAGCCCCCCTGGACCACTGATGTTAAATAAACCTGCTTCCTGAAAATTCCTCAAGTGTCCAGCCTCATTTCTCCTACATCAACCTCTTTGCCCCTTTTCTACAAAATTCAGAAAGAAATCTTATTCTCATTTTTATGTAGCCCTGCTTAATTAAATTGTTCAACTTCATATCACTTTTGTCTTCTGATTCTTGTTTTTTTCTCTCTCTAATGATAAGTTACTTCAGTATATTATCCTTGTTCTTTAAGATGTCTCAAATGTCATTTGGATTAGATTTCACTTAAACATATAAAAAGTCATGCAAAGCCCACCAAACTGTGAGGAATATACTGCAGATTTGTAGCGCTGCTAAATTAATGAGTTATAGTTATATTTATTTACCATTATCTCTTTGTAATATGTATAAAGCCAACTAAATTTGAATAGCAATCCTGGTTCTGTTTCAAATTGGTGATCAAGAACTCATGTACTTATAGACCCAAATGTCATTGTATTTTCTTGGTTCTCTAGTTTTCATTCTAGTGACTTCTATCTTTTTTGATTTTGTTAATTGAGCTGGCTATTAAATGCCAATATTATTTTCATTTAGTTTGGGGTATCAAAATATAGTCTATTGGACAAGTAAATAGACTATGCAATAGTCTAATAGTAAATACACTATTAAATTCAACTCCTGGTATCGCTATTTAGTAGCTATGTCACCTTGGGAAAGTTATCTAAATTTCAGTTTAGATACTTGTAAAAATGGAATGTTAGTATCTACTCAATCTGGTTTTGTCAAACAATTAAAATATAATATTTTATATGTAGTCCTTAGCATGACATAAAGCAAGAGCTAAATGAATTGTAGTGATCATCATCATTATTATGGTACTAATTATTGAATTTGCAATTATTCTGGGGATTTTTTTTAAGGTTCCGCTAGTCCTGTCAAATTTTTTTTTGTTCACTTAATTTCTCCATGTTTTTGTTGTGATGATCCATACTCTCTGCTTTTTGATTTGTTTAAAATTTCTTGCTATATGTTCCCCTAAAATCCTGTAACTTTCACTTGATTATATTTTACAAATATTTGTCAAGTTTTCACAGTACTTATCATATGTGTTTATCTTCTCAGACAGATGTACACTCCAAGAGGGAAGAGACAACACCTTCTGTGTTCTTTTCTCTATTATCACCCAAGCAGACCAGAATATCTGCAGCACCCCAGGGATTCAGCAAATGTTTATTGATTTGAATTCTATTTCTCTGACACTTTTTCTGTTCTGTCCCTTGAACATCCCTGGCCTTGCCTTATCTTGGGTGATTAATGGTTTTTCCTTTCTTCCTACTTCTTTTATACTTAAATGTGCTCTAATTGTATTCTTTGTTCTGAAATTCTTGGTTATTGTTATAAATTTGCACATAACTGGGATCACCGGAAACACTGTCCTTTGGGTGGGAAAAGGATGACTTGCTGCAGTGCCACCAGAAAGGAGTCACCTCCAAGAGACTAACAACTTACAACAGAAATGTTCATAGTGGGTGCTCACTCTTCTGTCACTTTCACGTTTTCCCCAGCAGCAGCCCAAGAGGAGTAATGTTCAGCACTATAGGCTGAGTCAGAACTGCTGTCTCAGCACTTTCACTTATAACCCTTTACTGCCCACTGTATGAGTTACAGTGGCACGTTATTATCTTAACTGCCTTTTAATGGTAATGATGATGTCCTCCAAATTGAGAAAAAAAGAAGTTGGCTGTTAATTCCTCAGAGATTATAGGCCCAATAGCTGCTGTTATTAGTTCCAGGATGATTGCCAATAATGCAGCCTCACTTGGGCTCCATTATGTGCAATCTTCAGAGCGCTCAGAATCATCTAAATCCCCAAACCATTATGTTTAACTTAGACCAGGACGACAATGATGACAAGCACAACTGGAGTTCAGCCAATAGATATCTAAATTGGGAAATAATTGCCTTTCTAGTAAAATATCCTTTTAGAAAATAAGTCAGAAAGGGTTCCTAAAGGTTAATAAGTGGTAGGAAAATCAATGCTACTGATATTTCTCCCTACTCGTCCATAAGCCATTTCTATATCAGCAGGATTAAAGAAGCTTCAGTCCATTATCTAACTAGTGACCTTAGCCTCAAACCTCAAAAGCTTCACAGTCACCCTCACAGGTAGGATGTGGAGACTTCTGTTTGTTCTATGAATTGTATCATACTCAGTTCAAATGAAGCACCAATGTGTATGTGAGTGAAGTTCATGATGTCAACCAGCATCTTTTGGCTATTTTTTAAACTTTAGTTTTTAGTTGTAGATGGATACAATATCTTTATTTATTTTTAGGTAGTGCTGAGGATCGAACCCAGTGCCTCGCATGGGTGAGGGATGCGCTCTACTGCTGAGCTATAGCCTCAGCCTCATCTTTTGTTTATTTTAACTAAAAACTCTACTTCAATTTATACTAAAGGATACTAACTCATCTGAGATAAAGCCATTAACTATGCAGAGGGAAAAACATTTGAAAATCAAAAATTCAGGTTTTCCATAAAAGCTTCTGGGATCTGTTAATGTCTAAAACTGGTAGTGTGATATAATGGGAATAATATGGTTTTGAAATTAAATATATCTATTTAGACATTTTCTTGATATAAGGCTTTGGGCAGGTTGACCTTTCTGAGACTAATGTTTATTTTGCCATATTATTGTAAGGACTATATAAAATAATTTATGCAAGATTTTCAGAGCTTGCAAATTTTAAAAAAGGAAGAAAAGTGAAAATGAAAGAGGAGAAGGTATACATGGGTGAGGGTTAGGAGTAAGTTTTGCAGAGACTTTGAGATCTCTGATGCTAGCAGTATACTATTAATTGGAGAAAAAAGACATTTTTAAAGAAGCATCACTGTGATTATCAAGCCCCCCCTTTATTGTATTAGAAAATGCAAGAGAGATTTTAAGATGTTTGCAATTTCATTTATTTCTAAACTGTGTCTGTTGATTGTCACATTGCCTTGGGGCTTGATTGTGGAGATTGGTATACATTCTTACATGACCATAATGCTCTCCTTCTCTTTCCCCAAATATTGCTTTTACTGGATTCCAAAGGAGAGGGAATGCCATGATGGACAGATGCTGGCTTGATTTCACAAAATCCCACATTCAAGTTCTTACTTTTTAACTTTCTTAACACCTTAAAAAAGTTATTTAACTTCTCTAATTTTTATTGCCCATTTTATAAATTAAAGACAATAACACCTCGATTTCTTGTGAATAGTGTTATGTGAGTAAATGAATTCATGCATCATAGCATGAAGCATGGAATTGTGTTTCATAATATTGGACAATCATGGTGTTGTTAAGTTCAACCAGGAAAGAAGGCATCAGAGCAATGACTAAAAGTAGCCCTTCAACTGTTCATTGCTATTGTGTGTGGGAGTTATACTCAGAGATAAGAACTCTATCTTTTCCCACCTTGAGTTTTCCTTCTATTTTTTTTTTGGGGGGGGAGTCTCTTTTGTTGTCTCTTTTCTTTCTCTTTTAAAAAAGTCTCTATTCCCAGCCCCCTTCCTCTTGAGGGTCATGAGTTATAAAGAGCATGGTAAAAATGAAAGTAAGTAAACAGCCACTTTGACAATTTTGTTCAAATTCAGAGTAATATTTTCTCTCTTCACTGATCTCCAAATACCTTGGCTTATCTATTTTATATGTATCAACAATTGGGTGATATATTCTATGAAATAACATGCACACCAAATCAGGGCTATTTCCTTAATTAGTGTTGATTATAACAGCAAAGCCTGTTAATAGTAAAGTGGGCATAAAGATGTTTATTAACAATGACCAGTAATTAATGTATTCAGAAGATTCTTAGGATAAATGTTTTCCAGAAGAAATTCTGTTGTAAGAATTGGTTGACCCCAGCACTGTGCTCTGAACTGAGAATTGTAAATCCAGCTCCACCAATTCTCATGGTCTATCATTGGACATCTGCAGGCAGATTTCTTATATGCCTGAGCCTCAATTTCCTCATCTATTAATTGACTTGTGTCATAATCTACTCTAGATGTTGTTAATTAAGAGGACAAATTTATAATTGTCTTGTTTGGGAACAGCAGAGAGAGCAAAAGGCAGAGAGGAAACAATATTGTTAACTTGAAACAAAAGTAAAAGGTTACCAATTAAGAATAACTGCAAGCAGAGCTGCAGAGATAATTAGAATGAATTTTTAATGTTACAATCATAAGGTACAGTCTGGAGAAAAATTTAGATGGGCAAACTTTTGACAGCACCTTAGACTATCTGAAGGCTCAATTTGGTCTGTTCATGGCTGTCTGTTTGACCACAAATATGAGTCTGCTTTTTAAGAGTCTGATAAGTAGTTTGAACTATTTCCTCTAACTTTTCAAGTAATGTGATTTTGAAGAAAGAAAAACAAACTGAACAAATTATAAATTAATATTTCTTATTTGTTTGGTCATTTGATGTTAATATATTTGAGTGAAGATATTAAAGAGGGTTAATTACTGCCAAAAAGTAAAAGTTCTAGAGATCAAAGAGTCGTTGAGTTAGTGACTCCTTGACTCCCAAGGAAAAACTTAACTAGAGGTAGACTCCCAGAGTGAATTTGCATACTCAAGTAAATCTTATCCAAAAATACCGTTATAAAAATGCCCCAAATTGTCTCAGTCAAGGTGACTCATAAATGAAATTAATCATCACAGGTTGGTAGAGAAGTATGTCAAAACAATCATCTATGTCTATGATATATATGCAATATAAAATGTAATTTAATCTATAATGTACAATATAACATATAACATGCAATGCACTGATTTCTCCTTTTCTTTGCACCAATAAAGCATTTTATTAACTAAATAAGATGTGAATAGTCAGTAGGAGATTCATAGAAGTGCCAATTTATGATTTCTTTCTTTTTTATTAGTGCTTTATAGTCATACATAATGATCTCCTTTTCATTTCTATATACACCTATCAATTAATGAGTCATAAAAAATAACAGCCAATCTCAAATATCCATGTATAATAAAATACATAGTGTGTATATTTGTGCATATAAAATATATGTGATGTGAGTTTGTATGAATATTTCATTCATTTTTATTAATAGTTGTTGAAATTCCTAGCCAAGTTCTGGTTGGATTCCTTTTATGTGTGTGTTATAGGACGCTGCCACCTCCTAATCTTTTTTTAAAAATAATTTTATTTATTTTTTTATTTGTTTTAATTAGTTACACATGACAGTACAATGACTTTGACATATCATACATTTGAATCAGATGGGATATAATATCTCATTTTTCTGAGTATACAGGTTGCAGAATCACATTGGTCATGCATTCACATATATACACACAGTAATAATAATGTCTGTTTCATTCTACTATCCTCCCTCCTCCTGCTGAAATGACACCCACTTCACACACACACTATGTTAAGGACAACATTCAAAAATTATATCATAGTGGTCTATGGATTTATCTGTTTTCAAATATTGGCATTAGCCAATGTCGTACTGAAGCTGACTTGACCCAGCTTGCAAAAGGAGGGTGGGGGCATCTCTTTCTAATTCTGTGTTCAGTGACATCATGTTTGATGGTCACATGGTGAGAATATTTACAACACAGAAATTGGCAAATACTATAAAGAGGAATTTTTCCTTCTCCAGGTAGCTAGTTGTTAAACATTTGCTATTATATCACTGGCCTTCATGTTTATAAGTGATGTAATATTGACCAACCATTCTAGGACTTTTACTTTTAATATTGGAACTGATGAAAATTATCTTTCTTCTTTTTTATATGGAGAAAATGTATATTAAAAGTATTGTAGTATATTGCACTAAAATGCCTAATAAATGCTTTATGTGTTCATTTCAGAAAATGCTCAATTTCCGTATTTAGCTATTTGAAGTTATTACTTTAAATACAAAGACTTTATCATTCTATTTATGTTTCTTTTGTTTCTGTTTCCTTCCTCTAATTTCCTGCTTTCAAGACCAATGCAGTGCTGAAATTTATTGATATTCAGTTTTCTCCCAATAGATTCTTTCCACTTAGTCAAAATTCTCTCTTCATAATCACAACTATGGAAATCAGGAAATTAGAGTTTACTGAGAATTGACATCTAGTTACCCATCCTTTCAATAATATCTTTATAACAACATACACTTGTTCTGTTTAGCTCTCATAGAACATTTGTGACTTTTAATCTGGAAATTTTCAGACTTTTATTTTTAATAAGCTTTTTGATTTTAAGAATTACAGGCCATTTGTACTGTAGTAGATGCCATAATTTGTTTTAGTGATATGTCTTCATTAGTTTCAGGTAGAGTATCTTTGGCAAAATTATCATGGAAGTAATGCTATATTACTCTCAGCCTATCACATGGAACATATTTTTGACTTATCTTGTTACAAGTGAAATTTGCTTTTATTAGTAGATTAAGGTGTGAGCAGACAGACTTTTCCACTGTGAATTTGCTGTTTTGGACTTTGTACCTAGTTAAGCAGTTTGTGAAGAAATACTTTAAGTCTATACAAAATTCCGGTTCTCTCCAAAATTTCAACATTCATTTATGTTTTTATATCGCTCTGAGTTTATGGAATATAATTTCATTCAATATCTTATAATCTGTAAATATGATCATTTATACTCAAACCATACCAGATTTGTTCAGTAGGAGCCTTTGGAATTTGTGTTTTGTGCTTTTTACCCTGCCCTCATTATTCTGCTAACACTTCCTTACTTTCCAGATCAAAAATGAGTCACTGGATATATGCCTGCTTTCATTCTGAAATCTAATTTTCCAGGGACTCATGGTTTCTTAATGTGGAAAATCACATTTAGAAAACAAGATGTGGGGATCAGGTATTGTTTGGGGGAGTTGCTGACTCAACCATGTATTAGTCCATTTTTCATTACTATAAGGAAATACCTGAGGCTGAGTATTTTAATAAGAGAAGACATTAACTTGGCTCACTGTTTTGGAGATTCAAAGACATGGTGCTGGCATGGGCTTGACTCAAGGCCTCACAGTTGATAGCATTACAATGGTGATTGTACATGTGAGAAGAGATTTCCGAGTGAGACAGGAAGCCAGAGAACAGGGAAGGCTTTTTTTTTTTTTAAATAACCACCCTCTCCTGCAAACTATCTCAGGGTTCTGTAAGAACTACATTAAGCCCTTCAATAGATGAATGGATAAAAAAAAATGTGGCATTTATACACAATGGAGTATTACTCTGCATTAAAAAATGACAAAATCATAGAATTTGGAGGGAAATGGATGGCATTAGAGCAGATTATGCTAAGTGAAGCTAGCCAATCCTTAAAAAACAAATGCCAAATGACTGCTTTGATATAAGGGGAGTAACCAAGGACAGGGTAGGGACGAAGAGCTTGGGAAGAAGATTAACATTAAACAGGGATGAGAGGTGGGAGGGAAAGGGAGTGAGAAGGGAAATCACATGGAAATGGAAGGTGATCCTCAGGGTTTTACAAAATTACATATAAGAGGAAAGGAGGGGTAAGAGAAGAATAATACAAGTGGAAGAAATGATTTACAGTAGAGGGGGTAGAGAGAGAAGAGGGGAGGGGAGGGGGGATAGTAGAGAATAGGATAGACAGCAGAATACATCAGACACTAGAATGGCAATATGTAAATCAATGGAAGTGTAACTAATGTGATACAGCAATCTGTATACGGGGTAAAAATGGGAGTTCATAACCCACTTGAATCAAACTGTGAAATATGATATATTAAGAACTATGTAATGTTTTGAACGACCAACAATAAAAAAAAAGAACTACATTAATCGGAGGGCATTTCCCAGTGACCTTAGGGCCTCCCACTAAGACCCACTTGTAAAGGTCCCACCAATTCCTAACATTGCCACACTGGAGTTAAAGCTTCCACACATGAACCTTTAAGGGACATACTTGAACTATATCTACAGCATAATAAAACAAACATCCCAGTAGATAGAACTAGAAAATATTGCATCTCTACATTAGACAGTAATATATCTAACTATGAACATATCTATTTATCTACATATATTGTTACATGGCTGGATCTTTGTTTTAAATCATGAGTTGACTCTAATATCTCCAGTTTAAATCCTAGCCCACAGAGAAGCTCTCACAGAAGCTCTTTCCCCACCTCCCACCATCCTCAATATAGGTGATCTGTAATTATTTGATCTGTTTCTCATTGTAGTTACCTGTTTAAGTAGTCATCCAAAGTGCCATTGCCACTGTTCATGCATTCCATCTTGCACCTAGATGCTTCTTGCCCTGCTTGGGCTCTGGCACCCTGCGCCAGGTCCCTGCAGTGCGTCTCCACTTGAGTGGACTCTCCTCACCTCACTCAGGCTCTGAATTCCAGGTCACTTTCACTACCACTCTATGAGTGGATACCTCCCCCTCCCACCTGGGCTCTGGCATTCCATCCTGTAAGCCCTCCAGGAAGGCTACCCTCTTTCCCTTCTCAGCTCTGGGCTGCACACATGCACAGCCATTCCTCTTGGGTTCTAGCTCCCTGTGCCAGGCTGCTGTGACTTCCCACCTTACCATGGGAGGCCTGCCTTGCTCGGTTCTACCAAAAGACTTTTGGACTGAATTAAATAGGGAGGGAGGGAGGGGAAGAAAGTGTTATAGTTTGGATCTTAAAGGTTCCCCAAAAGTAAATGTGTTGAAGACTTGGTTGCCAGCCTGTGGTGCTATAGGGAATGTGGTTTGACCTTTGGGATACAGAGCCAAGTGGGAGGAAATGAGGTTATTGGAGTGTGCCCTTGAAAGGGATATTGGAACTCTGGCCTTTTCCTCTATCTTTATTTCTTGGCCACCATGAAGTAAGCTGTTCTGTCCTACCATGCACTGCCTGCCATGATTTTTTGTCTTGTTGCCAGTTCAAAGTGACAGAGCCAAGTGATCATGACCTAAAACCTCTGAAGCTGTGACCCAAAATAAGTCTTTCCTTTTTTTAATTGATTATTTCAGGTGTTTTGTCACAGTTATGAAAAGCTGATTAATATGAGAAAAGAGTGAAAAGGAAGGGATAAAAGAGAAAAAGATACATTTATTCTTAAGAAAATTTGTGTTAGAATGTGAAAATGGTGATAGTCCTTGGTTTCTGATTATTCATCATTTTGTTTTTGAGTTGTTTGTCATGGAGTTCATTGAGAGAATTGACATCCTGGATAAAGCAAGTCTGGTAGTCAGAATTAAGATCTGTTAAGTAATTGCTTAACATAGGAAGCACTCTAACTCCATGCTTAAAGATGTCAAAATTAAGAAATAGTGTATTCAGAAAAAAAATATAATTGGACTCTAGAATTGGTTAAATTGCAGTCAGTCAATATTCTGATAAAGAAGTTGGACTGTACCTTAAGCCATGCACAGATGAAGTTGGGTAAGGTTCTGGTCCCTTGGAGCTGAGTTTATGAGGGCCATGGAGACATAGAATCTGTGCTGTTTTTAAATCCAGCTTGTAGAGCAAACTAGGTCAACTTTTCAGCTCTCTCAAATTTCCCTGATAGCCCCAGGAAGGACAACATTGCTAGGAAGTGGCTTAGATTCCCTGACCACAGCTAATCCAGCAGGAGTTTACCCTTTGGCTTGCAAGTGGACAATTAGATTCTCTCTCCTAGGAATTTGGATCTGAAACACAGTCCATCAGCTCATTCTTTTTAGGGCACTTAAACAAGCTGTGGCAGACACAACTAGAGATGACTCATATGAAAGTAGATCAGCAAAAACTGCTTTGCAGAAAAAAAGGAGAATAAAGCAGAGACAGTAAGAGAAAAATAGAAAAAATGAGCGTGTAGCACCAGTGAGTTGCTACTTTGGTTCTAGATAATTTTCAATTCCCAGCTTGCTCCTTTTTCATGGGATTTATTGAGATTTTCCTGAAATTTTCCAACTCTCTCTCTTCCTGTACTAATTTGGTTCGATGGTTTTTTTTTCCATGCAACAGATCATTCCTAAGAAAAACCCTGTAGGCATGAGCAAGACCTTAAGAGGAGGCCACTTTCATGATGCTCAAAAATACAATTACTTATAGCAGTTCTATGTTATCTCTTCCACGCATGGAGAATCATTCCAAGAGAAGTAGGAGAGAGAAAGATGCTGGTGTGGGAAGGAGTGATCACTCCTCTTCCCTCTCCTATTATGCTTGAAGCGCTGTCTAATATTTCATTTGTTCCTGAAACATAAATGTTCTAATAGTGAAAGCTGCCTTTTAAATTTTATTCTTTTAGGTTCTTTCATAAATATTCTTCAACCCTTTCTTCTATTTACCTCTCCTTAATTCAAAATCTTTAAAAGAAAATTCTTATAAAATTCTTATTAAATAATGGTTTAGTAAATAAATGGTTTATAGAATTCTTTTGGGCTGCACTTGTCTGTACATATAATAAATGCTTACCAGAAAAAAAAAAGTATGGAGATAAAAGCCATGGTATAATTGGTTGTTTTAAGCTCTAGTTATTTTCTGTGCCTACCATCGAGGACTGCAACAACACTGTAAGCTTGATCAGTCATTATATATTGAGCATTTTCTCGATTCCTCAAACACGTTTTCTCAGAAACAAATGAAACAATAATTCCTTGTCAGATTGAATATTTTATCAGTTTCATAGATATTTAGTAACTAATTATATGTATTTCAATAATATTGGGAGTGTGATCTTTGTTTAGTTTCATACATTATTCCAGTTACTTAGATAATTATGGTAAAGTGCGAGACTGTGAGTGAAATAAGACAAAAATAATACTAATAGCAGCACAAAATATTTTATCCTGTGGTGCATAAGGTATTGAATTTTCACTTTAATAAATCACAACCTTGGCAACATAGTGAATTTGTCATTCAAGAAAAGAATAAGCTAGATTTTAAAAAATCACTTCCAGATATCAATAAAATGGGAAGAAGAAAGAGAGAATAATGATATTCAGGTGTTTGGGAATTTGGATTTGGAAATGCTAGAGTCCAACACAAAGTTTGCACAGAGCAATAATAGGTCCAGGGGAACTCCTGAATTTTTCCTCTGCCCCCTCTCCCAATAAGGAGAGTTAAATAAGGAGAGAAGTTGTTTTATTTTGGAAGAGAAAAAGTTGGAATGGGAGAATATGTGGAACAATAATGTTTCATACCTTTCCTATTCTCCTTTCTTTTTGGGAAAAAAGATGGATGTGGGTTTATCTTTTGTTAAAGTTTGGAGCTATCTCCAAGATAAGGAACCTGGAATTTTCTCTTAGGAGATGCAGATTCATTTTAAAACTCTAAGACCATAAAGGAAAATATTAGAGAGGTGGTGTAGGGCCACAGCAGATAGGAAAGGGAAAAGAAAACTTTTCTCTCTCTTCTCCTTCTACATTCCCTACAATTCTTCGGGGACAAGAAGAATTCTTGTATATATTCAAATGAAGCTATCACAGCAGATGGGATACATACACAGCAGACTACACCTCAGTGAGGGGCCATTAGGCATTTTTATTTAGAAAACTGCAGATGTGAGGTTACTAGTAAAGTAGATGGCAGATGGGAATGGTACTTGTGTTTCTCACATGGATCCCTGAAACTTTGGGTTCTCCATAGAATAGGTATGATGTAGTTTTACCTGCCTACACTAATTGCTATGCTTTGGGTATGGTTTGTATCTCAAGTGTTTTGTGTTGGAAGCTTGGCCCTCAGTAGGTGATGTTACAATATGGTGCAACCTTTAAGAGTTGGGCCTAGAGAGAAGCGTCATTGAGGAATTGCCCAAGGAAAGAGTTGAGTTAATACTCATGAGGAAATTCATGTAAAAAGAGTGAGCCTGATTCCTAAATGGAGCTCTGTTTTCCTGTTTCATCATGTGATTTCCCTCTCCTGAACATGTTCCCACCATTGTGATGCCATACTCCATGAAGTCCTCACCAGGGCCAATCTGACACTGTGGCCATACCCTCAAACCTCCAGAACCGTAAGCTAACTAAGGAGAGTTAAATAAGGGGAGAAGTTATACGTTTATAAGTCATCCAGCCTCAGGTATTTCAGTGCAGAAATGGAAATACTGGCTAATACACTGATTTATGGACCTGACTATGAATTGGACCAGATCACAAGCCAGAAGAGGAGGACAGGGAGTATAGTCTCCAATGCAAGAATGTATGGCAAATAGTGTACTTGGGTCTCCCTTTCCTGATTAACACAAGCAAAAAAGGAGGAAAGGAAGAAAGAAGAAGCAATAGATCTTTCCATTCCAACCCACACTCAACTCTGAAGTGATTCACTGTACATGTTTGAAATTTCATCCTGGTAGGAACTAAAAAATGATAATAAGAAATAGAAAAATTATTGAGAGTGACATATTACTAATTGAAAACTTTAATATGCATGTGTACTGGAGGTATGGAGAATCTTTGCCAAAAATTATTAATTAGAGGAAATAATACATGTTTGCACATGGTTGAGTTGATACTACATACGACATTAGGTTTCACTGAAAAATTCTGAGACAAAGGATTTTTTTGCTAACCAACACCAAAACAAACTACTTATACTAAAATCTTAGAAGGCTTTCCCCATCTGTCTCAGCCCAAATCTATACTTTGTCACTGGCCAGCCTCCCAGGAAGATGTGAAAGAGATTGCCTAACTGAAGAAAGAACACTGACTCTGTACCTATTTTCTGGCCTTTTCATTTACAAGGAAACAGATCTATTTTTTTAGAATCTGAGTATTTCTTCCTTTTCAAGAATTAAAATAAGAATTCAGAGAGGCTATATTTCCCTTCCCTAAGAGCCTAAAGAGCAATCATTACATAAAAATAAAACAGTGCTTAAATCTGAGTTATCAAATTATGGATGTTTTATTTTCTAAATCTGGAGTCAGTAAACTTTTCCATGAAAGGCCAGATAATAAATATTTCAGACATTTATGGCCATCATGTTTCTATCTCAATTAATCATTTCCTCCTTTGTAGCATTAAAACAGAGGTAGACAAACAGAGGTAAATAAATGGAAACGGCTGTTTTCCTAGAAAACTTCATTGATAAAAATAGGCAGTGGATTGTATTTGTCTCCAGTCTGTGCTTTTCCAATCTTATTCTAAATAATTGTCCTTTCCCTCCCATTATCTACAATAAATGTGTATTGTTTCCATAAACACACTGCTATGATTTGAATATTTTATCCCCTCCAAAATTTATGTGTTGGAAACTTGATCCCCACTACAACAGTGTTGTGGGGGACTTTGGAGGAGTGGAGGTAATGAGGGTTCTGCCCTTGGGAAAGGATTAATGGCTATTAAAAGGGCTTGTAGCTGTGGGTTGGTCTGTTTTCATTCTTCCATGTCCCACAATGTGAAGGCACAGCAGGAAGGTTCTCAGAAGATCCTGGCTCCTTGATGTGGTCTCAGCTTCCAGAAGTATGAAGAATAAATGTCTGTTCTTTACAAATGACCCAGTTGGTAATACTCTGTTATAGCAGCACAAAACAAATTAAGACACACATGCATACAAGTTATGAAATCAGAAATTTCAAAAGCAGGTTGCTCTAATGCATACTTGTTTTCTTATCCTCAGTACCACAGGGTGTTTCTTCCTACCTGTCCCACAGGAGCCCATCAGTGAGTTGAATCATCCTTTTCAGATATCTTGGTAATTTGTTGTGGCTCTTTGAATAAAGAGGAAAAAAACTTTTCAGGATGACTTCTGATGGATTTTATTTCCTTCTCTGCATAACTCAAAAGGAACATATGAGCATCGGTTGAAAGACTATCCCAATTATGCTGTGCTTAGAGCATCTGCAGAGTTGGTCCTGGAGGCTTGGGCCAGGGAAGCCACAGCTGTGAAGCTCTGCTCCTGCTCCTAGCACAGATGCCAAAGCAGATGGAAGGGCAGGGATCATCTGCAGAAAGGCTGCAGTTCTACAATGCGAGTGGAGAGTGAAAGGCAGAGCGGACGTTGCTGAAATGGCTAGATTGATAGGTTCTGTGCTCCCTGGAGCAGAAGAGGCGACAAACTCCCCACTCGGTGCTGCAGACAGGAACGTGATGGATGATGCGCATGCAATCGTCTTCAATCCCTTTACAGCTGTGACCCTCTATTCAGACAGGCACCTATTTCATGTTCTTGTCTGGAAATTGTTCTGATGGTATTTATGTTTCCAGTGCTTAGGCAAACATTTCTATTAAGGTCGCCTGCCAAAATCTAAGGCTATTCTGAAATAGCAGGAAGAACAGAGTAAATTTAGCACTGCTAATCTGAAGAAAAAAGTATTAAATATGCACTCTCTAGAGAATAATAACACTTTGCATGTTGCTGTGCTAAATTTACTGCAGGACTCTGTGTGTTAAAACACCAGCCGTGTAAATGGGCCATGGAGTGGTAAAAGGTTGACAGGATGATTATGCTTGAGGGGCTGCTGTTGTGTGCGTCCTTTGGACAGTAGTTTGGAAGAGCTTCAGAGACGCTAATTAATTCTGCCCCACAGTGAGGGTGGAAACCAGTAGCCCAGTGGGAGGCTGAGCTAGAGAGCTCTCACTGAGGTCAGAGGACCAGGGAAACACTTCAGGGTCTAAGTTGATCCTCTAGAAAAAAATCTCTTTAATCTTACTAAAGGTTACAAAGTCTTTGGCCTCATGCAAAACATTTCATCTTATGCAATTTTCTGCTGTTCTTATCATTTGAATAAAGTAATAGGATGAATCTAGTAGCTCAAAAAGACTGGTAGAATTTCACTCTTTTAAAATGCTGATTATAGACTAGGAATATCAATTCTCAGGCTCTTCTAATCACCAAGTCTCTTTTTTGAATACAATTTAGATTCCCCTGTTGTATTTCTTATTGCTTCAATCATAGAACTCATTGGATTTTCTCCCTGCCCCCCACTTGAAATTCCTAAACAGGAATATCTCTGATTTCTGAGGGGAGTAGGGGAAAAACTTTAATTTTTTGTGGTAATTACTGCCACCCACAAGGCAAACTGGCAACCAAGCACTTAGGAATAGGAAGCAGAATGGCTTTGCACTGGATAAGTTTTTTTTGACCGAACATTTTATTCTACACTTTTAAAAATTATTTCAGGTGTAATTTAATTAATATTTATGTACACTCCTCTTATACTCAAGACTGCTAATGTTTATTGACTATTTACTTTGTCCAGGCATTGTGCTAAGTACTCTCTTTAAAGTACCTGATTTATTCCTCCCTTGACTATTAGGAATAGGCAAGAAGATAAGGTGATGAAACTTAAGTCAGAAACATTTATGCAATTTAAGTATAATATTATAAGGTGTTGTACAGTGTTCTGGCATAAAGTTGGATTGGATATAGTTGGTGTATAATTATAGTAATTATCTTATTCAATGTACTAGGGTTTTATGACAAAATATAATTGTTAATACTAAAGACTTTCCATCTTATCTATTTATGTCTTTAAGTCAGAGATATAGTCAGTGGTAGGGGAAAAGACAGCAAAGAATAGAAGGAGCAATTAAAAAAGAGGATGAAGAGGGAAGAAGGATTTAATATTAAAATTTTAACACAGTTTTAGAGGAATATATAGGTGTGTCTGTTGAAAATAATAATTTAATGATTGATAGATGATTAATAGAACAATAAAACAAGGGGGTTTATATCTTTAACATGTAGCATAATCAACCTTTACAAATAATTTTTCATTATATATTCTCTTTGATTAATAGCATCCTATCTTCAACAATTTTAAAAAATGTTGAAACTCTACTTTATGAGGAATTCAGATAAATGACCGAGACTGTGACTTTATATATTGTTTCCATAACAGTTAATATTTTAAATGGGTAAAGCTGAACAAATATTTCAGAGGGTCCATAGTACTTATATTGTCTTATGAGTGACATTTTGGTATGATTTCTGCATGCATTTGGACGAGCCATTTAAGTACACTGTAACTGAATTATTTTATCTATAAAGTGAAAGATGGGTTAATAATATCTTTCTTTAGCCTTTTAATAGTGACATGGTTAAAATAATAATCATTAAAACAAAAATAACCATAAACTCAAATAATCTATCCTTGGGGACTATTTTAGGATCTCTTAGAAGATATTTTTACTCTTTGAGGCTTCAAGAAAATAATATTAGAACACTTTAGAAATTCATTAAGTATAGTTTATTCTGTCAATATGAGCTTAACAAAAATTTTAAAGAATGGGAAATTACTTTTGATCTAATATTAAACTAATAAAAAGTATATATAACTGTAATAAACCCTATGATTGCTTTCCACATATTTGGCTGCTCCTCCCTTTCTCCCACAGCCCTCTGTTTGGGGATCTTTTTTTAGGTTCAATGGTAAAGCATAGGATTGAGATTAAGCCCATCATGTGTCCCAACTCATCAGGATTTTTGTGAAAATTCTCTTATACAAATACCCTTTCTCCTTCTGGTATGTACAGTAAGGTACATACATGTAAAGATTAGAAAGACTTCCAACATAAGGGAAGTCATGTTTCTAACAAAAGTTAGTCAACTGGGCGGCAATAAAGCTGACAAAAGAATTAAATTCAGATTCACAGATTTAAAGCTTGATCAAGCTTATTCTTCCTCTAGACCTTTAACATTACATAAAATAAGCTTGATATGAAGGATGATCTATCTGGGATTGAAAAGAGAAAAAAATGCAGCATTTCTAAGAGCAGTCTTTTTAATCTGCTGCCTGAAATCCACACTAAGAGGTTGTTAATTTAGAACTTAGAGACTTGGAAAATCAAAATTCTCTGCCCCAAGTGAACACTAGTAGTAGCAAAGAGATGGACGATAAAGTAGAAGTTTGGGGCCCTTATAAATCCTCTATGAAGTAATGTCTTTTAAATCTTCTTTTTTTTTTTTGAGAGGAAAACACTCATTCTCATTGTAGAAATTAAGCCACAAATCAATTTTGGGGTGAGAAGAAAATAAGCCATCTACCTTATGATATGAATTTGCTTTAAGGTGGACTTCTGCTCTGACCATGCTAGAATAATGGGTACTTTTCTAACGCTCCAGATATAAGCAGCTACACAAAACTGGATAAAGTATATGAAGCTAGAGTTTCAGGAATATTACAATATGCAGTTAAGGAAAAGGTGATCCTCACGATTCCCAAGATTTCACCCTGAAGCATTTTCTAAGCTACAGAATGGGGAGGTAGAGCCCATCTCAACTGAGAAGGTAGATTTGGGGCTTCAGAAACAGCAACATTTAGCAGTCCCAAAAAGGTGATTTATAGGGCTGGGGATGTGGCTCAAGTGGTAGTGCGCTGGGATACGTGCGGCCCAGGTTCGATCCTCAGCACCACATACAAACAAAGACGTTGTGTCCGCCAAATACTAAAAAGTAAATATTAAAATTCTCTCTGTATGTTTCTCTTATTTTTTTTTAAAGGCGAGTTATACACAGAGAAAAAGCTCCAAAAATTGTCATAGCATTAGTATTAATTCTTCTTATGAATCCCAAGATAATATAAACAGATAAAGTTTTTATAAAGCATGAAGAACTTTTGGAGAAATTAGCTGAACAAATATGCCAGAGGTTCCATAGTACTTGAAAATGCAGGAGTACTTGAAAATGAACTGCCAGCAGGATGAGAGCTGGATATTCAGTTGAGACCCTCCTTAAAAGCCATACATTATAAAGAGATTACTCTACCACTAGAGTATGGTTCACACCAAAGTCTCATCATCGAAGTTTAAAAAATAAGTTGATCTGCTGGTAAATTAACTACCCTAAAAAAAAACCCAAAACAAAACAAACAAACAAAAAACTCAGTTCTAAAGTGTGACCCCCCCCCAAATCTTATTCTAAACCAAAAAGAATACATAAGACAATATATAAGAAATATTAATGTTAGCAGAAAAGAATGTTAAAAGTTAAAAAATATTTTAAGGATTTAAAAGAAAAAATAGACATAATGCGTGAAATATGAGTAATCTTAGAAAAATTAAAACTATGGAAAAGATTTAAATTAAAAATTTTCAATTGAAAAGTATAATATAAGAGTTAAAACACTGAGCCCAGATCGGCTGAATTCAAGCTCCCGTTCGCCTGCTTCCCGCAGACAAACAGCTGTGACTCAGCACTAATCCATCCGGCTGAAAAAACTGGTCAGCCCTTCTGATCCTACGGAGGTAAATGCCTACTGAGCCTTCATAGGTAGTGGCCACAGGTTTGAAATGGGGCTTAGGAGAGACAGTAAGGACCCACCCGTTGCATTGGTCGCCCGGCAAAGGGAAACGAACTGTCGCCATTTGCAAGAGATACCACCATGACAGAGAACTGACGTCATCAGACTGCGGCGGAGGAGATAACTTCATTGAAACCTGCGGCTACAGGTGTGTAATTTCCTAGCCTTCCCTCTCCACACATCAGGGAAACCTTAAGGGCCCCTCCCAACTCTCCCATAAGGGCCCCTCCCAGCTCTCCCGTGAGCGAGATAACCAGACCGAGGGAATCAGAGGTGGCGCAGGACCCACAGCGCGGAACTACCGCTCTCACCAGTGCTGACAGCTGAGGTCTCTTGCACCAGCTACGGGGGGCGTGGCTACCGGAGGGCAAGTAAAATTCGCTGAGGATTCTCAGCCCCAAGCTCTACAAACTTAGGGTCTGAGGGAATGGCAAACTGGAAGAGTGTGCCCAGTCGTTCATGAAAACAGGGCTCCCGGGAGCAGCAGACCTGGCGTGTAGCCAGTATTGTGGTGAGTGGCACCTGTGAGAGGGGCCTGGCCAGAGGAAAAGTGGGAAGAGACTACACACAAGAGGAGGCCCTAGGCACTCAGGATTGGAGACTCGCCCAGTCTGGGAGGAGCTGCTGCATAGTGATTGGTTCCCGCGTATTGACAGGTGAAACATGGCCTGGTGGGCACAGCGCCACCTACTGGAAGAGAAGTTAATCAAACTCTAAGACTGCATTTATTAGTTTTTTTTTCTTTTTTCTTTTCTCTCTTTTTTTTTTTTTGATTTGGGTTTTTCTTTCATTTTCATTTTTCTTTCTTGTTGTTTTTTAAAATATTTTTTTACAATTTTTTAAAATTTTTTTTCTTCTAATTTTAATTTTATTTTTTTTTAAAAAAAAATTTTTCCTTTTTTTATTTCCTATTTTTTTCCTTCTTTTGTCTTTTCATTTCTTTTCAATTATCTTATCCTCCCTTACTTGAATTCTACCTGCTTACTCTCATTCTCTTTAGTGACTTCTTCCCTTCCCTTCTAATACCTTTCCTCCCAAGCATCAAATAAAGTTATAGGAGTAAACAGTAACTCATCAGTCAAAAAGAACAAGAAGTAACATGAGCAGCTTCAAAAAGCAAGGAAGAAAAGGAGTACAAACAATGCAGGACAGCCTAAATATTCAGGAGGACCTAGAGTCATCAGAAAAATGGTCATATAAAGAACTCAAGGAACACCTTAGACAGATGGAATGGAACCTTAAAGAGGATACAAGACAGCAAATTCAAGCAGCGAAAGAACACATTGAGAATGAATTACATAAACAGATAAAAGAAGAAGTTAAGCATCTTTATCAGGAGACAGAGATTATAAAAAATAATCAAACAATAATTCTAGAAATGAAGGAAACGATCAACCAAATTAAAAACTCAATTGAGAGTATCACTAACAGAGTGGAGCAAGTAGAAGCCAGAACGTCAGATAATGAAGACAAAATATATCATCTTGAAAAGAGTCTAGCCAACTCAGAAAGGCTGGTAAAAAATCACGAGAAAAACATCCAAGAGTTATGGGATGACATAAAAAAACCAAACTTACGAGTCATCGGGATAGAAGAAGGTACAGAGATTCAAACCAAGGGACTGAGTAACCTGCTGAATGAAATAATTACAGAAAACTTTCCAGAAATAAAAAAGGAAAAAGATATACAAATTGAAGATGCATAGAGGACACCGAGCACACAAAATCACACTAGACCAACGCCAAGACACATTGTTATGAAGACATCCAATATACAGAACAAAGAGAAAATATTAAAAGCTACAAGAGAAAGGAGACAGATTACATTCAGGGGTAAACCAATAAGGTTAGCAATGGATTTTTCATCACAGACACTGAAAGCAAGAAGGTCATGGAACAATGTATTTCAAACACTGAAAGACAATGGATGCCAACCAAGAATTCTGTATCCAGCAAAATTAAGCTTCAGGTATGACAACGAAATAAAAATCTTTCATGATAAACAAAAGTTAAAAGAATTTGCAGCCAGAAAACCAGCATTGCAAAGCATTTTGAGCAAAACACTACACGAGGAAGAAATGAAAAACAATAACCAAAACCACCAGTAGGAAGTGCCTCAGTAAAGACAGATGGTGAGGGGAAAGATAATCATGGAGAAACAAACTGAATTTTTTAAAAAAAGGATAAATAATCAAACATGGATGGAAGTACAAACCATATATCAATAGTAACTCTGAATGTTAATGGCTTACACTCTCCAATAAAGCGACATAGGCTGGTATCATGGATTAAAAAAACAAATCCAACAATATGCTGCCTCCAGGAGACACATCTGATTGGAAAAGACATACACAAGCTGAAGGTGAAAGGTTGGGAAAAAATATACCACGCACACAGTCCTCGTAAGCAAGCAGGGGTGGCCATCCTCATATCGAATAAAATCGACTTCAAGACTAAGTTAATCAAAAGGGATAAGGAAGGACATTAGATACTGTTAAAAGGAACCATTCACCAACAAGACATAACAATTATCAACATTTATGCACCAAATAATGGTGCTGCGACATTCATAAAACAAATTCTCCTCAAGTTCAAGAATCAAATAGACCACAACACAATAATTTTGGGTGACTTCAACACACCTCTCTCACCATTGGACAGATCCTCCAAACAAAAGTTGAATAAAGAAACTATAGAACTCAATACCACAATCAATAACATAGACTTAACTGACATATATAGAATATATCAACCACCATCAAATGGATATACTTTTATCTCAGCAGCACATGGATCCTTCTCAAAAATAGACCATATATTGTGCCATAGGGCAACCCTCAGTAAATATAAAGGGGTGGACATAATACCATGCATTTTATCTGATCATAATGGAATGAAACTGGAAATCAATGATAAAAGAAGGAAGGAAAAATCCTACATCACATGGAAAATGAACAATATGTTACTGAATGATCAATGGGTTACAGAAGACATAAAGGAGGAAATCAAAAAATTCTTAGAGATAAATGAAAATACAGACACAACATATCGGAATCTATGGGACACAATGAAAGCAGTTTTAAGAGGAAAATTCATCGCCTGGTGGTCATTCCTCAAAAAAAGAAAAAAACAACAAATAAATGAGCTCACACTTCATCTCAAAGCCCTAGAAAAGGAAGAGCAAAACAACAGCAAATGTAGCAGAAGGCAAGAAATAATTAAAATCAGAGCGGAAATCAACGAAATTGAAACAAAAGAAACTATTGAAAAAATTAACAAAACTAAAAGTTGGTTCTTCGAAAAAATAAATAAGATCGACAGACCTTTAGCCATGCTAACGAAGAGAAGAAGAGAGAGAACTCAAATTACTATATACGGGATGAAAATGACAATATCACAACAGATGCTACAGAAATACAGAAGACAATTAGAAATTATTTTGAAAACCTATATTCCAATAAAACAGAAGATAGTGAAGACATCGATAAATTTCTTAAGTCATATGATTTGCCCAGACTGAGTCAGGAGGATACACACAATTTGAACAGACCAATATCCATGGATGAAATTGAAGAAGCCATCAAAAGACTACCAACCAAGAAAAGCCCAGGACCAGATGGGTATACAGCGGAGTTTTACAAAACCTTTAAAGAAGAATTAATACCAATACTTTTCAAGTTATTTCAGGAAATAGAAAAAGAGGGAGCTCTGCCAAATTCATTCTATGAGGCCAACATCACCCTGATTCCGAAACCAGACAAAGACACCTCAAAGAAAGAAAACTACAGACCAATATCTCTAATGAACCTAGATGAAAAATCCTCAATAAAATTCTGGCAAATCGAATACAAAAACAATTAAAAAAATTGTGCACCATGATCAAGTAGGATTCATCCCTGGGATGCAAGGATGGTTCAATATTCGGAAATCAATAAATGTTATTCACCACATCAATAGACTTAAAGATAAGAACCATATGATCATCTCGATAGACGCAGAGAAAGCATTCAACCTAGTACAGCATCCCTTTATGTTCAAAACATTAGAAAAACTAGGGATAACAGGAACTTACCTTGACATTGTAAAAGCTATCTATGCTAAGCCTCAGGCTAGCATCATTCTGAATGGACAAAAGTTAAAGGCATTCCCTCTAAAATCTGGAACAAGACAGGGATGCCCTCTATCACCACTTCTATTCAATACAGTTCTCCAAACACTGGCCAGAGCAATTAGACGAAAGAAATTAAAGGCATAAAAATTGGAAAAGAAGAACTTAAATTATCACTATTTGCAGATGACATGATTCTATACCTAGAAGACCCAAAAGGGTCTACAAAGAAACTACTAGAACTAATAAATGAATTCAGCAAAGTGGCAGGATATAAAATCAACACGCATAAATCAAAGGCATTTCTGTGTATCAGTGACAAAACTTCTGAAATGGAAATGAGGAAAAACACTCCATTCACAATATCCTCAAAAAAAAAAAAAAATACTTGGGAATCAACCTAACAAAAGAGGTGAAAGATTTATACAATGAAAACTACAGAACCTTAAAGAGAGAAGTAGAAGAAGACCTTAGATGATGGAAAATTATACCCTGTTCATGAATAGGCAGAACTAACATCATCAAAATGGTGATATTACCAAAAGTTCTCTATAGGTTTAATGCAATGCCAATCAAAATCCCAAGGGCATTTCTTGTAGAAATAGATAAAGCAATCATGAAATTCATATGGAAAAATAAAAGACCCAGAATAGCAAAAACAATTCTAAGCAGGAAGTGTGAATCAGGCGGTATAGCAATACCAGACTTCAAACTATACTACAGAGCAATGGTGACAAAAACAGCATGGTACTGGTACCAAAACAGGCGGGTGGACCAATGGTATAGAATAGAGGACACAGAGACTAATCCACAAAGTTACAACTATCTTATATTTGATAAAGGGGCTAAAAGCACGCAATGGAGGAAGGATAGCATCTTCAACAAATGGTGTTGGGAAAACTGGAAATCCATATGCAACAAAATGAAACTGAATCCCTTTCTCTCGCCATGCACAAAAGTTAACTCAAAATGGATCAAGGAGCTTGATATCAAATCAGAGACTCTGCATCTGATAGAAGAAAAAGTTGGCTCCGATCTACATATTGTGGGGTTGGGTCCAAATTCCTCAATAGGACACCCATAGCACAAGAGTTAATAACAAGAATCAACAAATGGGACTTACTTAAACTAAAAAGTTTTTTCTCAGCAAGAGAAACAATAAGAGAGGTAAATAGAGAGCCTACATCCTGGGAACAAATTTTTACTCCTCACACTTCAGATAGAGCCCTAATATCCAGAGTATACAAAGAACTCAAAAAATTAGACAATAAGATAACAAATAACCCAATCAACAAATGGGCCATGGACCTGAACAGACACTTCTCAGAGGTGGATATACAATCAATCAACAAGTACATGAAAAAATGGTCACCATCTCTAGCAGTCAGAGAAATGCAAATCAAAACCACCCTAAGGTACCATCTCACTCCAGTAAGATTGGCAGCCACTATGAAGTCAAACAACAACAAGTGCTGGCGAGGATGTGGAGAAAAGGGTACACTTGTACATTGCTGGTGGGACTGCAAATTGGTGCAGCCAATTTGGAAAGCAGTTTGGAGATTCCTGGGAAAGCTGGGAATGGAACCACCATTTGACCCTGCTATTGCCCTTCTCGGACTTTTCCCTGAAGACCTTAAAAGAGCATGCTACAGGGATACTGCCACATCGGTGTTCATAGCAGCACAATTCACAATAGCTAGACTGTGGAACCAACCCAGATGCCCTTCAATAGATGAATGGATAAAAAAAATGTGGCATCTATACACAATGGAGTACTATGCAGCAATAAAAAATGATAAAATCATAGAATTTGCAGCGAAATGGATGGCACTAGAGCAGATTATGCTTAGTGAAGCTAGCCAATCCCTAAAAAACAAATACCAAATGTCTTCTTTGATATAATGAGAGCAACTATGAACAGAGCAGGGAGGAAGAGCAGGAAGAAAAGATTAACATTAAACAGAGACATGAGATGGGAGGGAAAGGGAGAGAAGAGGGAAATTGCATGGAAATGAAGGGAGACCCTCATTGCTATACAAAATTACATATAAGAGGTGAGGGGAATGGGAAAATAAAGAAGGAGAGAAATGTATTACAGTAGATGCGGTAGAGAGAGAAGATGGGAGGGGAGGGGAGGGGGGATAGTAGGGGATAGGAAAGGTAGCAGAATACAACAATTACTAATAGGGCATTATGTAAAATTGTGGATGTGTAACTGACGTGATTCTGCAATCTGCATTTGGGGCAAAATTGGGAGTTCATAACCCACTTCAATATAATGTATGAAATATGATATGTCAAGAGCTTTGTAATGTTGTGAACAACCAATAAAAAAAAATTAAAAAAAAGAGTTAAAATGCTCAAGGATGAGCTTAATAACAGATTGGATATTGCAGAAAATAAGAACAATAAATTTGAAGAAAGAGTAATACAAATTGATGCACAGATAGGAAAAAATCAAAACCAAAAATAATCTCATAAAAATGAACCAAGCCTCAGTGATGTGCAAAGAAAAAAAAATCAAGCAGTCTAACATATATATAATTGAAATCCAAATATACGTATATAGGTGAGATGGATGAGACTGGGGAAAGTTTTGAAGAAATTGTAACTGAAAAATTTCCAAGTGAAATGATGTCCACTAAGCCAAGCCAAGAAGCCCAAGGAATGTCAAGCAGGGTAAAGATAAAGAAACCCACACCTTCACACACCATAGACAAACTGTTGAAAACAACAAACAAACAAACAAAAAGAAAATCTTAAAAATAACCAGATAAAAAAGAACACATTACATGCTTGGGAACAATGATAAATAATTACATGGACTTTTCATAAAGTCAACTCCAGGCATAAGACAATGGGAAGGTCACATTTTAGGTGCTGAAAAAGCATCAGATTTGATAGCTTCATTACAATTGGTGAGTTTTATGCTACTTATACTTCAAAATTGCCAATTTAGAAAAATATGAATATTAGCTTATGTTTTCTCTGGATGGCTGTTCACAATCTAACAGTGAAACATCCTCAAAATGCTATGCCCTCTAGTTCTGAGACATTCTGTAGTAGAAATCTAATCCCTCTGAGAGAAAGTGAGTATTCTTTAGAATACATGGTTTAATCATGACCAAGAATTTGTTTTGTCTGGTTCTTGTTGGAACCCAGTTGTCACATTGTTCATCTCATACTATTTGTCATCTTAGTAACCTAAAGAATCAGATTTTTTTATTATTTGTTCTTGTCCTGGTTATCTTTAATATGTTGGTCTCTCTCAACATTTGCCTGCTTCCAGTTCAGGTAAATTTCTTTGCCTCCACATAAATATTCTTACCTTACAAGAAGGGGTATAACATTTGGTGGTAATAAGCAAACATGAAGGGCTTACAAGAACATACATGACATTTTAATTTAAAATAGATGTTTAATTTAAAATACATGTTTCAGTTAACCTGGGAGTTCTGCCCCATATGTCTTGACTCAAAAATGGAATCCCAATCTAAGGGAGACTCCATTATTTGGAGCATTATTAATAGTTATGGCAGCAAGAAAAATAACATGTGAATCACGCGTTGATTGCTAATACCACATATTTATGAAGAAACTAGGTCTACCACAAAATCAAGTCTCTAAGGGTCCCCATCCTCACATTTTGCTAACTAAACTCCTGGCCCTTTTAGGAGGTAAGATAAATAAATAACTGGATTTCCAAAGGCTGTGTGTGTGTGTGTATGTGTGTGTGTGTGTGTGTGTGTGTGTGTTTAAGCTGACCTTAGTTCACTAGCTTTTCCTAGAGTGATATAGTAGAGGTGACTTTTGTATAATGTTTTGTCAATACACCTACCTAATTTAAAACTCAGTATTTCAGTTTTAGAGCAATAGATAATGAACCTTAGCACGTTTAGTCTAAACACCACTGATGTTGCTGCTAAATATGTTCAGGCAAGTTTGTATAGAGGGTAGTTGTGTATCATATCACAATCATTATACTGTTACTTTTCCTAAATTTAAAATTTGATAAACAATTATTGCTATTTTTTTTTTCTTATTTTTCTCCACTGTTTTCATGTCAGTGGCTTTTTGCTGAGATAAATGTCTACTGTTTGTTTTGAAAATTTCCTGTTATAACAAGCTGATAAAGGAGGTGATTTCATATTTTTTTGGTAAAGTCCTTTTTGGGCAAAATCAAAACTTGACAACTCTATGAATATGCAATCTTTTTTTGTATTATTTTGCAATTCTATTTGAAAATGTTTGAATCTTGAAATCATTGAAATCTCTCATTTTGTGAAACAACAGCTATTTCCTGTATAAGATGGACACTTGGTGAATCATCTCTCAATGGACCAGTCTCAGTTTAATACCACAGTACTTGTAACCGGAAACATGTGACTTGTGTATCCCATTATATGAATATCTTTATAAATTAGCTGATTGTATTTTATGAGCACTCATGAGGCCTCATGGAGAGAGTAGTGTACTTTGTAAAGTATAAGATATGAGGTACTTCAGTTTTAAAATTTGGGGATTATAAAATTCTTAATACACAGATTTATATAAATTTAAATAATTGTTTATTTGTGTTTTAAATGTGTGATATAACAATTTAGTCCTAACTATAGTATGTTTTTACAGCTTAATGTGAACTTGGGTGGCTGTAATATTTATCTTCCAGAATTGATACTACTGGCTGTTCATAGAGTACTATTTATGCCAGACAGATACATAAGCTAATATGGTCCTGGATAAATTATTATCCTATGGTTATGGTAGTTATAAATATGAGAATGTACATAAATACATATAAGTATGTAAATACTTGTGTGCATATTCTAAGATTATTACATATGTACACATATACATACATGCATAACCATACACAGTATGCAGACTATTTATATACATATGCTGATATACAATGTTCTCTCATTACATGTGTATGGGCATGTTAGCCATTTTAAAATTGCAGACTTTTTCTTTTCTCTTGGTGAAGTGGTTTGACTAGGGGTATTTTTTTTATTGATTGAAAATATTTTATTCCCATCTGCAACTTGCTTGGACTAGGGGTATCTATTGTGAACATTTTAGAAACATTTTAAAAAATAATTCTTCCCTCTAAAGAGTCTTTCAATATTGGACCCTTGATCTCTTCTTCATTAGTATCCCTGACTATAAAGATTATGCTAGAATGGTCAGAGATTTGTATATGGATGAATCTTTTCTTCATAGAATTATAATTTCTCTGATACCCCATTTGTTAAGAAGTCTGAGCTGTGAATAATTTAACATTCTAATCTCCTTGTGTTTAAAGTAGAAGAAAAATATTTTGAAGTGGCTTAAGATGAGGAGGGGAGCGGTGGAGGGGATAGGGAGGAAGGGAGGGGAAGAAGGGATTCTGGAAATCTTTTTCTTTTATGTAACTTTTAAAAAATTTTATATGTGACAGCAGAATGCGTCACAATTCTTATTACATATATAGAGCACAATTTTTCATCTCTCTGGTTGTATACATAGTATATTCACACAATTCGTGTCTTCATACATGTTCTTTGCATAGTAATGATCATCACATTCCACCATCATTAATTACCTCATGCCTCCTCCCTTCCCCTCCAACCCCTTTGCCCTATCTAGAGTTCGTCTATTTCTCCCATGCTCCCTCTCCCTATCCCACTATGAATCAGCCTCCTTATATCAGAGAAAACATTTGGCATTTGGGTTTTTGGGATTGGATAACTTAGCATTATCTTCTCTAACTCCATCCATTTACCTGCAAATGCCATGATTTTATTCTCTTTTATTGCTGAGTAATATATATGCCACATTTTTTTAATTCATTAATCTATTGAAGGGCATCTAGGTTTAGTTTAGCTATTGTGAATTGTGCTGCTATAAACATTGATGTGGCTGTCCCTGTAGTATGCTGTTTTTAAGTCCTTTGGGTATAGACCAAGGAGAGGAAAAGGAAGGTCAAATGGTGGTTCCATTCCCAATTTTCCAAGAAATCTCCATACTGCTTTCCATATTGGCTGCACCAATTTGCAATCCCACCAACAGTGTATGAGTGTACCTTTTCCCCCACATCCTCACCAACACTTATTGTTGTTTGCCTTCATAATAGCTGCCATTCTGACTGACTGGAGTGAGATGATCTTAGAGTAGTTTTGAATTGCATTTCTCTAATTGCTGGTGATGATGAACATTTTTTCCTATATTTGTTGATTTATTGTACATCATCTTCTGAGAAGTGTCTCTTCAGGTCCTTGGCCCATTTATTAGGACAACTCAACTGTCAGGAATCTAGGAGGCTGTGCTTTTCCCACTCTTCATCTCTGCTTCCTATTGCATATCACCTTTATTTCTACCAAAGTGCTTTCCCTGATTTTTGTGTACATGATTACCTAACTTGATTGCCAAGTTTCTCCATCATTTATGAGTCCAGCCAACACTGACATATACTTTTTCTTTCTAAATTGCAATCCCAAATTTCTAAGAATGTAAATAGGTACCACCGACTTTGAGTCTAGTTTGCCCTCCTAACTCAATATATGGGGAGCACAATCATATACAAGACACTACTCTCAGAAAAAGGAACCACTGTGAGCTGAGCAGACATGACTAAAGAAATTTCCAGCTGCAGCCAAAACCGAAACACTGAACTATGTTCTCATAACTTAAATACAAGATTTCAAAATATAGCAAGCAGGTGGCTATACCATAATGTCACTTTTTGTACTTTCATTTAGAGTATAATTTATGCTTCTATAATTCTTTGGTATTATAAAATTTAAAAAAGTAAACAACAAACTATAATCCCACATATTGGACTCGGTGACAAAAGCAGCACCACAATCAAATAATATATCTCACTGAAGTATCCTTTGAGACTAAGAATAGCAATCACTGTGCATGAAAATGAAATTCAAAACCTTGAAAATGGTATTTCTATAGCAAAAACTGAATAGTTAGAAGTAAATCCACTAGACAGAAGAAAGTCAAAGAATAAAAAACCTGAGAAATGTGTCACTTTCAACATCAGTCAACTGCATTTTTAAAGTTTAAATTCAGATGCCCAACTGGCAGAGATCCTGTGATTACATTTGATACAAATGCCATTTATTTTTTCCTGGCTACTAAAAAAAATATTCTTTGGGGAATATGACTGAATAAATGTTTGGGGGATGGCAGGCTTTTCATATAAATTAGCTTGGGATTCTTATTTCAGAATGAAACACTAATAATAATCCAAGTGATGTGAATGTTTTTATATTTAAGTGGATCTAGTTGGCAAGTGACCCTGGGAGCAAAGCCCATATCCCGAGGAAATGGCAGTTAGATAATATTGAGAGCACATAGATTTACTACTGAGCATTTACGTTGCATTGTCCATGAACAAAGCAGACAGCTAAGAAATTTGATCCGTAAGTCTGTGAATTTGGTATTCATAGACACCAATTGAAAAAAGAAAAAACGTCTAGGAATTGCCACTGGGAGTTTTGTACCAGGGAAGCACTGAATCTCTTTCATTCTCTGGGGTATAAATATATTTAAGAATGGGCTATAGAAAACTCCCTTTGAGATAAACTGAAGAAGTACATTAATGAAAAAAAAATGTAGACTTAAGAAAGTTAAAGGGTGAAAGAATAGGACATTTCTTAGAAATGGCCTAGAAAAAGTAGAGCCCATAGATTAACAATCTGTTCCATATCATTAGTAAATTATCAAATTATTCAGTATGACAATTTACATAATCATAGTAGCCCTACAAAACCATGTGGTGTTTATCATAATATAAAGCTCCTTGATTTACTATTTAAGACAAAATGGATGACGACAGGTTTTTCTTTTTTTTTTAAATTGAGACATGGCACATATACTTTTTAAAAAACTTAAATCAATAGGTCTATATTTTGACTTCATTAAGGTATAATTGATGGACAAAAACTGCATATTTAATATGCACAATTTGATGAATTTGAACATATGCAAATATCTATGGTTTACTTTTGAAACTTTTGAAAAATAACTTATTTTAAATTCATCTCAAGCTTAAAAATTTAGAAGTATAATACAAACAACTTTTTTCTTCTGACCCGTTTGAGGGTCAGTTGCTAATTGAAAATCAATCATTCCTATTTCCTATAACCAAAGAATTCCATATAACCATAATATAAACATAAAATCAAATGGTCAAATTGATACATTACCACTATCATCCTCAGACCCCATTATAGTTTTACCTATTGTTCAAACTTTTAAATTTTTAATAGCAAAATGATCCAGTCCAGAATATTGTGCTACATGAAGTTGTGTTATTTTAGTATTTGTTCTGGAAGAGTTCCTCATCCTTTGCTTTACTTTTGTAACCTTGATACTTTTAACATTGACTGGTGTTTCCTCATGATAACATTCAGAATATGCAACTTTTGCAAGACTATCACAAATGGCATGTCACATTCTCATTGAATCCTACAAAATGATATGTGCTTTCAATTAATAAGTAAATATCCACTTACTTATTAATAGGTATCCATTCTGAGACTCTGCAAACATAGTCCTCCTTTTCAATTAATTAATCTGAGTAGATTTAGTTTTCAATTTTATTCTTTAGGCTATAATATGTTACTATTGTTATTTATAGTTCACTCTCATTATTGGTGGTAGTTTTTATGTTCTATGAAGTCACTAGGGACACTGAATTAGTGAATACTCAAGCTTTGCTTTAGGTTCCTCTGAGCCTCTGGTGATTAATAAATAAGCTTATTTCACTTATCTTTGCTTAAATTGACCTTGTTTATTTCTATTTAAGGAGACCATATTTTATATATAGAGAGAGATTAATTAATGTTAAACTCACACCCAAGGAAGCACCAAAACTCGTGGCTGATCAGAGTTTATATAACAAGTGTGTTTTCTTCATAAGGCACAACACAACTTTATGACACCTAGAAACAATAGATATTAGGTAAGCACTATGCTGGAGGGCCATTTTAAACAGTAAATTCACTACCAATAATATGAAAACAATGGCATTAAATAGACAAGAGGACACTTATTTTTCAGTATGAGAACTGAAACCAGAAAACAGAACATTGCCATGCTGGACCTCAGATAGGACCATGTGTGTTGTAGAACTCAAAATTTTTGTTGTTCTGTGTATGCCTGTGGTTGACCATGAAAGTACCATGAGTATTGATTTTGGGAATATGAATACAATTCAGTGGGTAGGTAAATTCACAAATATGAAATTTGCAAATAATTAAGATTGGCCATATTTGGCTATCCTAAAGGGAATTTTTAGCCACAGGAATCCATTGATGTGGGTTTCAAAGTCCTTTTGATATATTCTCATCATTCTTTGAACATGTCTTTGATTTTCTGGCACAAGATAGTTCAAATGTGTATGATTTTGCATTGTTTATCTAAGGATTATGGTTTTTGTTTATATTTTTTATTAGTAGAAAATGATTTTAGGAAACGAAGTTTAGGGGACTAGTTGTGCTCATTGTTTGTGCTTGTTACTATTCTCAAAACTTCCCAGAGGACATCCTATCTGGGGAAGATAGGTAATATTTAAGGGTGAGGTAGGGAATATGACTTCACTGAAGGAAATTAAATCTAGGAATACTGAAGTTATTTATGGTGATGATGGGAGTTAGAGTGAAGAGAAAGTAGAGGGCCAAATGCCACCCATGTTCTGAATAAATATGAGAAAATAATAAAGAGGTTAACATGATAGCATTTGAAGACCAATGGTCTAATAGACCCTGGTCTTATGAACTTCAAGAGAGAAAGATTGGTTAGAATTTTGTTTGGTACAAGAGTTGGAAAACTAGAATTACAGTCTCTCAATTAGTGTTAATACAAGAATAAACAAGAATAGTTTATTTCACCTTTAGATAAAATTTTAGAGGTAAGTATTCTAAAAAAGTAGGGCAATCTATTGTCAGACTTCAGAGTTTTTACTGTTCCTCCATATGCAGTCTCTACTCCTAAGGTCACTTCATGGTCCAAGAAGCTTCAACTTATAGTTCTCAGGAAGGTAGAAAAAGAAAGAACACACTCTTCTCATTTAAAAAACTTTCTGTAAATTGCAAATGCACTTCTGTTTATAATCTCTGAGCCAGAATTGATTCCCATTGAAATTTACCTTCTATTCCAGATAGGTGAAAAACTAAAACATCTATTTCTGTAGAGAGAGAGAAAACAAAACAGATACCATAGAGAAAATTAGCAGCACCCATCACAGAAAGAGATTCGTGCAAGATGGGGAAAAAAGGAAAGGGAATTAAGAGCAGGTGGAATAACTTCTGGCTCTATGTAAGTTAGAGGAAATATGATTGTTGTCTTAGAAATGATTCTTTCCCTCATCTCTTTTGTTTGCTTTGCTTGTTTCATTTTATAGTTTGTATCTAAGATTTGCTGTCTTCATTAATGTTTCACTTGCCTCCATGTCTATACCTGTCTACCTCTTCCATTGGAAATGAGCTTGTAGACAGAGAACACAACTTTAATCACATTATTTATTTATTTATTTATTTTAAGGAAAACAGTATTAGAGTAGTAGTTAAGGAGTTAGATCCTAGAAAGGACTGTTCTATGTTCAAATCCTGGTGCTATCCCTTGTTCCCTGTGTTAATTGAACAAGTTACCTAACCTCTGTAAAGGAGAGTTCCTTTATCTGTGATGATGCATGCAAACTTCTTAGCACAGTATCTGGAAGATAATATCTGAAATTAATGTTAGCTGTTATTTTTGGTATCAACACCAAGTCATACACAGTATAAGGGCCTTTTAAATAATTATTTGATTGGATAGAAAGCTTTGCTGTGTTTTCAGATGAAACAGAGCCTGTAGAAGTGAGAACTCTGTTGCCATTTAACTAGAAATGTTATTAAAAAATTAACTTCACAGCTCAGGAACTCAGACTCACTATCAACAGATTTCACATCGTCTTTACTGCTAAGCCACTGACCTCCAAGTGCTTGATTATTACCAGATTCTCTTTTCCAGTTAGGTTATTTCACACTGTGATGAAGCTGTGAGCAGGAAAGTAATGCATAATTTCAAGGAATTTAAGATGAGAAAAAGGAACACCATGTTCACATCATGGACCAGTGATCAGACAGTTATTTACATGCTTGTGCCACTGCACATGGTCATCTTCTAATCTGGTGGATCTTCTACCCCAAGTTATATAATAAACATAGTCAGAATGCATGGAATTCACAGGGATGACTGTATTCATCAGCGGTTGAGGTAAGGTGGAACATGACAGGATTTCTTTTTTTCTGTTCCCTTGGGGAATGTTTGAATTTCGAATGGCAGTCCTGAGCAAATGAAAATGGCTCAGATCTCCCCTTTAATGGCACAATGGGCTAGATCACAGATCGCTTGATCTTGACCCCAGTTTCCTTTTCTGACTCAGATTTCCTGCATTAGGGATTTTTTTTTTTTTTTGATGCTGATTACTTGTCTGTTTGACTGAAACAGCAAAACAGGCATGTCTGAGGGAATTTATAAGAGAATATGAAAATGTGAAATGCAGAAATGTGAGTAAATACTCCAAGAGGGAAAGCAGCAACAAAAAAAATTCTCAAAGCAGGAGCAATACAGCAGAGAAGGAAACCGAGATAAGGATACTAGATCCTAAAAGTAGACCTTGTAAATAAATTGTAATTTCAGTTCCAAGGTAACTGGTATTCTAAGGAAAGATTTGAAGCTCTGGCTCATAAAATAGAGGTCAAATGCATTAATTAAATTCATGGAATCTTGATTTCATATTACTTGAAATCATTTTTTTTTCTGTGAAAATAAACTAGTTTTGTTATGTGTTTTTAGTTTCAAATGAGAAGTGTATTGAGAACGAATTTTCAATAATTTAATCTCAATAATTATTCCTCATTTGTGAATGGAGCTATTTTAGTTATGTCTCATAGTTGTTGTGAAGATTAAATGGGATGACTTATATGAGGCATATTCCATGGTACCTGAAATACCACATATCTATAGAAAAGATCTGGTTATCTTGGCTCATCTAGGATTTACCCATGAAATTATTACACACATGCAATAAGCACTCCAAGATAGAAGGAACTTTTTTTTAAGAGGTGGAAAAAATGACTTATCTGAGGTCATTATGTTAAATGAAAGAGTCATGATATTTCTTATGATCATCTGGCAAACAGAAATTTTACACTTGAAATATTTTTAGTTAGCCTATCATACTATCTGAACAGGAAGAAAGCACATTTTGTTTCAATGAAAATATGAAGTCCTAGACTAAAATTTATTGACCTACTGTGAGCTTATCACTGAATAAAACACATTACATGAATTATTATCTCATTTAAGTTCAAATTAACTATGCCTTTTTCCACTTTTCAGATAGTGCTATTTAGAGAGCTAGAGAAGTTGGCTCAATGTCACACACCTATGGTGATATGGAGCTGGAATTTGAATCCAGGTGTTCTGAATACAATCTACACATTGAGGTACTTTCAAAAAAAGTAAGAAATCCATATGGACTCTAGTGAGAATTGTCTAAGAATATCTTCTTTGACCTCATACTCTTTTTTTTAAAAAATTTTATTTATTTTATTTAATTTTATTATTTTATTTTATTTTATTATTTTATTTTATTTTTTTTGTATTACAATTCTTTTTTTAATTGATTATTTAAAGCATTACATAGCTCATGATATATCATCTTTCATACATTTGACTCAAATTGGGTTTTGAACTCCCATTTTCACCCCAAATACAGATTACAGAATCACATCTGTTACATATTCACATTTTTACATAATGCCATATTAGTGACTGTTGTATTCTGCTACCTTTCCTATCCCCTACTATCCCCCCTCCCCTCCCCTCCCCTCCCATCTTCCCTCTCTACCTCCCCTGCTGTCGTTCAATTCTCTCCCTTTTTTTCCCTCCCCTTGCCCCTCATAACCTCTTATCATTTTATGTATCATTGAAGGTCTCCTACTATTTCCATGTGCTTTCCCTTCTCTCTCCGTTTCTCTCCCCCCATTCGTCTTTGTTTACTGTAGTCTTTTCCTCATGCTCTTCCTTCCTGTTATGTTCTTAGTTGTTCTCTTTATATCAAAGCAGACATTTGACATTTGTTTTTTAGGGCTTGGCTTAACATTAATATTTTTTCAGGACTTTTATTATCAGCTGGATTCCTCCCATCCATTCATTCTCACCTCCCATACTCAATCTCAGATTCATATTCAATTCCAGTTCTCTTATCTTCTCAAATATGTATAGCTTCTCCTCTTTGGATACAAACCAGGGGGTGTGCTATAGTAGCATCAAGCAGTGTCTTATATGAAGAATGGTATTGAAAATTGTTGGTAATTGTTGTGGATAAAAGTAAAGTAACTCAGAAGCATGAAGCCCAAATTTTAATATATTTAAAGGGCTTCGAGGTAGAAAACAAGTCATAGAACTAGAGCCCATGGGATGAAACTAGATGGATGATGAATTTGTTTCCATATAAGGAATAACTTTTCTTTTATTATTTAAGGAATAACTTTTGAAAGGAAATGTAACTAGTATGAACTAAATCATACAGTCCTGTAAGCAATGAGTTCTCTATGGATCATATTCTATAAGGCAATAAGACAACGGTGATGCAGAAAATCATCCAACCACAAATGGGGCTAGAAAAGATGCAAAACATAAGCCTGTAGTAATATGGTTAATGTCCCTTTCCCCTGGTGTCAAGAGTTGCTGGAAGTCTAGATAAAAGGAGGTCACAAAATGCCACAGACTGAAGTTTTGTGTGTTCCCTCCCCTTACCAAGTTCATAATATGTTGAAGCTTAATCCCCCAAAAATGGTGCTTGGAGGTGAGGCCTCTGGTAGGTAATGAGCATGAAAAATGAAGCCCTTCTGACTAATTAATGCCTAGATGACAAGAGACACTATAGAGTTTGTTTTCTCTTGCTTTCCTCCATGTAGAAATTCAATGAGAAGGTGGCCTTTGCAGACACCAGATGTGCCAGCACCTTTACCTTGGTTTTCCCAGCCTCCAAAATTGTGAGAAAGAAACATTTGTCACTTACGACCTCCAATATTATACCTGTTATAGCAGCCTGAACTAATTCACAGGCTCTACAGAACCTGAGAGAGGACAACAAAGAATGAAAAAATAAAAAGAATAGAGGGTACAAATGGCAAACTTTAGCAACCTTAAAATTAATATTTGATTAGGAACTATTTCATTTTCCTTGATCAAATATCAACAGAATTTAGAAATATTTCCATCTGTCCTGCCATCCTTGAGCACATTTCAGTGCAGCCACCATGTGAACCTGTGATACAGGCAGCTCGTCTTTGCTTGACTTGTAAGAGTTTTCTCTTTGTGAGTTTTTTCCTAGCATGGCTGATTTTCTCAAGAAAAGGGAAACAAGTTTACCAATAAAGTCTTTAACATACATCTTATTTAAGGCTTTATTAACACACGGCTATTATTTAATTTTGTCTTTTCGAAAAACAATAATGAAAAGGCACAATATTTTTAGCTCAAGAAACTTCTCAGGTCCAATTTCTAAGCACTAAACTTACCTCACTCTTAAACAGCTGTATTTTGAATTTGCAGATACCCAGTCATAATATTTGTCTACCTGGCATCCTTTTTTATTTATTATGTTTTTGAGTACTCATTAGGCTTAAATCAAAGTAGAGAAGAGATTCTACATTGACATGTACTAGTATTGACATGCTGAAAGTTTATAGATGTTGCAAGGACATCAACTTCCTAATCAAGAGCTGAGACTGGAACAAGTGTTTTGTGGAGGATTGTACAGTATTTCTGCCAACTGTCATTACAAAAAAATCAGGGGTCTGATTATAGTCTAAATTTTACAATCTAGAATTGCTAATATCATTTGGTATTTTCAGCCCTTTTCCTAATAGTTTCATATTGGACTACTTGTTCCAAATGCATGCATTAACCTAATAATTGAAAGCTGGTGGAAAGAATGATTGTATTAAAGCTCTAATTTCTAGCAAGCATAAGTTAATAGAGAGTAAGAAGTACAAAGAGAGGCACCAGGTGGTTCATAGGACTTTCAGGTAAAACAAATGAGATTTTATTAGGCTTACAGATACAATTTTTGCCTGTGTGTCAAGGGATAACAGGAGTGTTGATTTGAGTGGCTTATTAAACAGGCATGTTTAGCTCAGCAATATTACTCATCACTCGGCTTTTTAATCTGCCAAGAGATGGGTACCATTTGCACTTATGAACTGTGTGTAATTATGGTGATTCAGATTTCAGCTTATAATGAATCCTCCATTATAGTCTGCTCTCTCAGTTTTTTCTTTTCTGTTCCTCTAAGTGAAGAGAGACCAAAGAAAATTCTCTCCTTTGACTCTGGCTTAAGAGTGAAATATAGATGTCTATAAAAATGTGTGCTATGTACATTTATAAAAATTTAACTTGCATTTTATCTAGGTTTTATATTTTTTGGCGATAGGAAAGTAAAGTGTGCATGCCATCTAAGTTAAATGAATGAAGTTCACTTCTTCATAATTATTTTACACTGATAGGTAAAACAAAATAGAAATAAATCTGTATTTACCCTTAAGAAAAATAGATTGTCTGATCAGGTTGTACATTTCCTTTAGGTTGCAACTGTTGCTGAGATTACCCACAGGTCCCTCTCTCTATTTACTTCTAATCACCCCTCAATGGAAGTCACCCCTCACTGGATCAAGCCCTGTATCTTAATGAGTTCAATCCTCTAATTCTCAGAGCTGAAATAGCCAAGTTTCTAAGAGGTTGAAGAAACTATCAGAACTGGAACTCCTAACTCAACCCAGGACCCAGTTATTTGTAATACTTCATCTGGCCTTGACTAGTAGTAATCTAGTCCCCTTTTCTATTCTCCAGTCCAATCTCTTTCTTTCTGAAAGTTGCTTTGATCTCTGCTAACACAGTGAAGGCCACAGAAGTTAGTGGTATTTTGCATCCTAAGGACACTTATAATGAAAAAGAAACTCAATTCAAAGGAATGTCTCTCTACTGTTAGATTTTCAGAAATCATGGTAGACCAAGTGGTAAAACTTCCATGAATGGGAATTCTTTGGGCAGCGGGAGTTCTTACCCACAATCCTGATTGTTTCTTTTCAAGTTAATGTGGCTTACCATTTGATACACACTGCCTCTTTCTTTCCTCCTTTATTCCTTACCTTGCAGAGGAGGTGGAGAGATTCACTCAGATTGGCAAATTTGGAAATAATAAATTAATCATGCTCAGATTAGTCCCATCCTTTTTTCCTCGATGGGGGGACAGCTTCTCCCAGAGAGCAAGTTTTTTCCTGAAAAATGGGTGTATATATATATATATCTCCTGGTTTATTGTTGCATATAACTGAAAGAAGTCTACATAATTCTTGGTTATTATCATACTAACCTATGCAACTAAAATTGTAACCTAAAGTAAATATATACAATTATTTTTTTCATAATAAAATTGTGTTTATTTCTATCTAATATATGTTGAGTTGATAGGCAAAGTATATCTCATTGTAATATCTAGTTAAGCTTTTAGTTTCCACAAATATAAATATTTATTGAAATAAATTGCCTGTTTGTCTTTTTATGTGAACTGATATCTTAGGCCCTTTTCCAATTTTTTTTCTGCAGGCTACATTAAAAAAAAAATTTTTTTTAAATACGTTATAGCTGTTGATGTATTTTTATTATTTATTTATTTATATGTGGTGTTGAGGATCGAACCCAGGGCTTCACACATTCTGGGCAAGTGCTCTGCCACTGAGCCACAACCCTATCCCCTGCAGGCTACATTTTAAAAGTACTTGGATCTGAGAGTTTGGTAATATAGGAAAATGATCTATTTGGATAAGAGACAATGAAGAATTGTAATTGATATTAGCATGTAGTGTAGGAATGTCTTCTCTCATAGTAAAATATTTTGTGTGTATGTGTGTGCCAGAAGAAAGAGAAAATAATGCTAATCTTGAGAGTCTTAATAGAGTTATGTAAAAATTATTTTAGATTTTTAAGCAAAGGATTTATGTGAACAAATGGACACTTTAAGGAAGAGAGTGTTACTTAGCTCTGTCTGAGTAAAATGGACAGGAATTCCAGAATTTGGTATGATGTGGGTAAGAAGCTGGGAAAGTATTAATCCAACAGTACCCAAGAGCAGAAGTTTTTAACATTCATACTATGTGCTCACCCTCTACCTACTGGAATCACTTTTTTAAAGATGCTGTTTTATGGAAACCCCATAAATGACAAACAGAATTGGGTAATGATGATTGTGAAGTATGAGATGATAGATATGCTCCATCTCTCCTAGATTTTCTCATTTCTCCTCTTTCTGACCCTTTCACATCAACAATAATACAATCAACATGAGCCTTAGGAATGCAGAGAACTCAGAAATATCACATTGCAGTAGAAGGACATGTTTGCTTTAAAGTCAGCCCATGAATAGTCTGTTACATAATCACTTTGCTCCAAGGCAGTGACTCCTGTGTACATCCTATTTTTGGGCCTCCCAATAATACACATTACACCAAATTAGAGGGTTGTTTTTTTTTTTTTTGAGTACCCAATTCTAAGCTGAATACAATTGGTGACCCACATTTTATTATATTTTGAGAATTGTCAATTTAATAACATTACTCATAGATACCATGAAGGTTCTTAGGAAGACAGATCTGGTCTTTAGAAAAATACCATTGACATTTCATAAAGTATTGATTCAAAGCTTAGGGAGGTAATCTCACACATAGTTTTGCTCTTGGTTATAGTTTTCTACAACCTCTTACTGCCCCCATACTACCTACCTTCCTTAAGCCTAAAGACAAAAGGTTTAAGGAGGCATAATTTTACTGAAATAAGAAGTACTCATATAGATTTCTTGTGTTTCTTTAAGATACAGGAAAAAAATCATGGGTTCTAATTGCTAGCCTCAGAATCTTTTATATTTCATAATAAAAATTTTGGTGTGTAACGGTTCAAGGTATTTGGACACTTTCATTTTAAAAAAGAAATTTTAACTTTAGGCACTGTGACTTATTTTTAGCCAGGAGAAAGATGCAATATTTAACTGAAAACATTTAGTGACAATATTGTGATAGAAGCCAAAATGTCTCCAGTAGACACAGAAAAGAAACTTTGTTACAAAACACATACAGCCCATTTGCACAAATGTATTTAGAGCAGATTTTTTTTTTATCTTAATGGACAAAGGCAAGCTGATGAGACACTGTAGCTGAGTGGGTTAAGGACATATTGGAATACCAACACTGTGCTCTTTCTTAGGAAATAACAGATTACTATAGTACGATTGCAATACATTTTACAACAAAATTATATCATCTCCAGAATATCTACTCTTCTCTTTGGGGGATCATTTCAGCAACTTCTTCCAGATATTTCCTATTTTTAGTAAAGCCCACTGTGGAAACTTCTCTGTGGAGTCTTTTACCCTCTATATCTTTGCATCTTTACCTCCTTTTCTGCCATCAGCTTTCTTTCTTTCTTTCTTTCTGTCTGGAGAAATTACATGCTTTAGAGCCAGTCAGCCAAAACTGAGCTCAAATTTTATCTTGGTCACATTTGATTCAGGAAAACATATTTTGTTTCTAAAAACATTTCTGCTTTCTCATATGGAAATGGAGACAGCATATCCTCTGCAAGGTTAGAATTCATTGAGACAGTGAAGGTAGAATATTGAACATATGGATTGATATATAGAACTAACTGGCATATTTTGTTCACTTTTTTTTTCTTTGTAATCAGTTCAGTTTCCTGTAGTATCTGAGAAGCCAATAATAGGGAGAAGGTAGAAATTTCCAACTTATTAATTTAGTACTCCAGGAACTATACAATTATTTCATAACAATGCAAGTCACTCAACAACATGGAGCAAGAATTACAATCCAATTGTCGTCACCACATTTTTGCAAACTCTAATTACTTTTATTAATAAAAATGTTGTCCTGATAACATTGTTATCTTGATAACCAAGCTCAGGTCCCATCACTACACTGCGGAACCATGACAACAATACTCACCTTCACTGGCATTTTGAAGTGGGGCAGGATATCATTTTAGTCTATCATCTTGAGGCAGAAGTGGGTCTCCATAGTTCAGAATTGTAGAAAAGAGACTGGACGTGTCTGTACTATAGAGAAATGGACTTAGAAATTTCTACAAGCATAATGGTTAATCTTGGTTGGTCACATCTTCATTGAGAGATGCCTAAAAAATAGGTAAGGCACACTTCCAGGTGTGTCTGTGAGAGTGCTTCAAGAATGGATTGGCATGTGAGTCAGAGTTAGCTAACTGAGTTTGGAAGACCCACCGTGAATATGGGGGCAAGGTATCATAGGCTGGGGGTGTAGATAGAGCAAACAGCAGAAGGGGAAGCTTTCCAACATGGGTGTGCATGTGCACATGCTCAATTCTTCTTCAGTAGGCACCTTTGAGAGCCGCTGCTATCACCAGTGGACAGCAGACTCTAGATTCCTCAGTTTTTGAAGGTGAATCTGCACCAGCAACTCTCCAGGGGCTTCCAGGCCTTCAGCCTCTGGGTTTGGGGCTACATCATTGGGCCCTCTTGTCCCAAGGCCCCAGCTTCTTGGATTGAACAGCCACTCTTTCCTCTAGCTTTCCAGTCTGCAGATGGCCTTCATGAGACTATTCAGCTTCTGAATGTGTAAGCCAATGTGGTAAATCCCCTCGTATAATTTATATAATATATATTCTTTGGTTCTAGTCCTCCGAAGAGCTCAAATACATGAAGCTTCCTTCATGTATCAAAAAATTGAGGATTATTTTAACAACATGAAATCTGGGTCCATCTCTTTCAAAAACTGTGGCCCTTAGAATCTAAAAAGCCCAAGAATAAGTTATTTGTTTCCAGCTGGTTAACAGAGGGCAGGAGGAGTTAAAAGGTTTCTCAGATGAGTTTCAGTATCTCTGTAATTTCTGTAAAATTAGTAATTTTTAATTTCTGCATAAAAAAAATCATACAGAGTTCTTTAAAATGCGCATTCCCTAATTTCAACTTTAAAGAGTATAATTCAGTAGCTCTGGAGTGTAGTCTAGGTCTTGGGATTTTACAATGCATTTTCAGCAATCTTGAAATAAGTAGTCCTTGGACTTTAGTGAAAAACTTTGCCCTGCACCCTGCCTTATAAATAAGTTATACAATTGCTTCTTGGGGGCTGCTAAGCAGTGGAGTCTAGTGTGATAGTTGTAATTTCTTGTGCCGAGAGAAAGAAATCCAATTAAGAAATGTAAATTCTTCTTCATGCTGAGAGAATATGAGGCAATAAAAATATGAATTTCTTTATGTTGCATGGAAGCCTATGGGAGCCCATAAAGGGTGAGCAATCCTTACTGAGCAGCTGGACTGTCATCATCTTCTCTGGCTTTTATGGGAGAAGATGAGGCACTTTTGGCACTTTCCTGAAAACAATCTCTTCAAGAGTTTCTGTATAGGCTGTGAGGCTCTTTCTTCTAATGCTTGAAATTCATAATTAACTATTTAGAATTGGGGAGGAGTGTAAAATATGTAATGAATGCAATCCTTTCTTAGGATGATTATCTGATTTCTAATTGCACCCTATAATACAGTTGTGCAGAAAACTGGTGGTTGGGGATGAAGAAAGAATTGTTCAGTAACTTTGGAGAAAACTAGTTACTACTTTAAAAAGAGAGAACAATTCTTATCACTATTCATGTTTCAACATGGCTTTGTGATCCAGAAGCAAGCCACGCTGCAAAGCTGGAGTCCAAGGGCTACTACTGCAAGCAGCAAAAAGAAAAAGAAAAATGTAAAAGTAAGTGAGAGTTTGATGTGAGAGATCCTACTGCCTATGGATACAGAGTTGAGTGAGGGGAGCCAAGGTGTGTGTGTGTGTGTCTGTGTGTGTGTGTGTGTGTGTGTGTGTCCCATCATTGGGAATGTTCATTTGTTGCTTTCATTTGTTTTTCTGAGAGGATTCTATGTGATCTTGTTTGAATCTAACTCACCACTTCAAATACCATAGTTCTTCCCATTTTCTGTTACACACAGTGAACCTGTTCTAATAACGTTTTCAAGTAGATGCCTAGCTTTTTTCTTTCTCATATCCCAGATTGTGTAAATTTAGTCTCTGCTCAATAATTCTCAGCTATATCAACTATTCCCTATATAAGCAAATGTATGTTGTTCCAGAAGATCCCTAAGCAGCATCCTCTGAACCACTTCTCTCTGTTTTTCATTGTGTTCCCAAGTCTAGATTTAAAGGATACTCTTTGAGCAAACTCATGTGCTCTAAGATTAGCAGCCTTTTCCTTTGTAAACCATGCCTGTTAAAAAATGCATTTTCAGGAGCCCAGTATAACCTGAACTGACAAATCCACGCCTTGACTTCCTGCGTGGAGAGAATTCTAGGCTCCTGTATTTAAGGATTGCTTTATTAGCCACAGAAGAAACAGCCCAACGTGAAGATTCCCAGAACAATTGTAAATGAATCATTGAATTTAGAATACCATTTTCAAATGATTTTCAATCATTGAACATACTTAGTAAGTACGAAGACAACTAAATTCTGGTGTGTATCTTAGCCATTTAAAGATATTCATAGGTTTAAAATTTAATGTTTTCTTTTCATTTACAGTGAATTTATTGTTGGCAGAAATGCATGAGAGTCCAGCCTGGGAGAATTAAGTCTTCTACTCCCTACATAATAGATCTAGCAGAAATGGTTAGCTGTTTAGGATTCACTAGTGCTGCTCTGCCAGTCTACATTAGACATGATTGGGAGGGCCAGCTGAAACCAGGATGTATTGAACTTTGTGAAGCATATCAAACCTTCTTGTGTCAGGGCACTGTTTAAAACGGAAAATTAGGAATTTGACAAGAAGCACGACAATGTAAAGATTGAATATCTTAGCACTTTATCTCAACTATAATATCCTATCTCTTTTGTTGCTTAGAATAGGGCATGTTTTCTACCTTAGTGACTCCAAATGCCTGTTTAATGGGGTCTATATTTACAGGTTTCTATAAGAATCTCAGTTGTGTTCTGGCTTCCCAAAAGAGGCAACTTACCATACTATCCTATCTAAAGTCCAAAATTGTGCTGCTACTGGCCTAAGATCACATCACTAATTTTGTGGAGATCACAGTCTTAAATGCAGATTTTGTTTTAGGAAAAAGAAGTAGTGTAAAGTTCAGACAAAGATTCTAATACATAACATTGACTTGGTTTGTGAGTTCACATTGGAGTGCATTCTCCATTAATTTCTGCTGGATAGAGGGGAATCAGATTCTGTGTCAGTCAAACATGCAATAAAATTCTGTGCCACTTCTTAATAGCTAAGTGATTTGGGGAAAGTACTAAGTCTCTCATAACCTCATTACCATCACTATAAAATAGTAATAATAATATTAAACTTCATAAAGAATTTTCAGTGTCATTTACAAAGAGGTTGGTAGAGTGCCTGCCCAATGTAGTCTTAGCAAAGGTTCATCTGTAAAGCCTACCCTCTCGATCACACCACTGATCTTGCATTTGTCATTGTAATATTTCCCTTTTCCTTTAATATTAGTCACAAGAAATTTTCCATTATAAAACATCAAAATTTTCCAGACTGGGTCATTAGTTTGGCCAATTCAGTGAAAGAAGAAGAAAAAAATCACATGTATTTCTAAAGTAAGATTTTAAATGAGATAATTGAAAGTCTACTTGTTTATCTTTAGGGGATAATTGGCAACTCTTTTCTTTCCAAGTAATGAATTGTTATATATTTAATTGCTATTTTGAGAGAGGTATCCCTCCAAATGGGTATTAGGGAAAGAGGACAGATTTTAATTAAACTATTTAGCACATACTGAATAACCCCACCAGGAGACATGCTAAAGGTATGGTTAATTGGCTCAGAAAGATGGTAGCAATGTGAGAACTTCAAATGCAAAGTTAACTACAGAGGTAATTGTATATCTATCTCCTAGTCAACAGCAAGAAGGATTATTAAATATTTAAAAAGACAAAGCAAGAAAATCAGAGAATAGGCCAGACTTTCATTCAATTTGTCTCCTGAGAAGCAAGATGTACATGTGGGTAAGTGTATATAAACTGCTCCATTCTTGTAAAGATAAAGAAGTAGACTCTTTCTCATTCCAACATTCCTTTCATTCCTTCCTCTATCCACTTTACAAATGCTTTTCTAATATCATTAGAAAATGATTAGCATATGGGCACACACACACACACACACCAAAAAAAAAAAAAAAAAAAAAACAGCAGAGAGAGCCAGATCTGAATGTCTCCCATTGTTATGGTTCAGATATTAGGTATCCCCAAAAAGCTCATGTGTGAGACAAAACAATGTTTAGAGGTGAAATGATTGGGTTATGAGAACACAAAGTGAATTAATTCTCTGACAGAGATTAACTGAATGGTAACTACAGGCTGGTAGGAGGAGATGGGTCATTGGGGTTGTGCCTTCAGGGTCTACATTTGGTGAGCTGAGCTTAGTCTCTCTGTGCTTCCTGATCATCATGTCCTGAACCATGTTCCTCTACCATACTCTTCCACAATTATGTTCTATCTCACCTCAAGCCCTGAGGAATGGAGCCCACTCTCTTTGGACTGAGACCCATGAATCATAAGCCCCCCAATAAACATTTCTTCCTCTAATTGTTCTTGTCAGGTCTTTTGGTGACAGCAGTGAAAAGGAGACAAAAACACCGGTATTTCTACTTGTCACCACCAGGCAAGGTAACAGGCCAGAAGATACGGTGGACTGGTTGGAAAGTTCATCAGCTGTAAAACCCACTGCAGGATAGTTAAAGAGCTAGACAGAGAGCCACAAAAGTATCTGAGGTCACTTAAGTCCTGAAGTCTGAAAACCAGACATGAGATCACATAAAAGAGCAACAGAATTGAAAGAGGCAGGCCAAAACCAGTTCAGTTTTATTTAAAATAGAAAATAGAGCATAAAAATTCTATGCCAGGATTTATGATAGATTATAAGACCTTTGGATAAACTTTGAAATACAAAAGTTAAATAATCTTACAATTAAGCTCCTAAGAAATACTATTGACAATGAGAAGAGACATGTATATGAATGGATGACATCAAAACACATTGGTGGGTTCCATGACGGAGGTTTATATGAGGTGTTAGGAAAACACAGAAACCATCCATCTATACCATGTTCTTTTATTTTCTTCATTATTATTATTATTGTGGAGATAATAAAAAACTTTAAAACAGCCTTTTTTTTTGCATGTGATTTTCTAGAAAGGGCATTTCAAATGTGGTCTTTTCATGGCAAAACTCACAACTTGATGGTGCCATTTTTCCATCTATTTTTCACATATTTTTGCTTTGATTTTATAGCTTCCCTCTTTCTATTTTTCCATTTGCCTTCTTAGAGTTTTCAATCTAATCTTCCAATTCACATATTTATTCTCAAGTTGTACTGCTTTCTTTTATCAGCTCTTATAGTTATCATTTCCACTAGTTTATTTTTGAAATGGGGAGGGGGGATATTAGAGGATAGTAAAGGTAGCAGAATACAACAGTCACTAATATGGAAGTATGTAAAAATGTGATGTGTAGCCGATGTGATTCTGCAATCTGTATTTGGGGTAAAAATGGGAGTTCATAACCCAATCGATTCTAATCTATGAAATATGATTTGTCATGAGCTTTGTAATGTTGTGAACATCCAATAAAAAAAAAAAGAAATGTCTTGCTTTTATTTGTATTTGTAATATCTCCCCTTATCTCCTAAAGTACTACACTTATTTCAAATTATTGATCCATCCATTCTATTGTTCAAGGGGTTTCTTGAGTTTGTCTTTCCTTCATAGTTTTTGGAATCCCTATATGTTTAATTATCCTTGATGGTGCTCATTTTATCTCTGCTTATATGGTTACTGTTTGGCAGTGTGAACTGTGGGAGCCTAAGGCCCATGTACATCCAAGTGACATAGGAAGAGAAGACACATAGAGCCAGAATAGCCCAGGGCTATTCCTCTTCACTGACTCTACCAGGTGAATCCTGTGACTTAGACTGTTTTTCACACTTTAGGAAGAAGCAACATTGGGGAAAGATCTTTTATCTAATTTGCCATTCCCCCATCTTGATAGAAGAAGAAGTTCAGAGCAGAAAGTTACAGAGTAAAGCTAATTTCTTCACATGAGCAGGACTTCTTAACTGCACTGCTATTACCTAGCTAACAATGCCTGGACTAGCAATATGAATTAAATAGCAGCAAATTATTACCAATTCAGTTTCTGGATAAGAATTTCCACTGGCTCATTCATACCTTGGTTGTAGCCTTCTAAGACCCTAAGTGGAGGATCCTGTGAAATTATGCCAGAACTCCTAACCCATAGAAACTAGGAAATGAGCAATGCGTGTTTTTTGAGTCTCTCAGTTTCTGGCAATTTGTTACTTAGACATAGGTGACTGGTATGGTCTTACTTGCAGAAGGGACGGCATGTAAAGGAAGAAGAGATAGGGAAAAAGCATGATTTGTTAAATTTTGAACCACAAAGAGCCAGGCAGGGGAGAAGAGACCAGAAAAATGGAGAATGGCCTTATGTGCAGATGAGCATGCCAGTTGTTTTTCAGCCATCTTTCTATCTGCTCTAGAAACCTGTGAGTTTGGCATCACTATTGCCATTTTCAAGTTGGGAACTTGGCTTAGGGTAGCTCTTCCTTTGCCATTGTGTTGCAGTAGAGGAACACAGGCACGTGTGGAAATGCTGATTTCCAGCAGGAGCAGAAAGGAGCAGTGTGAGACTCAGAATGGCTGTCTACAAACAGTCTTACATTTGCCTCAGTGGCATAGAAACATCTACTAACTTCTGTGTGCCTTGATGTGAGAGGCTAAGAAATTTGTCTGGGGGCTGGGGATGTGGCTCAAGCGGTAGCGCGCTCGCCTGGCATGCGTGCGGCCCGGGTTCGATCCTCAGCACCACATACCAACAAAGATGTTGTGTCCGCCGAGAACTAAAAAAATAAATATTAAAAATTCTCTCTCTCTCTCTCTCCTCTCTCACTCTCTCTTTAAAAAAAAAGAAATTTGTCTGATTTGTCTAAGAAGTTCATTCTCTTGTAAGTAGATGAAGTGAGTTTTGGACCTGGATATTTGACTCTAAATTTTGAGTTCTTTGCATTTCGCTATGCCATATAAAGCAAAAAATGAGACTAGATGGGCACATTTGGGAATGCTTAACTAGTACTATAAGCTATATATTGAGTTCAGTACTGAACAAAGCTGACAGGTAGGAAAACAAATATTCCCATTTTGAGGGCAAGGTCACCAAATCAGAAAAAAAAGTCAACAAGTTGCCGAAGATTTGAGAGTTAGTAAATGACAGGAAATAATTTAACTCATGTCTGTATAACCCTAAAACAGCTTAATATTAAAGGAAATAAACTGAAAAGGACTAAAGTCTGAACAAAAGGTGTAAAATCTGGTCCACCAATATTTCTTTGTGTCATATCCAATTGTACATGAAATGTTTGTAAAATTTGAACATCGTGATTCTTTTTCATAAGTCAAAGTGAAGTGAAATTAGATCATACTTTGAGCATCAGTTATTTTTTGTGTACTAGATGTGTTCATGAAATGCCAAAGATGGCAGGATGAACTTAAAGATGGAGAATTGCCAAGACAGTTAATGAAGAAAAAGCTCATATGTTCATGAATGTTGAAGATGAATTGCTTGATCAGAATGAAGGTATAGAGGTATGAGACACAATGGACAATGTAATTCATTTCATGTTTAACATTGGGACTGAAAACAAGTTAAAAGGGAAATACAAACTGACAAAATGTCTTTGGCTTGTTCTCTGAAGCAATGTGATGTGCAATGTGAAACTAATCACCCTGAGTGACTCTACCATCCAGGGCCTTTTGACTTTGCACCAATGGCTTTTTCCCTTTGTACTTGAGTTTGCATATAAATAAAATAGGAAATGATGGTGCTTAAATCACAGAATTCAATTATGTATAATTATGTTTATATCTTAAGGTTTCTAAAATAGATATGTTCTACTATTGTAATCTAAAATGTTCTTTTTTTGATTTATTTAATTTAAAAAAGCATATAACATGCTAAATTGCCTAAAAGTTTATTTATTTTTTTCTGGGAGTTTTTGGGATTGTGCATTTGGGATACAACAATTTTTAAATGTTTATTTTCTTTGAACACTTTTGCAACACAGATGTTGACTTCTCTGCTTCCTTTCCTCTCAAATACAGTCCATTCTTGGTTAGTGATACACAGGTAACAGCATCAACTTGGTGACAAATTTGTTTTTCCTTAAAAAGAAATTTTCTTCATTTAATAAGGATGTCATTCTGTTGTTAGTAGATCTTTTTATTACCTGGAAAGATCTATTAACTTTCTTAAATAAATGGGTGATGTTCTACATATGTGTATGGTGCCAAGTATTTATGTCCCAGTGTGAATGGCTTCAAACTTCAAAAAATAAAAATGATTATTATGGGATAATGATTTTATGAGGAAATATAAATATTTTTAAGTTAGCAGACTACATTTATTTTATAAGTCCTTTGCAATTCATGAAAATAAAATTTGTGCTTATTTATAAAATATAAAAATATAGAGAATAAGGGAGAGGTCAAAAGGTTTATTTGACCAATAAAATGAGACAATAAAAATTATAAAAAAAAGAAACCAGAATTCCAAACCTAAAGAGGAGAAAGTCCTTTTTCATTTTTGCATGAGGGCTAATATTTAAAGATTGCTAGGTCAATAGCACTTCTCTGCTTTGAACAAGAGACTAAGAAATCAGGAAACTGTGACTTATAAATAAAAGGAAATGTGCATGATTTTTCTTGTGAGTGCTGTAAATACAGTAGTAAAATGGAAACTAGAACAGAGATGTAAAAAGACTGAAGGAATTGCAATGATAAGATAAAATATTAATAGGAAAATACCTTATGCTTGACTCATTAATAGTATTCAGATCTGTGACCTATTTAGAAAGAAATAGATTTTTCTTAGTGTTCAGAACCGGCTGAACAAGCCAGATCAGGCAAATATAACTATTAGTATATTTCCTATTGTGAATCATTTAAGTCTCAGGTACCTGCTATCAAGAGGCAATCGAGGAAGACATTCATAGGTTATATGGTTAGAAATACTTATGGAAGCCTGATTTCCATACCAAGTTTCTATACCTTCACCATCTGTAGTTCTCAAATTCAAGAAGCCATGGTAATGCTAACAAAGTGCCTGGCTTGGCAGATCAATCTGAGAGGGAGCCTGGAGAACTACCTACTTTGAAAAGGTAATTTAAAATTAAATCCACCTGTGGAAGTAGGTGTACCCTTTGGGTTTATAGATTTCACTAGAGGGGAGCCCTACATATTGATAGCACTTCCCTTTGTTTGACAACAGCAGTGAAGACTAAGGCCAAAACCCAAAGGAATACAACTTAGACAAAAATGAGCATATGGCTGTCGAAATTTAATCATTAAGAAAAGAAAATATAGTTGTAGCTAGTGGATAAACAGCACTGTTTTAAAAGCCAGATGAGTATAAACTTGGTTATAAGATAATCTGGTGAAAATGTCAGTTATTTAAAGGAGAAAATAAGTTTTGCCTGCTGAAAAAGAAAAAAATATGAGAAAGGAAGAGACCATTCAAGGAGAGGTAAGACCAACAGGAAAAAAAAATCAAGCAATAAGCAATGAAAATATTTGGTTCAATAATCTTTCACAAAGTAGGTAACTGAAGTATTTTATCAGTGTAGTAGAGTTGAGAGGCAGAGGCAGGAATTCAGGAAGTCTAAAAACAGCTTTGTATAATCATTGCAATGTTATTAAAAATCTATAAGAAAGGAAATTCTCACACAATCATGGAGCATCATATGATTCACATTAACATGGAATTTTCATAGTACAATTGACAACCCTGGTGATTTTTCTCACTTTAAACACAAAATTGCAGGTCCCCATTTTTAAATGAGTAAAATACGATTGGTCTTTATAAGAACAGCTAAAATGTTTCCAATTTTCATTACATTATCATCTTATTGTTGGACTATGTATGTTCCTTTGGAATCTTTGAGCAATTCATCTGTGAAAAGTTCCATAATAGATTATGCAGTACTCTTAAGTATGCTCAAATAAGTGTAAGAAAAGTTGATATGCATTCATTTAACCAAAACGACTGTTTAAATAAATGTAGACAGTCTTTCAGCAAATATATAAAGAATACTTACTTTGGGTTAGGCAGGCATTGTTGTATTGTGTAAAGTTATGAACTTAATATTTATTATGTATTTACTATCATAATATCATTTTTCATGCTTTGCTTCCTAGCTTAGGCCCTTCCTCCCTCTAATCCTTCCTTCCCTCCCTCTGTTCTTCCCTTTCTTCGCCCCTCCATACCTTCCTTCCTCCCTCCACTCCTTTTTCCTCCCTTTCTTTCTTCATCAAATACTTTGATTTTTGTTGTTGTTTGTTTGTATGCCAGGCGCTAGATGAATGAAAAGTGGATTTAGCCATCTCAGAGCTCTAGGGAAGTGGAAATTGATATGAAAAAAAAAAAAAAAACACCAAAAAAAAAAAACAAAAACAAAGTATAACACTGAAAATCTCAAAGTGTTACTCACAAACTAAAATATTAACCACAGATTAAAAGGCATGAGACTTAAAACGATCAAAATAAAAACCTTTAAAAGGCAAGAAACTTAAAACAATCAAAATAAAAACTCTTCTTAGACACTCTTTTTAGACACTCTTCTTGTACTCTTCTTAGAACTGTTAAATGATTTAGGTTGAAAGGTGCTAAAAATGATGAAGCCAACCCTGGCTATATGGAATACACCTGTAACAGAGAGGAAAAGGTGTGGAAACAGATACTTTAAATGGAGGATATGTATCAAAAATGTCGGGAGGATATTAGTTTCTAAATAGTGATATAATGAATGACCACAAATTTATTGTATTAAGGGGGAGACTTGTAATGGTCAATTTGAATTGTCATCTTGATTGGATTAAGAGATGCTGAAAATTAAGAGGCTTCTGGGTGTGTTAAAAAGGGTGTGTCTAGGAATGATTGGCATGTGGGACACTGAACTGAAATGGAGCCACTCCCCAAGTGAGGCACTGTCCTATTGGATGGTGGCTTGGATGAAATCAGAGTTGGAAGAACAAGGAAGCTGCAGCATATACAAATTCTTCTTGAATGGGTTCTTTTTTTTTTGTTGTTCTTTTTTTTTAATTGCTTTTATTTTTTAAATACACGACAGCAGAATGCATCACAATTCTTATTACACATATAGAACACAATTTTTCATATCTCTGTTTGTATATAAAATATGCTCATACCATTCTTGATTGCTGTTGTGATTGCCTGAAAGCATCAGACACTCCTCCTTCACTCTTCTAAAGCAGACTCTGCCAGTGATTCTCCAAGGAGTTTCCAAAGGCCTTCAGTCTTGGACTGGGGTAGCATCCTTTATCCCTCTTGTTCTGAGGCTTCCTCCAGCTCTCTAGCCTGCAGATAGCCATTGTGGACTACCCAGCTTCTGGTTGTGTCAGCCAATATAATAAATTCCCCTCTTACAATCATAAAAAGTTGATTGTCTTAAAATAGCATGTATTATTTTACATTAAAAAGTTTGGCATGGGGATCCTTGAATTAAAATCAAGGCACCATCAAGGCTGTCTCTTCTGGAAACTGGACAGGAGAATCTGTTTCCTTGTCTAACTTCTAGACACCACCCATATCTGTATTCTTTGGCTCCTGGTCCCGCTTTTTCATCTTTGAAGTCATCAGCGATGAATCTCTGTACCTTTCTTCTGCAGTCACTTTTTCTTCTTCTCCCTATTCCACTTTTTTTCCCCTATTCCACTTTTAAGGAACTTTGTCATAACATGGAACCATCTGAATAGTCCAAAATAATCTCCCTTGACCCTGTCTGCAACTATAATTCCCCTGTATTATGTAAGCCAATACATTCATGGGTTCTGAAAATTAAGATATGGACCTCTCTGACATCAACATGCAATAGAAATTCAGACAAAGGGAGATAATGTATATAAAATTACTTTGTAATATATAAAGAGTGATGCTTATGTGAGTTATTCTAGTAGCAGATTGCTATGTTCTGGTTTGGCTCTGCTGACGTCTGGAGTTAGGTCATATTTCCCTTTTTTCTCTACCCCTTCTGAGTCTCTGGTTACTATGTTTGACTTGCTATTTCCATAAGTTTCTTATCTGGTACAGAAACAAGGTACTGTGGTAGTTAAATCAGGCTTTTTCTCCTGTGTAAGGAAAACAACCATCAAGCCTATATTTTTTTGTTTTGGTCATTTCTACCCTTATATGTTTATCTCCTTAGATGCCCTTATTTTTATGGGTCCGGGGATCACTATGGATAAAAATGTAATGTGTCCATAGTTGCAATTCAGACAAATGAAGAGTGTTTGATGGGCTAACAGTAAGGATATATAATTGCCATGAAGAATCCAGATTTCAAGGAGAACAATACTGTTCCAGCCTCCTCATTTCACATATTCCATGAAAAATACAATATACCATTGGACTATTTTTTCTACATATGTTGATCCATTTCAAAAAATATAGTCTGAAAAGATAAGAAAATTAAGCTCTTAATTACAACACAAGTTATGTTAGTGATGTGTAGAAAAAAATAAACCTCCACAAAAACAAAGAAACAAAACAACAAACAAACAAAAACATGTAGGGAAGGGACCTTGTAAGACATTGCTGGAATACTGTTGATATGTGTGGGATGTCCAGTACAGATCCAGGTTCTTGGCATCCTGAACAAAGAATTGAGAATGCAAAAATAATAGGCAGAGCTTATATTTATTGAGAGTGAAAGTGAGAATAACACTCCATAAAGTAGAACAGTGGGCCAAGGGAGATAGTGGTTCAAAGCCCGATGTCTGGGTAAGTCTTGTCTTAATATGCTGAACTGTGCCTTGGTCCCCTCTCTGCAGGGAACTGTTGAAGACCTTGCCCCCCAACCTTTTTCATATTGGTTACTTTATTTTCTACTAATTAGAATACAGTTTCCATTGATTACTTGATTTTTTGCTGAATTAGAATACAGAATCTGTGGCAGGAGTTGCCATAAAGGAAATAAGCCTTCAGTGGTATGAGGTGTCATGGTAATGGGACAACTGAGTAAACAGTTACAGGAGGACTCATCTCTCTGTCTTGTACTCCTGCTGGCATTTTTCTAGTATCCTGCCTCTGACATCTTGGCATCCTTAAATTCTTACCTCACTATCACCCTTCCTGTCCATTCAAAGTTAAATTAAATATACATCTGTATGTACTTGTAAATGGAGAAATATACATAAATAGGCCCTTAGAGGCCTAAGCTACTGCTATTAAATGGTAAATGAATAATTTTGTATTAAATTAGTAACAGATAAAAATCTTGACAGTTTCAAGCTTGTGATTGACTGACACTGGTTTTTAAAAGTTTAAATTGCAACAATTTACAGGATGAATTGGAAAAGACTGGTGGTGTATAGAAAATTATTGAAGTACTTCCAATTCTATGCTACAACAATGTCATGGTTGACCTTCTTGTTTATGCGACTCATATATGAGTGTAAGATTTCTCTGAGGTATATTCCCAAGAGAGGGATTACTGAGTCATAAGGTATTCACATGTTTATTTCTGTAAATACTTCTAAATCACACTCTAAAGTGAATGCATAAAATTAAAATCTTCAACAGCAGGGCAAATGTGTTCCAAATTCCTACATTTTCACCTACACATTTTTTTTAATCAAAAACAACTTTCTTTGCCAATCAGATGGTTATAAAGAGATATCTTATTGCTCTAATTTGCATTTCTATTGTAAATAGAAGTTAAGACCTCTTCATATACTTACTAGTTACTTATATTTCTCTCCTGTAATTGGGCACAATATTTTCTTTTCTTTTTTGGTAGTGGCACTGGGGATTGAACCTGGGGCCTTGTGCTAGCATGCTAGTCAAGCACTCTACCAACTGAGCTATATCCCCAGCCCAATATTTTATTTTCTATTGAGATTCATAAATATTTCTTGCTGATGTTCAGAAATCATACATATATATATATATATATATATATATATATATATGTATGTATGACTATATCAGAAACTCCTTCTCTCTCTCTCTCTCTCTCTCTCTCTCTCTATATATATATATATATATATATAGCATATATTATATATAGAGAGATAGATAAATAGATATGCTACCTCTTCTGATGTAATATTTTCTCTGTCAGCTGTGTGAGACTTTTACTATAGTATGCTTCACATAAGATAAATTCTTTCTACCCATCAAAGAAACTGATATCTCTAATTTTTTAACATGATTCAAGAGAATAGTTTTCATCCCATTATCAAAAGATATTGCCCAGTATTGTCTTCTACAATTTTGACACTTTTTTCCTCTCATATTTATTTTCTCCTGTATAAGACTAATTTCTACTATTATATATCCAAAGTCTTCTTCATGCTTTATATACAATTCCACTTTTATTACAATACTAAAGTTTAGTATTTTCTCATCTATTTCTGAATTTTCTATTTTGTTCATTTGATAGGTATGTCAGTGCCACACCATTTTAATAACCTGACTTCCTAATGTTTTCAAATGTGAACGGTTATTTTCTTTACCTACTAAATTATTTTTAGTTACATAGAAATATAAATTATGATATAACTTTTGCTATCTATTTTCCAACTCATCTTTCCTTAGAAAAATCTTGTTGCGGGGCTGGGGATGTGGCTCAAGCGGTAGCGCGCTCGCCTGGCATGCGTGCGGCCCAGGTTCGATCCTCAGCACCACATACCAACAAAGATGTTGTGTCCGCCGAGAACTAAAAAATAAATATTAAAAATTCTCTCTCTCTCTCTCTCTCTCTCTCTCTCTCTCTCTCTCTCTCTCTCTCCACTCTCTCTTTAAAAAAAAAATCTTGTTGGCATTCTAAATATTGAGCAGGATTAAATTTAGAGAAAAATTATGTCTTTATAATGCTGACAAAAAAGTGATATCTTTATAATGCTTTACAGAAGTGAAATTCTTCCAACTAGGAAATGGGCAAATTTCCCCATTTATTAATATTTTACCAATTATTTCAGACATTTATTTTCTTTTGATCTATTCTAAATTTATTAACTACTGTTCTTGTTCACAAGCCATGGAAACTTTCTGGCCATCTCACATAGAAAGAACCTGAATAGGAAATATACCTGGCATTGAAAGAATGGTGAATAGGTTTGAAAAGTGGAAATTGGAGAGCTACAGGTAAAATTGAGGTCACGCCAGTGGATTTGGTTAGGAGGTTATTCCTGCTGTCATTAGTAAATATTAGGCACTGATACTAGCTGTGGTACACATCTTAATCAGCCTTTATTTCTCTGAATCACTAGTTTCAGGAAGAACCAATCTTAAGATTATGTGATTTGGGGGAAGGGTGCAGAAAGGTTTCTGTTCATTCATTCTTTCAGTCCTGGGGTGGGAGGCAATGTTATCTCCTTCCAGAGCACTTAATGATAACATTTTTCCTAGTAAGTAACTGGTTCAGATGCTAAAAAACTCCACAAGCAGAAAGAAACTTTCTATTTTCTCTTCTCTAGAAAGCTTACAAAAATCTTCATTTTGTTTTTTAATTTTAGGAAATCCAACCATCTATGAGGTGATCTAGATTTGGTAATTTTAGGAGTCAGTGCTTGGCAATTTTAATTTTTTAGGCAACAGTTTTCATTGATCATTTTGACATACTTGTCTACTTTTTAAAAAACATTAATTTGCTTTGTTTATCAAATTTACTTTTAAATGAATGATCATTTTGCTTATAAATTTTATTTACTATATCTATAGTAATTTATTCCCTTCTGTTTGAAATCTCATTCATTTAAATCCTCAATTAAGATTTTTAAAAATCTAGTTCTTTGTGTTAGATAAACATTATTGAATTCATTTAGTTTTCTACTTCTTTTTGATATACACATATCCTAAATTATTTCATTTCTTTTGGTTTCTTTTAAGTTTTTTTTCTAGGCTTTAAAACATTTATCTAATTTATTTTCAAACATCCTTAGTTTCTAATGAAGCGTTTGACAATATAAACTTCCTTTGAGAATGATTTTCCTTGCAACCTGCCTATGTAGTGATTTATATTTATTCAACTGAGTATTTAATTATTTTTCTTTTTAAGGCATAGATTCTGAGAAATCTTAATTAGTTTCCAGAAGCAAGAATTTGTCTAATGACAACTATTTTTTAAAATATATTTTATTTATATGTGGTGCTGAGGATTGAACTTGGTGCCTCATATTTGCTAGGAGAGTGCTCTACCACTGAGCCACAACCCCAGCCCCTAAATTACAACTATTGAGATATAATTCACACATCATAAAATTTACCCTCTTGAAGTAAAAATTTGGTGGTTTTTGTAGAATCATAAAGTTGCAGAAATAGCATTATATCTATTTAATTTCATAACATTTTCCTCACCTCCAATTGAAATGATACCTATAACAGTCACTCCCCACTATCCTTTCTCTTAACTTCTGATAATAACTAACCTATTTTGTATGGGTTTCCTTATTCTAGATATTTTACTTTATAATTTGAACACAAGCCTGCAATACCATGTCTGTCAATATGATAACTGAGAGTGCTGCTCACTGACCAGAGTATGGCAGCATACAGAATATAGATAAGCTAGATAAAGTGATGGTGCACATCCCAAGTGGGCAGGAGCAGGATGGAGTGAGATTACCTCACACAATTCAGAATGGCATATGATTTCCAACTTATGGATGGTTTGTTTGTGGAATTCTCTATTTCATATTTGGGACCGCGGTAGATTGCATGTAACTGAAACTACAAAAAGCAAAATTGCAAGGAAAGGAGGACTATGTGTCGTTCAAGTCTTCTTTCTACCTATGAAGATAATCTATCTCATTCTGGCCTAGGGATCATGAAAATAGTTGCTTTTCCTTTTTCTTGGAATTTTCTAGCTCCTTCTTTTAGTATTAATTGGGTTTCAGTCTAAGGGTCACTTCATCAGAAAAGGATCCTCCATCTAATTCAATTAAAAAAAGATTTTCCATCTAATTGAATTCTCAAGTAATTCAAACTTAACTTCTCCGTTCACTGTTACTTTGTTCTGTTAAATTTTCCTTACAACTCTTATCACTCCTTTTTTCACTCATTTGTTCTCTTGAATAGTGCTTCCTATCTTCTAAAATGTAAACTCCAGGGGACAAGACATTCATTGAATGCATTGCTAATCATTGTACTTCAAACACCTTCTCTCTGATTGGTACTCAAAAAATAAATATTGGCTTAACTAAAGCATGGCATGTATGCAGGAGGAGTTGAGCCAGAGTGGCACTGGATGGATGGTGTGCATTCAGTAACCATGTTGACATATGATATCTGAGAGTAACATTGCAGCAGCAAGAATATTATATTATGTTCTAAAAGTACCAATAAAAATAACTGCTGGATAATTTTGTTCATAAATGTGTATCTTCCTTTCTGTAAACATTGGAGCAGAAATTTGCATGCAATAGGCTGTCCTTTAAAATTTATTTATTAATTAAACATGAAAATCATGTCATGAGATTTGAGTGGTTTAAGGACAGGGTAAATTACAGGAGACCTGTAATAAAACCTTTCAACCCACAACAGAATCAGAATAGAATCAACCTTTAGAAAGAGAAAGATGACCCCACTTGTCTAGTGATTGTAGGATTAATTTCAGGTAAAGTCCAATTTTTTGGTGTCAATTAGGGTAGAAGCTTAGTGTAGTAGAAAGAGCAATGATTTGGTGTCAGAAAATGTGACATTATTTTCCTGCTTTATTCATCACTATATCTATGACCTTGAACAAATTTCTTGTCTCTGAACTTTGATTTCCTGAGGGGTCTAGAGACCCTTCTTTGGGTGACATCAGTGAAAAGGAAACTACGAGGGTCATGCACAATTACTTTTGAGAAACTCTGGTTATTCTTGAACTAGAGAGATGAATTTGTGAAGTTTGAATTCTTCCAATAACATGGTAAGGATTGTGTCTCAAAGACCATCTATTGTGGCCATCTCCTTGTCTGTCTGTGATGTTGGAGAACCTAAACCACAGGATCCATAGAGGAGGTTAACAATGGTGTCATCCGACTACTAACCTAATGTTTGTTCAGCACCCCTCAAAAAGTTAGGATGTGATTTTTACCACAGCATAGGGCTTCACTGAACTTTTATGAACTAAGGATTTAGGTAGATGACATGAGTAGAGGTGTGCTGTTACCATGGTGGCATCTCTGTGTAGGCTCTGCACCATTAGTGGGTATTTGTATTCAACTCTTAAAACCCAATGAAGATCAATTACACTTAAATCTACTACATTTATATAGAAACATATTCTGAAACTTCTCACAGCTGTTTCCCCTAAAATGATCTTTATAGAATGCAAAGCCTCCTTAACTTGTAAAATATATCCTTATACTTTGCTTTGAGTAATGTGTAAGTTAATGTCCCTCCCATCCCAATCATAACAATCCCTCAGCCAGCTGTAAAAAATCCTTTAATGATTATTTTCTTCACTTAATGCCTTTCTTCATCTATGGTTAGACAGTTAGAGCTGCTGTGTCTTGCCTATTCACTATCATTTGTTTTAGAGATTCTTTGGGAGTTAAAAATAAAAGAAATTTGGAAAAAATGTTGAAAAGTTAGGTAGATATATTAACATAATACTAACCAATAAATTAAAAGTGCATTGCAATGAAATAAAACTTCAAATTCAAAAGAGCTTATCTCATGAAAACTAGAAGCTGTTCTAAATTATTTTCTCTATATAAAATTGTACAATTAACAAAGAATTCAGTGTGATAATGGTTTAAAAATATTCATTTTAGGCTTACAGTTTCTAGTTTGTATGTCTTTTGGAGAACTTCGATATATAAACACCACAACAATTCATTGAAAATGGTATTTTTAGGTTTCCTAAGTGATTTGGAACATCCAAATCCTTTTTTATAAAAAGAATTGTTAGTATAATAATTAAGCAATGGTTCAATTCATTCTTAAATGTCTAGTAAAGTTCTTCCTATTATTCACACCTTAATAAAAAGCTTCCAAGTGAATCAAAATTTTAATGTTTCGAAGAGTTATAATTTCCTAATCTTATAAAGAGAAGCCAAGTTAAAGAAAAAAAATCCTACTGGGAAAATGTAAAATGGAATTCTGACCTTAATCTCATCTGTGCCTAGGTTTATGCTGGAGAAAGAGAGAGAACGATGAGGCTACTAGGACTTCTTGATAAGCAACACATGGACTGCCAGAAGGGTGACATGGCCTGATTCCATGAAGAAGACCTTCAGGACCCCAACAGCCCATTCCCTGTATGTCTCTTTTGGTGAGCTTGGATTTGTATCTCTTATAGTACTCTGCAGTCATAAGCATAGTGCTTTCTTGAGTTCTGTGAGTCATTCTTGGGAATTGTTAAACCTGATGAAATCATGGGAATCCCCAATTCTGTAGCAAGTTAATCAGAGATGGGTATGGGTGGCCTGGGTACTGGCAAACTCACACCTGACATTTAGAGAAGAGCAGTCTTGATAGGGACTATGTCCGATGCCTGTGGAATCTATACTAATACCAGGTAGTTAGTGTCAGAATTGAATTACAGTTTTATAGCATGTATGTAAAAAATTAGTATTTCTCTATGAATGTTTCTTAGAATTTCTATCAATGGTAGCAACAATGAGTCTAAATCCTTAATTTTTGAAATAGAGATTTACACCTTCACCATAAAGTCCTTTTATTGCCTTGTTCAAACACAAGAAGGAATCAATACAGAGACTCCATTACTAATCTCCTCACACTACTACTGTTCTTCTGGTGTTTGAGAAAGATTTTAAAAGGTTCAATCATCTCACATCTGAGGTCAAAGATAGAGAGAGACTACATCCCCTTCCCCTCAGTTCCTTTATGTCAAGAAGGTCACATTCCCTATTCTTACCCTACAATATTGGTTCTCATGATATAGTAGGATCAAATAGACCTTTCTTAACCTTGTTTCTTTTGTACCTTTTATAGAAGTAGCAAAACAGTTTATTATGTCAGACACTCTTAAATGTCTCATATGTATCAACATTTTTTTTATCTTTAACAAACCATGAGATAGATGATATTTTTACCCTCACTTTATATATGATTGTGTAAGACACACAGCAAGTTAAAAGAATTTGTTCCAAACTACTTCATGAGTAAGTGGCAGAACCTAGATCCAACCAAGGCAGTTTGATTCTGGAGCCCACACTCATAATCACTGATTATGCTGCCTCAAATAAAATGTTTCTTAATGTCCTTAATGTGTGCTCTTCTTCTGTTCTAGGGCACATAGTTCATGAAACATAAAAGAATAGTCAACCTATTTCTATAGACTTATTTCTCATGATAGTCCTACATGTACTCTCTTTCCACCATATTGAATTCTTTGCTGTTTCCCAAATGCCCTGTATTTCCTGCAACTTTCCACTTGCCTTTTGCTTTACTTGAAAAGCCCTTCCCAAATTCTCTCCATCAATTACTCTTACTCATTCTTCAGCTCAGTTTGCAAGGTTTCTTTGATGCCTAGTATGTAAAAGAAGCTGTTTCTATATCTACTCAGTGTGTGCGTGCTTTCCTTGTGGCATCTATCACAGCATGTGATGACTTTCCTTTACTTCTATTCTTCTCAGTAGGCTAAAATCTACTTGATGAAGGTTTTTCATTTTACCCACCCCCCCTTTCTCTCTCAGCCTAGCATGAATCCCAGAACATAATATCCATTCATTAAAAGTTTATAAAATAAACGAACAGATGATTGAAACTAAACAATAATGTAGTATGTCTGAAACCTGAGTGTGTAACCAAAGATATTCAATTTGATATGTATCCCGTGAGTTTCTAGGGATTATGAGAAAGAAATAGTACTCAGAGTGGACTTACTTGATATGTGCTTACACCATTTGCCTAAAAGCTTATCATAATCTCAGACGATGGATTGAAGTCACAGGAAAGAAGAAGCTGGCAAATAATTTTCCCTCTTTGTTTATCCTTTCCCAACTTTATCTAGCCTCCAAGGAGTTTTAAAATCCAAAGTGAATCACTTCAATTTTTAATACTTCAAATACACACACATATATGTATACACACACTAAGATTTTGTAATTTGATTATTCACAGTATACAAATATTTATATGTTGTGTGCATGTTGCTCATGTGTATTTATTTTCCCCACTCCCCCATGTGGAATGTGACAAAGTATCCTATTATTTAAAATTGTTTTCTTAATGTTATAATACAATTATAAAAATCTCATTTGTAAAACTTTGTAATTGTTATTTTGCCATCATATTAATAGTTGTTTTTTTTAATGATTTCATCTTTGATTTGGAAATTTAGTGAAAAAAATAAAAAGGAATGGATTTATCCATAGTTACAAAAACTAATTCAATTGTGAAGCTGGGTGTGGTGATGTATGCTTGTAACCCTAGCCACTTGAGAGGCTGAGTGAGGCAGGAGGCTTGCAAGTTTGGGGCCAGCCTCAGGAATTGAGCAAGAATCTATCTAAAAGTAAAATAAATAAATAAATAAATAAATAAATAAAAGAACTGGAGATGTAGCTCAGTGGTAAAGTGTCCCCAGTTTCAATTCCCAGTGTCAAAAAAAGGTCAATTATGAAAATGCTCATATTTGTCATTGTTTCCATATCTTGGGTCTCTCAGGATGCAGGATGCTATTACAGAATAATAATATTGTATGCATGAACAATTCTAATAATGAAAAAAAAATCCATGCTAACATAAAATCTCTTTAACTGCATGACACTGACGAGGAGAAACCAACTTGATGCATTCCGATGGCTGAAGCATGTCAGCCTCTATTTTGTGGTATATCTGATTATTTTTATTCTGAATGGTGATTGGAGTAATATGTTTCTCTTGAATTCCCAGAGTGCTTAAAACCATTAACTAGCAATTCATGCAGATCACAATATATCTGACCTCTATAAGCAACAGAATTAGTAACATGGTAACATAGCTAAATAGAACCTGCCATGTCTTGCTTTGACATCGCCAAATAGTATCTGCTAGTGATTAGTATTCCTCTAGACACCTCTGGCTTATCTTCTTATCTTGGGTGATGTTTTCTTTCTTTCTTTCTTTCTTTCTTTCTTTCTTCTTTTTTTTTTTTTTTTTTTTTTTTTTTTTTTTTTTGGTGGTGCCAGGGCTTTGTGGGTACAAGGCAAGCACTCTATCAGCTGAGCTAAATCCCCAGCCCTGGTTGATATTTTCTTATTCTATTTTCTTCATTAGGGAACAAGTCATATTTTATCTAAATTTGAACATGAATTTCATTTTACTTCAAATATATATTTGGTTATGGATCAGTGGTTTATGATGTTACTTCTTCACCAGTTTTGTAAGTTGCTGATAACTTTCTTTGTTTATATAGATACTTAACTGATGGATGTTATCTATTACTGAGAACAATAACAACAAAAAAATAGCAAATGCTATTTTTTCGAGGACTTAGTATATCACAAACCCTTTGCTAAGTATTGGTCTTAACCTTAAAAGAGCACACTACAGGGATACTGCCACATCGATGTTCATAGCAGCACAATTCACAATTGCTAGACTGTGGAATCAACCCAGATGCCCTTCAATAGATGAATGGATAAAAAAAATGTGGCATTTATATACCATGGAATATTCCGCAGCACTAAAAAATGACAAAATCACGGAATTTGCAGGGAAATGGATGGCACTAGAGCAGATTATGCTTAGTGAAGCTAGCCAATCCCTAAAAAACAAATACCAAATGTCTTCTTTGATATAATGAGAGCAACTAAGAGCAGAACAGTGAGGCTGAGCAGGAAGAAAAGACTAGCATTAAACAGAGACATGAGGTGGGAGGGAAAGGGAGAAAAAAAAAAAGGGAAATCACATGGAAATGGAGGGAGACCCTCATTGTAATACAAAATTATATATAAGAGTTTACGAGGGGAATGGGATAACAAACATGGAGGGAAATGAATTTCAATAGATGGGGTAGAGAGAGAAGATGGGAGGGAAGGGGAGGGGGGATTTTAGAGGATAGTAAAGGTAGCAGAATACAACAGTCACTAATATGGCAGTATGTAAAAATGTGAAGTGTAGCCGATGTGATTCTGCAATCTGTATTTGGGGTAAAAATGGGAGTTCATAACCCAATTGATTCTAATCTATGAAATATGATTTGTCATGAGTTTTGTAATGTTGTGAACATCCAATAAAAAAAAAAGTATTGGTCTTAAAATCATTGTTACATGAGTTTATGCAATTTATTAATCTATTAATTATTATGTAATTTATTAATTTGGGGGACACAGCTAGTAAGTACCAAGACTCTAGTCTTCAGGGCTTTCTATTTCCAGTGCTCATATTCATAATTGTCATGTAAAGGCATGGAAAGGCTTTATATTATAAAACAGAAACTAACAGTGAATTAATGATGGCTGCACTGTAGAGAAGTATCTTCTTATTTTTGGAAATTGTACTAAATCAGAAAGTTGTTTCTTATTTGCCAAAGAACAGTGTGATCTACAAATCCACCACTGTTATTTCAAAGAAAAACAGGTTTTCAAAGCTAAGGCAACAATTATTTCTGGCAAATACAGAGATAATATTTGCTGAGAACACTTTAGAACAATTCATTTTTTCTTGAATACTAGTGTTACCTAGATCTGTGTAGTAGAAAACCATGAATATCAGTAGCTAATACACCAGATATACAATTGATTAAGTGATGAAAAATTATTTAAACAGGGCAATTACAGATATTATTTGTTATCCTATCCTGGCAAGGTTAAAATGAATAATTGAATTCAACTATATATATTTTCTGTTTCTGATTATATATGTGTACATATATGGACTATATATAAATATCTATGCACTAAACAAATGAAATTTGACCTTCGAATTATATTGCTCCTATCCTTAATGTGCCGACAAACTAGCTTCGGCATCCTCTAAACAACTGTCAATGTGTTCTTTATCTAGGATATTTATTATATCATTAGAAATGAATTGTTCTTCCAATCATTCTAACTCACTATATATTAACTTTTTGGTAAACTTTCAAAATATAGTTTTCAACCACTCTGACATTTTCCTAATGTAATTTTCAAGGCTGAAGGAAAATGTCCCTTGCAGGTATTGTTAACCTAGAGTGGTAGGATACAGATAACAAACACCATCTAGCATCTGAGTTTAGATGGTGTAGAGCAGGAAAATAAGACCTTCACTCAAAGGGAGCCCAAAGGCTCATTGTCATCTGGTAATTAGGCTGGTTAATCTCTAGAACATCATGCATTT